>NC_056748.1:1063038908-1063208908 GCF_019279795.1 Protopterus annectens | reverse complement strand
TGTATTTATTCAACAGAAGGGGGTCTGGAGGTCTTGAGTGGTTTGTTAACTCGTGTATTTATTCAACAGAAGGGGGTCTGGAGGTCTTGAGTGGTTTGTTAACTCGTGTATTTATTCAACAGAAGGGGGTCTGGAGGTCTTGAGTGGTTTGTTAACTTGTGTATTTATTCAACAGAAGGGGGTCTGGAGGTCTTGAGTGGTTTGTTAACTCATGTATTTATTCAACAGAAGGGGGTCTGGAGGTTTTGAGTGGTTTGTTAACTCGTGTATTTATTGCTGTTGTTGACTAGGAAAGATGGACTGAGTGAAAAAAATCGATGGAGGCCAGGGGAGAAAATCTCCCCAAGATATAGGTCAGGGGAGAAAATCTCACCAAGATATAGGCCAGGGGAGAAAATCTCCCCAAGATATAGAGAGAAATAACACACATGCATTTCCCGCAGTACGAAATAAAGATAATGGTATTCTTCCATATCATTTAGAAAAAGCAGCCGCTTGTATTAGACAAAAGGACAGAAGGCACACTAATCAAGTGAGGTGGACACAGGCCATAAACAGTAAAAACACAAAGAGGTGAGTCTGTCTGCAGAAGAATGGATGGTGACTGGGAAAAGTTGCCGAGTCTTGGAAGATGAGTAATTGTCAGAGTAGAAGGCCATGTCAAACCTTTAGTCTGAAGGTTCAGAAGTACCTGAGACAGTGCCAGTTAAATGTTTGTAGATGCCTCTGTGTCTGAATTTCTTATTTTGAATTTTTTTTCTAAATACAGTAGACTGGCTTTTTGTCATTTGTATTCTCTAACATGTTAATTAAATTGGTATATCTATGTTCCTTGTACATTTTTAATGTAATTGATCTTAGATTAAGAGGGTCTTCAGGACCAAGTCTATTTACCTCAAGAAAATTAAAATAAAAAAAAACGTGCAGGTTACTCAAGGGCAGACCAATCAAATGCTAACTGGGTTAGGAAATGTATCATAATAATGTATTTACCCACACTTTTGGCACCATGACATTAGGCCTAGCTAGAAATTAGTATGAATATAAATACTTAGACACACCAGTTGAAGTCTTGAGAAATCATATTCTTTGTGACCATATATGCTTTCACTTCCATGACTTAGTGGTAGTCTTTAACCACAGATATCATGTAAGAAGTTAATATGATCTACAGAAAACACATGATTGACTACAGACACTCTGAAATATTTTGCTTTAAGGTGTGCTTATAGTATTTACTTTCCTATCTTTGGTAAAGCGTATCTTTAGGGCACCTGCATTATACAGCTTTACAAATGATCAGAAAAATGTGCACATGGTCACATCATAAATGTTACTTAGAAATGTTTTAAAATGGATATGTATTGTGGAAGGTTGATATTCAGAAATGTTCACTTATCATAATGGGAGTGTGTTAGTTTACTGAATTTTAACATTTTGAGTGACATTGGAAGAAGGGCAAATGGATAACTCAAAATTATTAGATGCTCAGTGAACAAAAAGTTTTACACAAGAAGACAGAACTCAGATGGCAACAAATAAATTGTCTCTTCATTTAATTTGTGACAAAATCAATTATGGCAATAATTTGCATACAGACCACAAAAATGCTTAGAAATCCAATGCAACTAAACAGAAGACAGAGGTTATACGATGGTTCTGGATGCCAGCTTTATTTGCCGCTGATGTGATAGGCTTGCCAAAGACTTTATCTTCTGGGATGAAGAAATTGGATTTAATATAAAATAGTCTGCTCTTGATAAAGCTGACATTGACACTGTATGAATGAATTTTTAATTTGCCCTGGCATATGATTGATGGTTAAGGGATTCCTTAGTCTTACTGCTGCATTTCAGTTATATCTGTTATTCAAGCACTGACTATTTATCAGTTTGTCAGTAATTGAGTTTGATGAGAATTTGATTAACCGATCAATAATTTAGTACCTAAACTGTCATTAAAATGTTTCACTGTTAAATGGATTTTGAATCCCGTCTCTTAATTAGCTTTCTGTCTTTTATAGTGTTTTGAAGACTCATATTTTCATTTACTTCTGATAGTGAAATGTTAATTACATAATCCTGTACATTTAGGCGTAAAGGTTTTTAATGAGTGTTTAATACCATATTACATATAATGGCTTCATTTCAGTAAAGTTTGTCATTTTTTTGTCACATGTTAATTTGAAAAGAGACCTTCTTCTTTGTCAGTTGTTTAAAATCTGGTTTAGATTTGAAATGCTAACCTTAATAGTAAATATCAGACTAAAAGCTTTGCATCCTATTGTTTGTAATTTTTGCAAAAATATTGTTGACATACAAGCTAACAGTCAGCAACGGCTTGCTTAGAAAACAAGTTTCAAGAGACAAAACTGTGCTACGATGGCACCTGCCAGTCAGGGCTGTCATACACAAGTTAGACTATTACAGCTGAGCTGTGGTAACATTATGTCAGGTACTAACCAGTCCTAGCTTGGTATTTAGGCCAAAGGCTGCTGTAGCACAATGTGGTATCTTTGCAGACGTGGCTTGGTACAGTACTACCTTTTGGATCATCCCAGGTTGTTAGACAGGGTCTATATTATAACATCGAAGTCTAAAAACTTTGAATGTTATAATATCAAACACATTCAATCAAAACACCAGAAAACCGAACAGTCAGAATAGCGAATTATTTTCCCAGGGAAAATATTTGCTGTTCCGACAAACATACACACAACTCAAGCACACCAAAATAAATAATCTACACACATACACTTCACAAAACCCTACACTAAACCAGACATACACTACTAGCTACCCACTTACCTTAACCCAACCCTAACCCTAAGGTCCCTAACTATCTCACACTCACCTTACCCGCTCCCTAACCCTAACTCACCTACCCCACACTAACCCTCATGTCCACACAATCACACATTTACCTGACCTGCACCCTAACCCTAACTCATCTAACCACACCCAAACGCACACTCACCTTCATTCGCACACTTACCTTAACCCGGTTCATAACCTTTGCTCCATAGTTGAGGAAATAGCGAAGCTGCAGAAATGCTCACTGAATATTTTCCCTAGAAAAGGATTCGGTGTTCTGCAGCTTCGCTATTTCAAGCGTTCGCTCTACTGGATTCGATATTATAACATTCAAAGTTTTTGAACTTCGATGTTATAACATAGACCCGTTAGACAAGGGAACATGTGTAAAGAAGTGAGACTACAGTCTACATACAAAATCGGATGAACAAAGCTAACATTAATGATTTTTTTTTTTTTTTTGAAAGCACAGAGTACATTGAATAAACTACCATTATACCATTTCAGTAGGCTCAAGTCTGAGACTGAAATTTAAGACAGTGCTTCTAAGAACAGTTGCACTTTTTTGGCTGCTTTATGCCTCATATCTTGATTATTATTTCTTTTATTTCTTCTTTGGAAAAGATAACTTTTTCGACACACATTGTGTAATGTGGTAGCCTATTGTGTGGTGATGCCAGGCTGTAACCTCTCAACTGAATCTATCTTTCCACAATAATATTCAAATATAGAATTGTCTGCCATAATCTTTAGGTACACGTCTGCGTCTCTGTTGTCTGTTGAAATCATACAACAGCCACTTCCTTAGGTATAAAAATATTATTTCTATTGTATGTTTTTGAAATCATACAACATACAAAGCTTCCTTAGGTGTAATAACTGATGATGTGAGGTCAGCATGTCTACTTCCAAGCTGAGATGTTAAACAGAGGACCTCTCTGCCTGAATCAGTGATAGCTGAAGAAGATGTAAAAGATCTCAGCAATTATAAAAAAAGCAGGGGAAGTTTCCCAGTACTGTTTCCAAATTTCCTCTACTATTAGAAACCCCACATTGGGTCTCCCCTGAAAAGAGGCTATTAACCTAGTGGGGCTAACCTTGTCAACATAGGATACATAAATTAAATGTGCTTTTTTTGTTTATTAAATATAACCAAATAAATAAATAAAATAAAAAGTCCAAGATATAGTACCTTTTCATCCACTATTGATATACCCTTATGTACAACTTTCAGAAAATGGGAATAAAAATTATCTTTTTATCCAGATTAGTCATAAGATAGATATATAGTTAGGAGATACAGTGAGCATAGCTGCTTCTCCAGGTTATCATCCTGCTCTCCAATAACTAACTGTCTGTCAGGTGGTTGCATACTTTTTCCATTTCAGTACAGATGTTGTCTGAGTCCATTACGTTGCTTCTTCTTACAAATGGAATGCATCATAAGGTGATGAGGTTTCTGAACTATCCATACATAAAACTATCATCCTTGCAGCTTGTCTCATGGTTAAAAAGACCCATAACAATTAATTCATATATCCTGATATCATGCCATTAACCAGAAACAAATGGATTTCTATTCACAGGCAGTGAGTAACCAAGATGAATTAGAAGCTTAAGTCTTGCTGTTAGAAAGTACAGAGGCATAGTAATGTAATTCTGCATTTCACAATATACTGCTAGCACCAAAGGAGATCAGCATGCCTTGCTATAACAGTAACTTAGCACCAGAGGAGATCAGTGTACTTTGCTGTAACAGTAACTTATCTGCATGCACCCACTTGTACAGTTTCTTAAGCATGAATGATATCCATGATAACTGTTTCCCGTAACTTTAACATCCAAGTGCACATTCACATTCTTTATACACACACATATCTATATCTATCCATCTCTCTCTCTCTCTCTCTCTCTCTCTATATATATATATATATATATAAAATATATGTATATGTACAGAGAGGGCTGGATGCAGTAGATTTCATCACTACACACGTTTAGCATGGGCCATGAAGATTTCTGGTTAATTTTGTTGGTGGTTCAGTGGTTGAACTATGTTACATTCAAACTACAGTTGTAATATAATTTCCTCTTTCTCTGTGGTTGTGTGACCATTGAGTTAGTACATTTAATTTCTGGTAATGTGGGGGCAAAGCCCCTTATGCAAAAGCAATGTTTTTGTTTGGCTTATATTTGCAAGCACTTAAAACATTCATCTACATTTGCAATATCTTTAGCTTGGTATTTTTTTTTGCTAGATTTTTGTGATCACCAATGAACTTTTTATATCTAGTTTCTGTCAATAAAAGTTCATTGATGATGTAGAGAAATATAATTTCATATGCATATACATTTTATATATATATATATATATATATATATATATATATATATATATATATATATGTGTGTGCGTGTGTGTGTGTGTGTGTGTGTGTGTGTGTGTGTGTGTGAGTGTGTCTACAAAATGAAACACCTTGACAACAGAAGGAGTATATACCCATAGCATTCTGATGACCACTTCCCTGTAATTACCTGATGCAGTACGTAAATCATTGAGCAATATGGAAAGGTGCCACCACACTCAATTCGGTGGTAGCCCAAAAGCCACATAACATCTCACCATAATCAAATATTCCTGCACTATGCCATGTAATTACAGTACTTGGGGCAATTAACTCTCCCTTTACCCAGAAATCTTATAAACACTCCCTCCTCTATATGAGGACAGAGTTTACATGTACCACGCTTATATGCTGCCATTTTTTTATGGCCGGTGATGGGACTATTCACAATCCTTTGAATATAGTTCTTCACACACCAATTTATTTTATAAATAATGTAGAGAATGTTAGTCAATTTTATTAAAATCATATAGGAGGGGATGTGTTCTTACCTGTAATAGTGATGCTGAAAACATTAGAGGTGTTATTTATAGAAATTGGAAAATCTTTGAACTTAAAGGAATAAATCAGAGGAAATTGGGTATATACATAGAGGAGGGCAGGTTTATAAGAGTTGTGGGTATGGCAGAGTTAATTTCCCCAAGTATTGTAATTGTCACACCCAAAGAATGGTTTACATAGTTCAGTGCAGGAACTGTCTTTGTTACTACATAGGTAAAACTGAGAAAGCATTAAACAAAACAGTTCATGAACACCTTTATGACATATGGGTAAATGAACAATAGAATGCCTTATGGAAATATATACAGGAATACTGGGATCGTGCATTTGTGTTTTCTTTTTTTTGTTTTTTCTTTTTTTGTTATAGATGCTACTGAATTCATATAGTACCACAACTAAATATAAAGACCTACCTAATCTAATACAGTAAAGATTTAATTTTTAAAACACATGAAATAGATGATAAGGGGGGCCATGGAAAATAAGATTAGAATTAAAAGAACTGCAGTGGCAGTTCAACAACAACCCTATTGATTAAATGACTCTCGGTCTTTAGCATGTGTTTTAAAAATTAAATCTTTACTGTATTAGATTAGGTAGGTCTTTATATTTAGTTGTGGTACTATATGAATTCAGTTTTAAACACCTATTTTTTTCAAGAAAGTATAGTGTAGTGTTTTATATAGATGGTATGACTTTAAATGTGTGATGGATTAACAAGGTGAAGGGGTCAAAAGTGGATTAAAGTTGTCATAATTACACCAGATTGTGGATCACTTTTTTATTCTGGGAGTTTCCATCATCATAAGCATGTTTAAGTGGTGAGATGAAACTTGGTTTTTGGATGACCAGTGCTATAAATACTTTGGAAATGAGCTGAATTTTCCTTTGGTTCAGGTACTGACAATTATAGTGAACTGCATTGAGACTATGAAGTGTTGTACACTTGCTTTGTTCCAACTCTAGTGATCAGGGGAAGATGCTATGTGGCTTTTGGGCTACCATTGATTTGAGTGTGGTGGCACCTTGCTGTATTATTTGGTGGTTTACGTACTGTGGCAGGGAATTATTGGGAAGCAGTCATTAGACCACAAAGTAGTGGTATGGGTGTACACTTCCTCTCATGTAACAAAGTAACACACACACACACACACACACACACACACACACACACACACACACACACACACACACACACATTGGCTCAAACTAAGCTATATTTCACCAACTCATTGAATATGCCCTTCTTATGTAAAACAACCTCTCCTCTTACTCCAAAGCTTACACCATAATTCAAAACATACTTTATTTATTTATTGACATTAGATTACTGGAATGTCCGACTGGGTAGAAGCCTATTTTCAGTGGAGGCCTGGGGAGCAAAGCTCCAAATGATTACAAAACACTTTAAGAACAATAATTTTACAATCTTGAAAAACAAAACAATGACATCTACAGTTTAAATAATTATAACAAATTATACATAATAAGAAAGCATTGGTTAAAAATTGATGATACAAGTTATATGACAATCATTTAATATTTAGAGAAAATTTAGACAGTTTGTAGAGAAAATAAAGGTAAGTTAGTCTAAGACAAACAGGAATTTCAACATGAAGTCAGAGAAAAACAGACATGGTATATTTAGAGAGAAAGTCAGGGAAGATAATTTGATAGAAATAAGGAAGTAAGTGAAGACGGGAAAGTAAGGAGGTATAAGGAGTGAAAAGGTACTTACTCACATTTAGGGATATAATTTATCCTGGTTTAGAGCAAGAACAGAGTCAGATTTTAATTAGGTAGTCTTTCAGAGTCTTTTTGAAAGATGGAAGGGAGGGTATTAATCTGATGAATACAGGTAAGGGGTTTCATGCCTTAGCAACCTTGAATGAGTGCAGACAATGCCCAGCAGATTTGCTAGACAGACAGGAGATTTTGGTCACCGGATTGCAATGACTGACTGGAAACATAACTGTGTAGAATTTTTTTTAGTGCTGAACAGGTAGATGGTTAGACGATGAGGCAGTTCTAACCAATTTAGGCTTATCAATGCTCTGCAGTGGTGGGTTCTGAAAGGGCTATGTGCAGCAAATGTAGCAACGTTGTTATATAATTGTTCACTTTTTAATTTTTGTGAAGCCTAGAGGCTAGGGGAGGAGACAGGTTCATACGCTGATACTAGGTTATTGACCCTAGGGCCTGTACAAGCCTAGCCACAACAATTCCCTGGCTATTTCTTCCCACAATATTTACTTCCCTGGACCCCTGTCTAGCAGGGCAACTGACATGATCCCAGGGGTAAATTTCCTATCTCCCACCCAGTCGTCAAGGTTCCTTTTGAAGGGGCCAAGGAGGCGTTCTGCTTGACATGAATGGGCAGTCTATTCCAGAGTATGGGGAGTCTCTGGGTCATTAACCTATCCCTTCAGCATGTTTTGTTCATTGTGATGACAAGGTTTAGGTCCCTGGAGCATGTGGCTCTGATGGATTGGGATTTCATTAAGTGTAGCATGTCCAACAGCTCTGGATTTGACATGGCCTTGTATATTAAGCAGAGATTGCCTCTGAGTAGATGATATGCAACAGAGTATAGCTGGAGTTTTTTAGTTGGTCAGCATAGGGCATCTGCTTTAGGCCTGTGATTCTTTTAGTGAGGTGTTTCTGCGGCCTTTCCAGTTGTTGCAGATGTCTTGTGAGGTACATACCAAATGGGACATTATACTCTATGATGGGTCTAATGGGGGATGAGTACAGTGGGACAATGACCTCCTTTTTTCTGGATGAAAAGCCCTTAGTGATGAGGTGTGCCACATAGAAGGATTTCCTGACTGTTGTGGCGATGTGGTTATCGAAGGTGAGACCACTGTCCACCTGTGATCCTAAGTCTCTTATCACACTTTCAGTGCATAGTGTACTGCCACCTATGTGGTAATTCATGGGTATATGTTTTTTACCAAAGGGGATAACTATACACTTCTTGGCATTGAGTTTGAGCCCATGGCTCTGGCACCAAACATCTGTTTCTGTAAGGCCCTTTTGTAGAATATCCACATCATTTGGTGATTCAATAATAGCTCCCAGTTTGCAGTCATCTGTGAACTTTGTTAACCAGAGACCCTTAGTGTTGGGCCTGTACTTCAGAGAAGTAGATGCCAAACAAGAGTGGTCCCAGGACTGAACCCTGAGGTACTCCACTTGTCACTTGTCTGAAGCTGGATTTGGAGTCGGCTACTTTTACAATGTGGGTTCTGTCAGTAAGCCAGTTGGCAACCCATGGAGTGATGTAAGAATTTATGCCCAACTTAGTAAGTTTATCTATGATTTTAGAGTGGGGGATGGTGTCAAAGGCCTTGGCGAGGTCCAGATAGGCTGTGTGGACCACCATACCCTTGTCCATGGCTCTGGAGACTGATTCAAAGAGGTCAGTCAGGTTCAGGAGACACGATTTGCCCTTCACAAACACAAACTGGGTGGGGTCCAGTTTTTGAAGGTTGCCACCAATGTCTTTGTTTATAAGTTCCATGATAATATGTTCCATGGCCTTGCAGATCAGGCTCGTCAGACTGATGGGACAGTAGTTCCCAGGATACAAGGTGGATCCCCCCTTGTGGAGTGGGATAACTGTAGCTGTGCACCACTCAGTGGGCAAGAAGCCAGAGGTGAGGCTATGATTAAACATGACACATAGGTGAGGTGCCAGTTCCTTTTGTAGTTCATGTAGTACACAGCCCAGGATGTTGTCTGGTCCCATGGATGCTGTATTCTTAGCTTTTGAGAGTGCAGTTTTTACCTGTGTGGATGTGATTACCAGAATTTGGCAATCTTTTGGTATTGAGATGGGCTGAGAGAGGGGTGAAGCTGGCACTGAATCAATCTGCCAGGATATTGGCAATGTCCTTGGGATCAGTATATTTAATGCCATTCTGTTGTACCTCAGAGCATATCTGAGCATTGCCATTTAGATTCTTGACATAGCTATAGAATGCCTTGTGGTTGTCTTTGGAATCTTTGGCAATTTTATTTTCATAACTAGTTTTGGAAGATTTTATGATGGATCTCAGCTTCTTACTGAGGCTGGTAAGGGAGTTTTTTGCATTCTGGGATTTTCCTCTTTTCTGCAACAGTTTTTTCCTTCTGTTGTATAGTTTGTTTATTAGAGGGTACCACCAGATTTATGGGTTTTTTTGAATCTAACATTATTTATAAACATAGATTTTTTTCAGGAACATGTTATTTATTACTTTAGATATGTTGATGATTTAATATTTTTGGTAGACAGTGACAAAGATACAATTGTTGGATTTTTTAATGAAATTAATGTTAACAAATTTCATATTAAATTTGATGGCCTTAATATTGGTCATATTATTCCTTTTTTAGATATAGTACTGGATATTTCAGATGGTGAGAATATTATTACACGGCCCAATAAAAAAAAAAAAAAAATTTGAAGGGACTTGCCAATATTTACATGCTAATAGTGGCCATCCCTCACATGTTATTGAGGCTCTTCCTTATGGTGAAATGTTACGTATTTCTAAGCTATGTAATAGATCTGATATATTTCATGAAGAAATGCGCCTTTTGGTGCAATCTTTTTCCTCTAGAGGCTATGGTATAAATATCTTGGAAAAGAGCTTCAACAGATTGTGTACAGGGGTTAAACCCAGATATATAAAATCTATCCAACAAAAAGAATGTAACACAATACATCATGATATTTCAGCTTCTAGTAAAGAAAATATTTATTTTGTTACTACTTATGGTAGTTTTACCAAACAGTTCCTTGATATTGTTAACCAATATTGGCTTTATTTCTGTTCACTCAGAAATGTTCAAGAATGGCTTGATATAAATATAAAGTTTTCTTATCGTAAAGGCAGGAGTATAAAAGATTTTCTTGTAAGATCTAGGGTTAAGATGCCTGTATTACAAATATACATGGAACCTGTTAAAATTGGGACTTCTCCATGTGGGAGGTGTAAGGCCTGTCAGCATATTGTACCCAATTTCAATTTTATTAATAATGTTAAATTTGAGAGTCGGGTACATTTAATTGCAATTCTGAGGGTGTTATTTATGCTCTAAAATGCCCTGTAATAAATTTTACATCGGGGAAACAAAGAGGCCCTTTAAAAAATGATTTTTGTAGCATTTAAGAGACATTAAAATGGCAAAGAAGACAGTCCAGTTGCATCACATTTTTTGGAAGCACATAATAAATGTAATGAGGGCTTAAAAGGAACTATTTTAGAACAAGTTTGTGTTTCTATGTATAGTGATACTGATGTTAAAACTAGATTAGTGCAGAAAGAAACTGTATATATTTTAAAATTTAAAACTATGTTTCCTTTTGGGCTTAATGAAGAGCTCAACTGGAGAACACTAGTTTGCTGAATTGTTGTACTAATTGATTAATTATGTAATTGTCTCATTTGTTATGTATATAAGCTGTTGCTGCATGCAAGTGTTTTATTCTCCTTGAAGGCTTTGGGCGAGGCGTGGGCAGAGATACAGAATTTGTGCTTTTAATAAATCCTGGTGGAACTTGTTCCTGTTGTTTGTTACTACTTTTTTGGCTCCTGTTCAAGCTTGGTACCACCATATTGGCTTCCTTTTTTTGGAGGAGAGCATCTTGGTTCTATTTGGGATGGCACGATTCATGCACGAGTGGATGTGCTCCTACAGTGATTTAGTGTAGGATTCTGCAGTCGAACTTTCAGTTCCCGTCTGCATGGGTGTCATGAAGTTTGTCACTTCTGACTTGAGTAGCATGAAGTTGGCCTTGACGAAATTTTTTACAGATGTTTCCTTATTGGGGGGGGGGGGGGGGGTTGGATGAGGATGTCAAATTTGATTAGCTTACGGTCAGACCTAACCAACGAGCGGGTGGCCACTGGCGTGGAGCATCAATTTCCCATGTTGGTAATGACCAGGTCCAGGCTATTGGAGCCCCTGGTGGTACTATGGATTAATTGATCCAGGGTGTTGGAATTTATGAATTCCAAGAACTGCTGGGCAAAGGTGTTGGTACACGATTAGTTTTCCCAGTTAATGACAGGGTTATTGAAACCCAGTATTAAGGTGTTTGGTTGCATCTTAATGTTTTACAGTATGTTTAGAAAGGTGTAGTGAGAATCTTGGGGCATGGTGGGGGATCTGTAGCAAGCTACAATTTGGATTGCAGTCTTACCTAGTGTTAGTTGCACCTGGAGAAATCCGGATGCATTGTGTTGGGCAACTAGCCTGGAGGTGTGAATATCCTTGGTGAATACAGACTCTCCTCCACCTTTAGTGTTTTGGTCCTGGTTTGGTGGCCGAAAAGTGTGGTAAGAGTTGTAGCCTGGTATTGAAGGGGTCCTCTCTGGAGACTTGAACCAGGTCTCAGTCACTGCACAGATATCAATGTTCTCCATTTTTAGGAGTGCCTCGAGAGAGTGCATTTTGAGGTTTAGACTTCTAGCATTGAGTAGCATTACCTTCAGATTTTGCATACTTGTACCTGTTACGGTGGTGGTTTTGTCCTTTGAGCCTTGCCTAAAAAAGGCACTATAGGGGTGGCAAGAGCCTTAGCCAGTAACCTGAATCCCAGGGGGGACAGGTGCAAGCCATCTCTGGCAAAGCATCATGGTTTGTCGATCATGTCGTCCCAGACAGACAGATACTGGATCCCCTTTGAATGACACCAGAAGCATAGCCAATTGTTGAAGTCAGTCAGTCATTTTTTCCTTATACTGTGGTATCATTCTGGGCGAAGGCAGGATGCTACTCAGGGCTAGGGTCATACCTGCCTTGGTCACATGATCTGAGAGCTCTTCCATTTCTCTTTTCATGTAGTCCAGTGAGGTACGTCTGAAGTCATTCACTCCAACATCGACAATGACAGAGTCATATTTGTACTTTTTGTGGAGTGACTTGAGTGCATGCATTATGTGGTGGATCCTGGCACCCAACAGGCAGCTGACTGTAATTTTCTCTTTGTTCAGCCTGGTGAGTGGAACATCAGTGTGTCTGACAATAGAGTCACCTATGACTAAAGTGTTGGGTACATTGTCTTGCCTTAGGGGGCTGTTGTTGGGTGGCACATTGGTGTTCTGAGCTATGTGATATCTTGGTTGTGATTGCTGTTTGTTTGGATATCAGCTTCGGCGGTCCTTGTTGCTTGGACAGGTTAATGTTAAGGACCTTCACATATGTGGGTTTAGTGTTGCTATGTGTGGGTGTTGGTGGTGAGGGTTTTGAAGGGCTATGTGTTGCTTGAGGTGTAGTGTGGGTGTTAACCTTCTCCTCTTGATTGTCTAGCACAATCTTGGCTGGAGAGAGTTTTACTTCCAGTTTGGCTATGTAAGTGCATCTCTCGCAGGTTGTAGTGTTGGGTGGTAGGAGGAGAGGGTTGTCTGTGTACATGAGGCAATTGCTGCATTGCCCCAGTATGCCCAGATTCACCAGGTGGACAGGATAAATCACTGGAAGCTAACCATTGAACATGTCTAGTTAGGTGCATTTTTTCCCCTTACCTTGGCAAGGTACATTGTAATTATAGACTGTTTAGTGCCTACAATTAATTTCTCATTATTAATGAAGAGAATGGTTGTATCAGTTTAAGGCTTCCTAGTCCTTTCTAGCAGGTTTTAGAACAAGTGCTAGTCACAGGGACTCCAACCAGAACGAGTGAGGAATCAATGCCCTCTGCTCCTACTTTCACCAGGATCAGAATATAAGCACAGATTCCAAGCTGTCACCTATGAAGCAGCAGTCTCCAGGAAATAATGTAACTGCACTCCTCTTACCAGGAGAAAACAGAATCACTAATCC
Organism: Protopterus annectens; assembly: GCF_019279795.1. Taxonomy (NCBI): domain Eukaryota; kingdom Metazoa; phylum Chordata; order Ceratodontiformes; family Protopteridae; genus Protopterus; species Protopterus annectens. Next base: position 1,063,195,374 of record NC_056748.1, on the reverse strand, counting down.
CAAAATGACTACTGAGAGGCAAAATTTGGGCTCTCCAATAACTGGTGGTATGGCAATGGATAATTAAAGGTAAGATGAAACAAATGGTTTATCCTAAATATGCAGTGTGCACTAGAGGAATTAGATGTGAAAGTAGGTAACTTAAGTTTTACCTGTCTAAAGAGTTATTTTTTAGTGGAGAGTCAATATTTTTAAAACAGCAAGATAGATTGAAAGGGGGTGGTCACTTTTGTATTCTGGTACTATGGAATACAGTAGGATGGTCAATAAATTTAAATAGCTGAAGGGGAGTAATTTCACAAAATGATAATTTTGTGCTTACTCACACAAGCCAGTAAAAGCAGAAAGGAAATGAGATATATGGTCAAATTAACATAAGGGGCAGGCAACTAGAAAGACAGTGGTATTTAAGAACACAACAATAACTGGGTGGGAGGGTGGAGAAGTTATTTCTGCCTGAGTCACAAGAGACAGAGCTGTGGTCTCTTTTCTAGTTTTAATATGCAGTTAAAAGCAGAATATAAATAAAACACAAGGTAAAGAAAACAAATCACAGTATTCAAAATAGAAAACAGCAATAAAGTAATACAAAATACAACAAATAAAAAGCAAATTAACCTTTCCCTCACAGCAAAGTGTAGTAGAGTCTGGGTGAGCCTTTCTAGTAACGCTTTGAAATGTTTTATTTTACCCCTTAAGTAGAAGGTTTATTTCCTAGCTCAAGCCCCTCAGTTTACAGATGATTAACCTTAACTGACCTCTTCTATCTTATGTGTGAGTCTTTAATTGACCTGTTCTAATTTCTGCCTGACTCACAAGAGACAGAGCTGTGATCTCTTTTCAAGTTTTAATATGCAGTTAAAAGCAGGATACAAGTAAAACACAAGGGCCGGGATTCACTAATCCTCCGTGTAAGACTAAGTCTTACTCGGAAACTGCAGTCTAAGAGTATGACGTCAGCACGTCATACATATTCATGAGGGCACGCTAACTCAACTCTAAGGCTAACACGGAGCATGCACGAGTGCAGGGGGCGTGTCAGACTGCCGAGCAGTCCAAATATCCACGCTGCTGTAAGTGCCTAAACTGCAAATGTCAACTGAAATGAGCGAGTCCGCTCAAATGTCTACGTACCCAACACTACACTCCTCCACATTCTAAATCCCTGTACAAGTTTAAAATGTAAAGCTTTCCTTTTTTTTTTTTTTTATTATTCCCGATATAGCTGCCCATATTTGCCCGTGTATGCACGGGTTTGCCCATTGCTTAGCTACAGTTAGCAGTGTAGACATCGAAGAGGATAATAAACTACTTATATGCAAATTAAGCCAAATAGCAATAGCATAGTGGTAGAGCCTTTGCATAAAGAGGAGGCATTCCCGGTTCGAGTCCCACCACTCCCCTTCCCATTTTCTGTAGGAAATCTGTGCATAAAAATAATTCCTGACATTTACCTTTTAAATTGTAGTAAAATGCATTGAAATGGCCTATGTGGTAGTGAACGATATTTTATATATATATATATATATATATATATATATATATATATATATATATATATGTATGTATATGAAGGTGGAATGGTCATGCATACTGATAAATGCATAAGTAATGTATCTTAAGCAATGTGACGCACTGCTAAGCAAAGTTTACTAGTATTAAGCACAGTTAAGTATAATTGCCCATAGCTTAGCACTGCTTTAACTAGCTCAATGGCTTTGCGTGGAGCTGCACATCGCGCCAACTAGCGGAAACAAAACATGTTTGCATGGAGCTGCGCACCGCGCTAACTAGCACAACGTCGGGCAACGTAGAGCAACGTCGAGCAACGTTGGGCAAAGTTGAGCAAAGTCGGCTAAATATAGCCACACCTCCTAGCCGGTCTGGCCAGTAGTAAAATATAAAGCAATGACAAGCCTCGAACCTGGGATACTGTGCACCATAATCACAGTACTAAACCCCTAAGCCATGACAGCTTTACATATGGATGTATTTCCAACACACTCATATATGTGTTGGAATGTCAACTGGCTATGTATCAAGCCTGGCTATGTCAATGTATCAAGCCAGGCTAACTCGAATGTGTAAAAATCTGTTAACCAGTTTACTGTGTAATTTAATTTAATCCTGACTTGTGCTCAGGACTAACTGTAACCTGTGGAACTTGTTTAACTTGCTTACTTATGTAATCTCTGTAAATAGTCTGTTTGTAATATGTAATGCTGGTATTATGTAATGCTGTATCTGCTTACCCTTGGAGCTTTTCTCCCCGGGCCTCCGCTGAAAATGGACATGCATCCAGTCAGACTATCCCGGTCAACAAATGTAAAATAAAATAAAATAAAATAAAATATATATCAATGGAAGTTTACCCATTGCTAAGCAGGTTTGCTTTTAGCTGAGATTTTTCAAAACTGGCCAAACACAAATAAGTGCGGGAAATGAGGCATATTTAAGCTCCATAGGCGGGAATAATTGCCATAACTGGTTGTACCTCCCATCTGCAGACAGTATGGCTGGTGTTGGAGAGGGCTCTCATTTTCAAGCGCAACAGTGGGGCATTGAGGAGTCAAAAGTAATGATTTGGCTCCTCGTCCATCATCATGATGCAAGACTTCTGCAGGGCCAGTTTCAGTGCACTGAGTACAAAGCGGAAGCCTGGAACCATCTAGCACATGATATCACCAGTGCCACAGGAATCCCTCGGACTGGTGAGCAGGCCAGACACTACTGCTCAGACCTGAAGAGACGCAAGGAGGACCAACTGAACCAGTGGATAAAGGAGGCCCGTGAAATGGAAAATGCCCCACTACTGAGTATGTAGCCATGGAATGAAGTATGTAAGAATTGCTAGTGTAGTCGATAGTATGGATAGGTATATGTCTCAATATCCCTTCATTTACTTCACAGCTGCAGGTGTCCGTGCTGCCAGTCAGCAAGCCTATGCAGATAGGCTGCTAAGGCTGTGCCATTAGGCAGGTTAGTAATTATTCTGCATGTGTTGTCATATAAAAGAAGTGAGAGAGCCTGAAAAGAGTGCTGTAACCCATTAATAAAGGCATAATAAGTGTTGAATAACTCCTCTGCATGTACTGTTATATAAAATAAGTGAGACCGCATGAAAAGGTGCTGTAACCCATTAATAAAGGTATAATATGTCTTGAATAAAAGACCTCTGCATGCACTGATATATCAAATAAATGAGAGAGCCACTAGAAAAGTGTGTAATGTAATTAATAAAGGTATAATTCCTGGAGTGTGTCCGTGTCACTTTCTTCAAAATGTTGTTGTACCCTTGCATTATAGAAATAGTACTGTTGCATTAAGCGCAGTCAACCCACAGATGGGTAGGCTCATATAAAGTGGATGAAGGGAGTGCCAGTAGCTGTTAAGCATATATACAGTCCTCAACTTTCGGTTCATGGCCGGCATGTACAGGTTAATCTGGCACATGAGTAGCTTGTTATTGTGTTCCCCAGAAATGTCAGTGTGCTGCTAGAAATGTAGGGGGCTGTTAACATATACCTGATAATGTCACCTGAACACATCCAGATATGTAGATATATAAATATAAATTAAATATATAAATATGTAGCAGTAACATCTGCATCCAGGACAGTTTGTATGTCAAATACAGGTCAGGTATATCAAGAACTAGCAAAACCCATTTCACAATTTAACGGACATTGCCTAGTGTAATAATACATGTAGGGGATATATAACTGCAGTCAGTAGGAATGTAGTGTAAACTATAAGTATATATAAGTTGTTAATGGAGGTATCTTTTTGCACCCTACTGTATGTGCATAAACAATGGAATTCCACACCTCAATGGGTATGTCTAATCTCATAACATTTGTTGGGACACATGTCCTATTGGTTTATATTTTATTTTATTTATTTTATTTTATTTTACATTTGTTGACCGGGCTAGTCCAGCTGGATTTATGTCCATTTTCAGTGGAGGCCCGGGAAGAAAAGCTCCAGAGGTAAAAACAATTTTAAAAATACAAATAATTCATAGTACAAATGTGTTATGCAATGGGAAAAATAAAATGTAATCAGATATATTATAGATCTTAATGAACTAAAAAAGCTAACTTAGAAAGTGAGGCCTGGGGAGACAAGCTCCAGAGGTGAAAACAATTTTACAAATACAAATAATGCATAGTAGAAATGTGATTATGCAATGGGAAAAATAATATGTAATCACCTATTTTATAGATCTTAACTAACTAAAAAAGCTAAATTAGAAAGAGATTTAGATAGAGGTTAACTACTAGCAATAAAAAAGGAAGGTAGGAAATATAATTTTTACAAATACAAATAATGCATAGTACAAATGTGTTATACAATGGGAAAAATAATATGTAATCACCTATATTATAGATCTTAACTTAACTAAAAAAAGCTAAATTAGAAGGAGATTTAGAGAGAAGTTAACTACTAGCTATACAGAAAGGAAGGTAGGAAATATTAGAGTGAATCATGTAATATTTACAAGGAAAAGGGATATTTTGTCAAGTGAAGAGTTGAGGTAGATGGGGGGGTCCAAGTGGCTAAGGAAGGTTTATGATATAGTAAGGTGCAAGCAAGTTAGTCTGGGTTGGTACAAGAGCAAAGCCAGAAATTATTAAGATGTCTTAATAGTTGTTTCTTAAAGAGTGGAAGAGTGGGCAAAGAAGAGATGTCAGATGGAAGATTATTCCATATTTTACCTACTGAGTTAGAAAAAAGGCAGTTGCCTGCAGAATTAATAGTTTTAGTAATATTAACAAGTAGTTTATCAGAGGAACGTAGTTGTTTCAGGTTAATAGAGGGAGTCAAGAGGTTGCTAAGAGCTGGTGTTTTAGAAGGTTGGTATAGGATTTTGTGTGCTATTAAAAGTTGTTGAAAAATGAGCTTGTTAGGGAGTTCCAGCCAGTGTAGTTGTTTTAGGTTTACACAGTGGTGGGTTCTGAATTGGGATGAGCTGGCAAATCTGGCAATGTTGTGATAAGATGTAGTAAGTTTCTTAAGGTTACTTTTAGATAGATTAGTGTAAATAGGGGAGGCATACAGAAGGGTAGAGATAAGATGTGTTTGGGCTAAGGTTGTCCTAGCTTCAGGTGTGAGGAAGGGCTTTATTCTGTACAGGGATCCTATTTTTTATTAACTGCTTTTATTGTACTGTTGATTTGACAATCATAGTTAAGATTATTATCGATAATAACACCGAGAAGTTTAGTTGTAGAATCAGGAGAAATAATGGTGTTGTCAGTTGCTGTGATACAGAAGTTTGACAAAGTCGATTTACGTGTAGGTGAAAAGAGTAATAATTTAGTTTTCTTAGGGTTAAGGAGTAGACAGCGATTGGAGAACCAGTGTTCAACAGTTGAGAAGGCTGATTGAGTTTGAATTTGGAGTTCGGTTTGAGAAGAAGCAGTGCAAATAATGGTGGAATCATCTGCATATTGTATGCAGGTAGTGTTAGGGATAGATGATTGGAGGTCGTTAATAAAGATGGAAAATAGAAGTGGGCCTAGGATAGACCCTTGAGGGACTCCTAAAGAAACAGGGAGGAGAGTAGATAGTGAGTTTTTCCAGAGTACGGCTTGCTGTTTTCTAGATAGGAAGAAAACCAGGTTACGGAAGAGGATCCAGGGCCAGAGATTTTAGTGTGTGCAGAAGAAGTGTATGATTCACCATATCAAAGGCTTTTGATAGGTCTAAGAAAAGAGAAGATGTAAGTTTGTTATTGTTGCGGTTGAAGTTTATGGTATTTGTAAAGGAGAGTAAAGCTGTGGTGGTACTGTGAGCAGGTCTGAAACCATGTTGAGTGTCAGCTAGGAGGCTGTTATAGAGGAGATGGTTGAGTAGTTGTTTATGTATACATTTTTCCATGATTTTAGCTAAGGGGGATAGAAGTGCTATGGGACGATAGTTGGAGAAATCATAAGATTTGCCTCCTTTATGTAGGGGTATAATATGTGATATCTTCCAGACTGTTGGAAATATCTGCATTTACTTTGATGCATGTGCCCTGTTCACATACCACAATCATGGTGGCCTGTTGCCACCAATCAATCCTGCATGCTGTTGGAATGTACACTGTTGTTCTATATATGCATGTGTTATGCTTGCTGTTCAACTGTTGGAACTCTGGTTTGTTGGGTTAATGGGAATACTACTGTATGCTGTTACAACTAAATTGGAATGCTGTTGGCTATTATTAACCCATATTGTCATTAAATCCTCCTAAACATAGAACGTATGGGAAGGCCGGTCCCAGCAGACCCACCTGTCCCACCTCAGCTGGCGATGGCACCTGGCACCAGCAGGTCCGGTGCCCAGCCCGGGACCTCCTCCTCCGTTGGTCCTGTGCCACCTTCGGGTGGAAGCTCTGCAGGGGATGGGGCTCACCCCCCATGCAGGCGTGGCCAGATGAGGGCCATCTATCACCCTCTGAATGGTCTGGGCTGTTGTGCGCAAGGAGATACAGCGTTGAGTCACTGATTCTCTATGCTAGCTCGAGGCAAGAGTGGCGTGACTCACGGGTGAGCCTGCCCCTCCTACACAGCCCCCAGCACAGCCACCCTCTGGGCTGTGAAGGTGCAGTGGTGACTGCCCATGGGTGGGGATCTCAGTTCCACTGTTGCCATTTGTGGACTCATGGGCTTGCGATCTCCAAACATCCTCCCCCATCAATGGTGTTCACCCACACCATGTGTCATATTTCGCCCCTGTATGCATCTTGTTTGTCTTGTCTGTTTACCTCCCCAACCTACCTCTCAAAATATACCTACTTCCCCTACCCCACATTCCACTCTCACCTGAAAAAAAAATGGGCAATCTGCTCCCACAAAAAAATTACACCTCATACATAGCTGCCCATTTTGCACACATGTCTGCTGGACACATAAACTGAAATTTAATTGGCAATACAACATACTTCGTTGTCCTCACCCCTCTCAGGGGTGTAAGGTTTCAAATTTTCCTCCAAATTACTAGTATATGCACAGCTGTTGCCATTAAAGCAGTGGGAAGCTATGGACCTTCCCTACACCTGTCCTGCACATCCCGAGCTGTTTTCCCTACTGTCTTTCCCTCTTTGTGCCCCTTTTTCACCACTTTCCTATCTCCCCATTTTCTTTTCTTTCAAAGAAATGAGCGCGGGGGTTAGCGGGAGTAGGCACTTTTAAGCAGTAGTTAGCGGGTTTGCGCGAGTATGCACTTGTGTGCGCTTAGCTAAGTATTGCTAAGCTTCACGCACACCCGCGCAAACCCACTTACAACTGCTTAAAAGTGCCTTAGTCACCCTGCACGTGAGGGCCCTTGTTCTGCTCAGCAGCAAAATAAAACACCAATGTCAGTCTTGAACCCCGGACCTTGGACACACTAGACTGCATGAAGTACCACTAAGCCACAGTAGATATACAGCAGGTTGTTGCTGAAATATATATATCATGCAGCAGAATGAGTGAATGTAAAGGTAAGATAGGAATGCCATAACACAAAACCTGTTCTGTGGAACTTTACCAGCAGTTGTTGTGGAATTGCATTACAAGACTGTGATAACAGAACCAACCATTTTCGCAGTAAATAATGTTACAGCAGCACTTTACAACCCCCACACAGTATCATAGCAGGACAATACCCACCCAAATGTACAAAATACCTGTGTGTTCAAGGTCCAGCAAGGATGTAGGTAGGCATAGTCAGTACTGGAATTGTCCAGTTTTCATGAGCATCCTGTGCTAATGTCAACAAAAAAAAAACACAAACTGTGCAGAAGTGAGTACATTAATATCCACAGTATAGCAGTTCACAAACAGTTCATGTGCCAAAGGAAAACATCTCAATAACTACATATGTATGGCAGCTAATTGTATAAGTAGAAAAGAAACTGCATACTCCCATGTATCTTGTGTTAGCATTTGTAGGGATGAGTACAATTCTACACTGACAACTGTTACTGGAAGTGGCAACATTCAGGTCTGAGTACAACATTCAAATCACTGGCTACACCCCTATCATCAGATAGAAGAAGTACACCAACCTTCTGACTTACACAACGGTGTCCACAGCAAACAAGCATGGTCCCCACTTTGGAAAGCTGAAAGGGCTAAGCCTACCTGACTTAGCAATTTATAGCATTTGGTTGTTATGACAGTGAGTACTGCAAGTACCACACAACAGGCTGCATGCAATTACCAAATGGTGGCCAATAATTGGTGCAGAGGCCATCACATGCACATGTGCAGATACCTATAAAAGCAGGCTGTACTAGCTGTCCACACATGCAATCATTTCATTGCAGGTACGGAGAGAGAGGGAGAGAGAGAGAGTGAGAGAAAGCATTACAGAGCAACACAGAGAGACACAGACAACAGCAGGAAACAAAAAAGATATAAAAGAAAATATATTGGAAAAAAATATATATTGATAAAAAGAAAATATATTGAAAAAATATATTGAAAAAATAATATATTGAAAAAAAATAATATACTGAAAATAAAAATTATTGAAAAAAAATAAGATATAAACAAAACAAAGTGTACAAAACACACGGAACTGACTACTACAAACACATACAAAGAAAAGGTATGTAATAGATATGTATTTACTGGCATGTAGTAGATGTTTTTGAAGAGTACTCTACATATTTTGAATCATCCATATGTGTCAGCAGTAAGTATCTATGCACATATGCCCTGCATAACTACTGCCATGGAGAAATCAGTGTGTAGCTGTGTGCAGTGGGATATGACTGTGACATATGTAGTTCAGCATTAAATGTCAAACATCTGATCCATGTTATCTGTGTTCTGTACAGTAGTGTGTACAATGTCTGTTTGGGGGAGTAACGCATACAGTTATGTAAACATTGATGTGACAGAGTAACAAATGCATGACAGTCATATTAACGTGTAGCTTAGCATGAAAACAGCTGTACCAGGCTCGTATGCTAATTTAGCATTTGCAGCTATATCCACACCCTCTAATATTACTGTGTGCTCACATGTGTCACCTGTTCATGTTGCAGCAAGGCCCAACAGGTCAGCCGTGAGGTACATGGACTTACAACAGTGTGGTCCTTGTGTGTGTATGGCACACACATACGGAGAGATCTGTCTGTGTCAGATATATTAGCATCTGTACATGTGCATAGAATAAGGGACAAACTGCAACTGTTTGTGAAAGGTGGAGATATATATATATATATATATATATATATATATATATATATATATATATATATATATTGTTGAAGGTTGTAATGTGCATATTTCTATGTAGGTTGTAGTGTATGGCAAACCAGACAGCATACAGTGCTGGTATATGACATGTGGTGGTTAAACGCTGTGGGTATGATTCATCAGGTTTGCAGTGTTGCAGCCAGTGAGGCCTGCTAAAGCTACATGGGCTGAGAACACCTTCAATGCATTCCGCACAACACTGTGCAATATTATGACATAACTGTATAACTCACAACCTTCGCATACTTGATATTCCCACCATGAAAGGTGGACTGTATATTTGCCTACATGTGTATCTACATGTACACCAATGGATGTTTATATGTATGTGTGTGTGTATATATATATATATATATATATATATATATATATATATATATATATATATAGAGAGAGAGAGAGAGAGAGATAGGGTCATATTTACTGCAACAGATGCCTGGTGACAAAGCCATGGACTCAAGCTCAATGTTGACACTGCATTGGCATCCCTCCTTGCAAAAACTCAGTACCCATTAACTACCACATAGGTGGTAGTCTACTTAACACCGAAGGGGTGATAAGAGACCACGGGACACAGGTGGACAGTAGTCTCCCCTTTGATAGTCATAGTGCCACACTAGTCATGTAATCTGTCTACGTGGCACACATCATCACAAAAGGTGTGTCATCCAGGGAAATATAGGTCAGTGTTCCCCTCTACTCCACACACATAAAACCCATTATAGAGTACAATGCCCCATGTGGTATATACCTCACAAGACATCTACAGCAACTGGAAAGGATACAGACATACCTCACAAAGAGTAATACTGGCCTCAAACAGATGCCCTATGCAGACTGTCTCACAAAACCACAGCGAGACTGTGTCACATACCGCCTACCCAGAGGTGACTTCTGCCTAACATGCAAAGCTATGTGAAACCCAGAGCTGTTGGACATGCTCCACGTAAACAGATCACAATCCCTACAAGCTACATGCTCTAGGGACCTAAACCTTGTCACCTCAATAAACAGCACATGCTGGAGGGATAGATCCCTATCTCAGAGACATCTCATACTCTGGAACAAACCACCTATCAATAGCAAACAAAGCTCCTAATTAGCAGTCATCATATATAATCCTGATGATTGTATGGGAGATAGGAAATACACCCCGGGAATCACCTCTGTGGCTCTGCTTGACAGGGCCATGTGAAATGAAATTACCTGTGTGTCAAAGGCCAGGGTAGCATATGGCTAGACATCTATAGGTCCTAGGGCCAATAGCCTATAACCTACCTATGAACCGATACACACCCACATGTACTTGTTACAATAATTGCTATGTGAGGTTGACTGAGTGTGATGGTGAATGTTTTGGTGAATGTGTCAGAGTTTTGTATATGTGTGATATCTAAGTGGGAAACTGTTTCTTTTATGGTATTATGTGTCCTAGCTGTGATCCCAGCAAAAGATGTCTATGCAATTGCTAGGCAGAAAAAGCAGTATGCCATACGGTCTGAAAAGGTCCATTGGTGTCGACTGAGGTGTCCCATTGTAGGCTACAGCAGTACATGTATGCTTATTGAGTGTTACTGCTAGTGAATCCAACCCCTGTATGAACTGTAGTACTACCTGAAGCTGTATGCCTAAACAGCACAGTATGGTGTATGTCCACATGTCTTGGAACCACTGTTTTGTTTGTTCCCAGTAGTCCTTACAGATGACATACCTCAGGCATAAGGTCTTGTAACTACTGACACACAGTACTGTATGGCACACAGGTAAAGGTCATGTGGGTTGCCATACCTTTGTGTCTGGTATGTATGTCTGATGTGTGTGTGTGTATGCTTGTACCATGGCCTCGGTCATATGTGTGTTACAGGATATAGATGCATATCTAGCAACATGTATAGTCTAGTAGAGCAGTATGCCACCTATATTAACGAATGAGCACATATGTTAGGCAGGGGTTTGCCATCAATGACTAGTGTGGTATACTGGTAATACTGTAACTGGACTTTACAATCATTGCAATGGATTACATGTTACATTATGCATTAGTTTGATATATACCCCCTGTGGCTAGATGGTGCATTGTGTCACATACAGTGTGCCATGTACTGTTGTATAGTCTTACATACTGGTTTATCTTTGTTGCTGTGCAAAACATGGTTTGATATATAGAGTGTGCCAGGCACTGTCAGGCAGTTGTGGGTTGAGCACTCATATGTGTTATTGAAAGTGTGTATCCTTTGACAGCCAATAGGTTGCTATATATGGCAGTTAATTGATATCTGTACTTTAGAATGTTAAGTGTGCCACTTGACTTGCTCACACATATTGTCTCATTGTCTTCCACGGTCATGGCCCACCATCGTAATCCCTCATATAGCCCAGCAGAGGAGGAAGTGATTACAGCCACCATGGTTCAGCAGTACACCCTGCTGTTCTCAAGAACCAGCCAGTACCAGCATGCGCAGACTGCACTGTGGCAAGATCTTGTCCGTAGGGTAAATGACATAGGCATGCATAACCGGACATATGAGCAGGTACGCCATCACTGCAGTGATTTAATTAGACATGTCCAGCAGGGTGCGTCTGATATCCGTAGACAACAGCTTGCCACAGGTGGTGGGGTAGCCATCCATCCCCCCTCACCAGAGTGGAGGAGCTGCTCCTGATCCAGGTGGCTCCTGGCCAACAACAACAACAATGGCTAACATGTATCTACATGGAGGCCAGAGCCACCCAGCAAGTTGACATGGAGCGTGCAGGTAACATGGCATAGCTGAACACTACTGTTACCTCTATTGGTAGATCATGCTTATGTGAGATGTGTACTGTGTAGTTACAAGATGTGGTGCCTAGTGTTGTGCAATAATAATAATTAGGAAAATAATCTGCAGTCCTGTGACTGTCAACAGTCGTACTACCGTAAGATTGCAAACACACAGTAGCAATGCCACAGTTGTTGCCACTGACAAACTGTCTCATATCCTTGTAGGTCCCTCTGGTGTGACAGCAAGGCAGCAGACCCATGCTGGTGAGTGTGTTCTACATTTAATATTGCTAATTAATTGTGCATGTCATAGGTGAGGTGTAGGCCATGTACACATCACACACCTGCGCATAATGCATGCTGTGCATGTTTGCTGTGAGACAATGCACATCTCAGTAACGTTCGTAGCTGCCTCAAACACATGCAAAACACAGAGCATCCCACACAATTGTGGCAACACTGTAGTGGACATTGGATAGGCAGAGTCGATATACATGCACACAACATACACAACTGTGTCATACGCAGTACACGTTAACATGCTACACATGGCATAGTGAGACACCCTCTGTAAGGTCACACTCCAGTATCCCAAATGTCATCTACACAGCACACAGAATATACCTGAGGGGTAGAGGCCTCTTATGTAGCTGTGCGACACTCTTCAACACATAACACATTCATGTTAGGCAATGCCCCCTGTTGGGCACCTTATAAACCCATGTAACAACTGGCTGTGAAATGGTGAATGTAGTCATGGTACTGCAGTTCCGGTACAGTATGCTATATGCCAGTCTGGCACACATTAGTAGCCTTGAGTGACCACATGATGCTGCATGATAATGGCTACTACACCCCATCCAGTTACATTGGCCACAGTACTACACATATCATTAATTGATATGCACCTCAATGTTGTGTGTGTGCAAACATATGCACCTATACACAATATGCATAGCAATCACCATTTGTACAAAATGACACACATATGTCTTGTAATGCTATTGAGTGTATAAGTCACATGACACACATTGTGTATGTGTGATGTTTAATGTTGCAGTTGTGTGGTAGCATGCCATGTCATGGCTGGCACTGGCATGTCCACAATATGTCCTACACTCACCATAACCACTGTGCAATGGCTATGTTGAGCAATGTTATTCCATCAGGTATACATGCACCACTCATCCTGTGTGTATACATAGCATGCATGTGCTAAACCTGTGTCCACAATTATCTGCTAAAGACACAGATGCTCTAATCAGAAATGGATATCTATGTGACACACAGATACACATCCAGCCATGGTATGTATACCTGTGAGTAATGGTGCACAGGAGATTGCAGAGCGTTTAATACTTGCACAGCAATGTTGTGTCCATGTACACATTGCGTTCCAGGGTGAGGCCAATCACTGAACAAAACACACATGCATCAAAGCCATGTATACTGTTATTAGCAAGGGCTGTCTACACTCACACTGCATGCTGTTGAGCAACACACGTCCTGCATGCTGTCACGTTTGATATAAATGTTTGGCTTGTGATACTGTACCCCACCATCACACACTATTGAGTATGTTCTGGATTGCTGGTGGTGTGTGTGTGTGTGTGTGTGTGTGTGTGTGTGTGTGTGTGTGTGTGTGTGTGTGTGTGTGTCTGTTTTAGTGAGGAGTGTATTTCTGTGCATGTGTTCATGTGTGCATGTGTGCATGTGCTCATGTGTGCATGTGTGCGTGTTCATGTGTGCATGTGTTCATGTGTGCATGTGTGCATGTCTGCATGTGTTCATGTGTTCATGTGTGCATGTGTGCATGTGTGCCAACATCATGTACAGGTTGTAAAGTGTGTTTCCTGTCTTCATCTCACAGGTGCTGATTTTTGGCTAGTTCACTGCAGCAGGGAAACTGATGTCATTGAGCATTATAGTGATAATGATGATAGGTGTGTTGAGGCACAGGCATGTTTTCCAGGGTCTATCATTGGGCCACCAATCGACAGTACACAAGTGTCCACCCCATCCATGCACACAGTCATACTGCCAATACATCCATCAACAATGCCCTTAGCTGAGGGACAGCGTACAGTCGGCATTGGCCAGGACAGTGTGGTATCTATGACACATGCATACCAACACAGCAGCCATATCCAGATGTCTGGAAGGGTACCACATAGGCAGATGTCCAGGGGTTCTTGTCGGAGCACTGCTGCTCATCATGCCACTGGCAGACGTGCCACGGGTCTTACAACCTCACGCATGTTCCAGGCTGACATGGAGGCACAGGCACGTATGGAACGGTACACCAGACAGGGACTAAAGGCACAGAGGACACATAACACCGCCATAATTGACAGTATCTGTGACCTACCAGGTGCCATCCATCATTACACTGAGGTCACTGATAGACGTTGGGGTGAGACAGTAGATGTCCTCTGTAATGTTATGTCCATGTGTCAGGACAGTGCGGGATGGTTGAGTCATCGACGTGGACGTATGCCAGCAACATCAGCCGCTGGCAGTCGCCGCGAACATCCCTCAAGTCACAGCCACTCCTGTAGTGCCAGTACCAGCCCCAGCAATGCTGGGGGTGGGCTGTCCATAGACCGTCCTAGAAGACCACGTGCACGTGGCTGTGGACAGTCCCAACTGGGACATGGGTCCAGTGTACATCCATCTACCTCTGGGGATAGTACCCAGTCAGGCTTAGTACCTGACAGTGTCAGTTGCACCCCTGCCAGGCACATGTACTGTATCCATGGCCAGAGATGGTGATCTGTAAAACCTGGCAGGTACAGTCTGTGACTGTCCCACAAATACCCGTATATGGCAGCCACATGGTGGAACTGTGTGCATGCAGACACACACACACACACACACATAAACAAGACACCTAGGGCTACCACATACCCACACACATTACATCAACATTGGTCCATAGCAGTACTCTTGGCCCTCACACACACACACACACACACACACACACACACACACACACACACACACACACACACACACACACACACACACACACACACATGTTGATTGTATGGCTCACTGTAGGCCTCTGGCAAACCAACAACACACCCTTGCATATGATGAAACCTGTGCCACCTCCTGTCATCTGTAACATAGATGCAGGAACAGGCTACCATGGTGCTGATTCACAGGGTGACTTTATAGCAGTATAGCAATGTTAGCATGTTGTCAGCAGTAGAGTGTAATGATATGCTTGAAGGTGTAGCTGAGCAGGCATGATGCATTTAAGCTATGATTGTCAATGTAGTAATGTTTACACCAGGGTTAGTTCCAATAGTGTATTGTCTGCCCAGGTGCGACTTGGCTGATATGTATAGTATTGGCAGCATGTGTTAGAGAGTGGACAGTATGTGTGGGATGTGTGTGGCACAGATTTGTAGGTGTACATTTGTGAACATGGTGGAGGTGCACTGTCTGCATGTACGTGCATAGTGGACACATGGGCAGGGTGACATGTCCTGTATTACACAGTAACACTCCATAGTCTTGATTGGTGGCCAGTATGCATTGTACTACACACATTTCAGAACTTGACTGCACATGTGTGTATGACATGGTTTGACACTGTGCTGTGGGTGATACTGTTACTATCTGTCATTGTTTTGCATTCTGGTAGTATGCATAACTTCAACAGCCTGACCATAACCAATTGTTAGATGATGTCTTGACAACTGACACACAGATGTAGGACACAAAAGTAACATTTGGATCCTTCAGGTACTATACTATGCCAGTAACCAGTGGTATTCACCTGCACCCATTACTGAGACCACTCCTGTTTGGCATATAGCTCTCTTAGGTACAAGCAATGACAGTAGGGATATGTCCGTCCACGTCTGGTAATGCATACTGTGGCCTATAATGCATTCTCCAGATGACACACACATCCTCCAAAAGGGTATAACACAGACAGATCCCTGTTGTCAAACCCATGCTGTAAAGCAATAAGCCAACCAAAGCATAGTCATCCACCTTTATGGAACATAGTATCCCCACAGTACCACATAGGTAGTAGCCACCAACATGAAGAATAGGTACCGATGTGTACATGCAACCAAGTGGTACGTCATCTCTCCTTTGATAATCACATTTCCAAAGGTATTTTTAAATCTCTCGGTGGATCACATAAGCAATAAGGGGTCTGCATGCATTTCCACAAAGGTTGTTCTACACCTATAATGAATAGCCATCATTGATAGTCTTTGCTGCATTTGAACAGGTCTGACATATACCTCGGCCATAAACCCTCACTCACACAATTCTATAGAAACAGTAATGAGTGTGTGTGACACAGTTGACCTAGGCCAGGGATCACTGCAGTGGCTGGCCTTGTCACAAGCATACAGATGTGACCTAAGTTCTGGAAAGCAGCAGCACACTCTTGAAAAGATGACAGATGTGTTCTTGGAGAAAGCAGGGTTTCCACACATGCAAGCATTGAGGTCACATGTACGTATGTGTATTTGCCACGCAGCAACCTCACATGTGCAAT
This sequence comes from Protopterus annectens, assembly GCF_019279795.1. Lineage (NCBI taxonomy): Eukaryota > Metazoa > Chordata > Ceratodontiformes > Protopteridae > Protopterus > Protopterus annectens. The sequence continues at coordinate 1,063,178,846 of NC_056748.1, read as the reverse complement.
GCACATACTGGTGTCATACTGATATGTCATACAGTAGTAAAAGCAAAACCCACAACACATTGACCAACAGTGTCACACACATAGAGCACACACACACACACTCACCAAGTGCAGGATTCAGACCCCTACCTAACTACTTCATGATACTAGAGGAGTATGTGTTAACACGACACACTATACACATTACTGTGAGTTCGCTTTTCCACAGGTATATTTGTAGGATGCTGACATCATCAGAACTGACAAAGATTAGTATACCACTTTTAAGGTGTTTGAGTACTCTCCAAAAAGGTTGCTCTTTTCCAAGGAGATCACACACAAACAGACACACACACTTGTCAAGTGCAGTATTCAAACCCCTACCTAGCTGGTTTATGATACTACAGCAGTACACATTTACACGACGTGCTATACACATTATTGTGAGTTCTTTTTTCCACAGATATATTTGTAGGATGGTGACATTATCAGACCTGACAAAGATTAGTATACCACTTTTAAGGTATTTGAGTACTCTCCAAAAAGGTTGCGCCTCTCCAAGGAGATCGCACACACAGACACACACAATTGTCAAGTGCAGGATTCAAACTCCTACTTAACTGGTTTATGATACTACAGGAGTACGCATTTACACAAAGTGCTATACACATTACTGTGAGTTCTTTTTTCCACAGGTATATTTGTAGAATGATGACATCGTCAGACCTGACAAAGATTAGTATACCACTTTTAAGATGTTTGAGTACTTTCCAAAACGGTTACTCCTCTCCAGGGAGATCACACACAAACAGACACATGCTTGTCAAATGCAGGATTCAAACCCTTACCTAACTGGTTTATGACACTACAGGTGTACGCATTTACATGATGCACTATATATATTACTCTGAGTTTTACTTTCCACAGGTATATTTATAGGATGGTGACATCATCAGACTAGACAAAGTGGGTTACATTAGGTGACATTGGGTGGGCTACATAGAAAGAATGTCTAAACACTTTGGCCATGTGATCATCAAAGGAGAGTTTACTATATAACTGTGTCCCCAGGGCCTTCATGACTTTCTCCATACATACTGGAGTACCACCTATGTGGTAATTTGTTTGCACTTTGTTTTAGCCAAAGGGGATGACTATGCATTTTTTGGCATTCTTCTCGGGGCATTGTTTTGACACCAGGTATCTATCTCTGTAAGCCCCTTCTGGAGGATGTGCATGTCAGCCATAGAGTTGATTATGGACCACAGTTAGCAGTCATCTGCAAACCTGTTCAGCCATACTCCTCCCGTGCTTGCCTCTACCTCTGAGCAGTGTCGACTGAACAGGTGGCGTCTCAGGACCAAGACCTGTGGGATGCCATTTGTGACTGTCTTAGAGTCAGACATGGCACCCGCAACTCTGAACATGTGTGTTTGATCTGTGAGCCACTTGGTCACACATCCTGTGACATAGCTGTTAATGTTCAAGCTGGTAAGCGTGTCCATGATGACAGAGTGGAGAATGGTGTAAAAAGTCCTTAGTGAGGTCCAGGTGGGCTGTGTGGACTACTTTCATCTCCATCTATGTCCTTGGTAACTGTTTGAAGTAAGTCAACTATGTTTAGGAGGCAGGATCTGCCTTTAACAAGGCAAGGTTGTGTAGAGTCCAGTGTCTGGAGGTCCCCAATGTCTCTGTTTATGGGTTCCATGACAATTTGCTCAATAGCTTTGTAGACCAGGCTGAGTAGACATATAGGGCAATGGTTTCCAGGTTCTGTTGTGGCACCCCCTTTATGGAGCTGGATGACTGTTAGTGTATGCCATTCTTTGGGTACATACCCTGTGGTATGATTGAGTCTGGGCAGTGAATGTAGGTAAGGGTGTAGCTCCTTTTGGGCTTAGTGTAAGACGCAGCCTGGGACACCATCCAGTCCCATTGATCCTGTGTTGTTGGCTTTGGAGAGGGCTGGCTGTCTTTACCTGCATGTCCATGACGTCTGGGGCTCTGCATCCTTCTGTGATGGACACAAGCCCTTTTGGGGGTGATGGGGGGAAGTTTACACTGAACTTGTCCCCCAGGATGTGGACAATGAAAGTTGGTTCAGTGTATTTCTTGCCATTTGTCAGTAGCTGACAGCATATTTGGAAGTTGACACCTACATGTCTGGTATAGCTACTGCAGGCTTTGTGGTTGTTATTCTTATAGTCCTTGGCAATTTGTCTTTTGAAACTGTCCTTGAATTATTTTATGAGCGATCATTGTTTCTTCCTCATAATGATCAGTGATGCATTTCCTTTAGTGAAGTTGGCTCTATCAGGTGTTAGTTTCCTCCTTCTGTTGTCTAGCTTATTTATGGGCAACGACCACCAGATTGTTTTCTTATTTTTGGAGGAGTGCATCTTGGTTTTATTTGCGTTGTCTCGATCCATGCATCCCTGTAGATGCTCATAGGATGCATTTGTAACTGATTCAGCAGATTGTATACCATTATCCTATAGCACGAAGGCTTTGGAACGTTCCACTTTGGTCTTGGGAAGTGTGCAGTTTGCTTTTGAAAATGTCTTCACAGTGGTTTCATTGACTGGGTCGGGGGGCGGGATGTGGATGTCCAGTGTGATTACTTTATGATCTGATATTACCAGCGAGGGGTTTATCTCTGTTGTGGAACACTGGTACCCCATGTTGGTGATGATCATGTCCAGTATGGTGTCACCTCTAGTGGGCATGGTGACCAGCTGTTCTAGGGTGTTAGTGCTTTTAAACTCTAGGAAACATTGGGCAAAGGACATTGTACACAAGTAATTCTCCCACTCAATGTTTGGGTCATTGTAATCACCTCATATAATGGTGTTTGATAGGACCTTTATATTTTCCACTGTTCTCAGGGATACTGAGTGAGGTTCCTGTGACAAGGTAGGTGATCTGTAGCAGGCTACAATCTGATGAGCAGATTTGCCCAATGTTAGTTGCACTTGCATGGTCTCCAAGGCCTCATGCTGTGCCACTAACCTGAAGGTGTGGGTATCAATAAGGTAAATGGGTACACCCTTTCCTTTTGTATTTCACTCGTGGTTTTGGGTCCAAAGGTCAGAGGGATTGTGAGTGTTTTATGTGGAGTATGTCCAACAGCTCTGCATTTGACAAAGCTTTGTATGTTAGGCAGTGAACACATCTGAGTAGGCGATATGCAAGGGACTACAGATGGAGCATTTTGAGATGGACTGTGTATGGCATGTATTTCAGGCTGCTAATGCTCTTTGTGAGGTATTGCTGCACGCTTTCCAGTTGTTGCAGTTGTCTTGTGAGGTACATAGCAAAAGTGACGTTGTACTCTATTATAGTTCTAGTGAGTGATGAGTAGTGGGGAACAATGTCCTCTTCTATTCTGCATGAGACACATTTTGTGATGAGGTGTGCTACATAGCAGGGTTTCATGACTACTGTGGGGATGTGATTATCACAGTTGAGTCCAGTGTCCTCCTGTGACCCAAGGTCTCTTGTCACACTTTCAGTGTTAAGTATACTACCGCCTATGTTGTAGTTCTTGGCTACAGAGTTTTTAACAAAGGGGATGACAATGTACATTTTGGCATTGAGCTAGAGCCCATGGCTTTGACAACAGCAATCTGTATCAGTGAGGCCCTTTTGTAGGATGTCCACATCTTTAGTGTTTACAATTATGGCTCCTAGTTTGCAGTCCTCTGAAAACTTCAGTAGCCACAGACCTTCCATGTTAAAGTTTACTTCAGGGAAGTAGATACTAAACAGGACAAGACACAGGACCTTGTGGTACTGCGCTCATCACTGGTCCAAAGTCATACTTGGAGTCTGCTACTTTCACACTGTGTGTTCTGTCAGTAAGCCTGTTGGCAACCCATCTTGTGACAGTAATTTATACTTAGTTTAGTGGGTTTATCTATATTTCCAGAGTGTGTGGGGTGGTGTTGTAAGCTGCGGCAGGATATTTATATTTATAATATAATCACAACATACACATATATATATATTTATATATATATATATATATATATATATATATATATATATATATATATATATATATATACACACACACACACACACACATACTCACATACACACATACACACACACACACACATACACACACACTCACATACACACATACACATGTATATATATATATATATATATATATATATATATATATATATATATATAGTTACAGTAAACTTTGTGCAATGCACTTTTAGTCAACAGAATTTACTGCTGTGCTTATTGATCAAAAGTACTTATTTTTAAGGGCTGGAAATGTTAAAGCTCAGAACATCTAATGTTCTTGTGGTGTGTGAGTTGTGTTTGCTTGAAGGTAAGTGAGGTTTTGTTCCAATTACAAATATTTTGGATGTTTGAAAACTTTGACATTGGAGTAGGAGTATGTGTGTGAGTGTTTTAGGGTTAGAATATATGCTAGGGGAGGAGATAAATTTACGTGTGTGTGTGTGTGTGTGTGTGTGTGTGTGTGTGTGTGTGTGTGTGTGTGTGTGTAAGTATAATGTGTTGTGGTACAACAGGGGTTGGGGAAACAGCAATGTTAGGATTAGCACAGGAGAATAAGGTGGTATATGCTGGTCCACTGTGCTCATATGTATTTCTTCAAGGGGAGTCAGTATCCTTGATGGAACTGGACTTGTTTACAGACCAAGCAGGAGATTTCAATATGGGTGCATATTCTGGTGGCAGGTGGTGTGGCAGGTAGTTTTCTGAGAGATGGTTGGTGGGGTGGTTGTACAAGTAGCAGAGAGGTATTACCTTTTTTAGAGTTCAGTTTTGTTGTTCTTGACATTGGGATTTTGCAGATAGGGACTTAGTGTGGTTTTGGAATGATGGGATATACCTTAATGATGCTGGCTTAGACATCCATAATCTGCAGTTGTCATTGCTTATAGAGAAGGTGTTGGTTAGGTAGTCTAGATGGCAATTGAGGGGGGGGACTACAGGGCAGATGTATGGCAGAAGGGCTAGTTTAGTTGGCCAAGGGTGTTGCCCTCCACCCCACCTTTTACTCTTTATGTGATGGGAGACTGGTGAATCAGGTGAATGGTACACTGCTGGTTCAAACCTGTGTCCATGGTTACTCAGCATTGGTGCACTGCTACTGTTAGTTGGTGAGCAGTCTAACATGCTTCCCAGGTATGAAACTGTGTATGCTATGCTATCACCTGAGTGTTTTACCATGCTGCCAAAAGTTGATGATTTGTGCTGTTTAAGTTGTGTTGATCTGTTATGGTGTTTAATAAATCTGATCACAAATGTCTTTGCTCTGTGGATGGTTTCTATCGGGGCTGTAGTATGAGGCAAACTGTGACAATGAGTTTAAGAAGTCTATTTTTTATGTCCTTGTGTAGATTTAGAAGACTCATGATACATATTACTTCTGCAGAAGGTTGCTAACATAGGTTTCTCAACTGAAGTTCTTTAGCAGTTTAAAAGTTACCTTCATCAATACTCCCTAACGAGTGCTGTGCAATTTACCTTTGGGAAGGCACCTATGTCCCTGTTTGAAAGAGGAAGCTATTAAGTGCTTGATCACCCACAGTTATATAAAACCAATTTAGTTCATTATATTTGGGTATCTTGGCTAGGCTTAAAAAGACCCTTTATGGTTGTTAGCCTAATAACCATTACAATCCTATGATTCTATGGTCTGGCTACAGCAGTAGGGGTATATATGTCAAGGGGCTGTGCTCTTCTGCCTTTTCATTCTTGCTCTCCCATTTTTTTTCTTTTATTTTCTTTTATTTTATTTTTTTTCTTGTATATTAACTTCATACTTTATGTAGATGACATTGTCTATACCAGGAGTAGCAATGATGCAGTCTCCCTTACCAATGAACTCTAAAATGACTTAATTACAATTTAGAAATGGCTACACAACAATGCAATCAACTTTCACAAAACATCTTTGATGGTATCTAATACATCTAAAAAGCTTCACAATTTTCCTGACATCAAAATCTTAGATACTTCTGGAACTGCCTTTTCACATGTCAGACAACAAAGCCAACTTATTCTTCAATTTCTACTTCTCCTTTCAAACATCATGAAACAAAAATAATGCCTGGACCCAACTATAAGTTTCTGACAAAATATGTAACTGACTAAACCATGAAGCCAGATGTTCCATAGCAAAAAATGTTATAATTCACAGACTGGAATATGCTCTTCCCTTCATCGCTTCCTGTACATGACACAATATGTCCTTCCTTCAATTAGCCAAAAATAATGTACTAAGATTTAAACACATCTCCAACCAAAATGAACAGAATTACTCTACTTTAAGCCAAACAGTCCAATAAACAGTATGGTGCTAAAGTCCAACCAAAGCAGATAAGATAAAAATTCCTAAAAATCAAGGTTGAACACTGCTAATAACGTTTAAAACTTTTATTACTAAAATCACAGGATAAGCGCTTTCGGGATAACCCTTCATCAGATAAATGAACAAACATTGATACAGGCTTTTATACAAGGATACAGCCAATGGCATTCAATGAAAAACGCGCCTATTTTTTAATATAGGCTTTATTGGTATCACTTCATTCAATCCTGGCTTCCTATTAGCCATCAAATTAATAATCCATGTAGTTTCCACTAACTCAGTCTGAAGCTTAATGTCACCCCCCCTAGTGTTGGATCTAACATTTACAATAACCCTAAACTTAAAAGTGTGTGTAGGAAATTCAGCAACATGTCTGTATAAGGCATTTCTTTCATCACTATTTCTAATACACGAAAGGTGCTGAAGGATCCTAATCTTAAACATGTTGTTTGTCTTGCCCACATAAAAACATGGGCATTGACAACATTCCGCTAAATAAACTATATTAGCAGTACGACATGTGGCTTTACCTTTAAAATGAAACACTTTGTTAGTAATGGGATGTGTAAAATGGATATCCTTATTGATATAGGCACAGGCTTTACATAGGCCACAAATGTTTGTTCCTGTGGAATGTGGAACAGGATGTTGAATATCCCTAATCAAGGGTTCCTTACAAAGTAAGTCCTTAAGATTTTTGTTTCTCCTATATCTAAAGCTGGGTTTAGAACCCACAATACCACTTATACTATTATCACTAGTTAAGATATTCCAGTTCTTTCTCACTATGTTACAGATGTCACTTATATTACTGCCGTAATTAAACATTAACTGCAAACCCTTGTGTGATTTATCTTCCTTGATTTCTAAATCAGCTTCATTCCTAACACATGACATCCAAGGTTTATATTCAGTGGACCTCTTAAATTTGCCTCTATCAATTGCTTCATTTACCATATCTGGTTTATAACCTCTATGGTGAAAGCTATCCCTAAGTTTATTTGTTTCTGTTTCAAAAGCAGAATCTAAAAAACATAGTCTGGAAGCCCTACTCACTTGCCCTTGTACTATGTTTTGGTATGTATGCCTAGGATGCATACTATCATATGTTAAAAGGGAATTTTTCCAACACTCTTGGAATTGATAGAGGCAAATTTGAGATGTCCACTGAATATGTTAGAAAAAACAGTATATTTGGTAACAAAAAACATTTTAGAATTTTCTTTCTATTTATTATTTCAAAATTGTTATTCTTAACAATTCCCTTACTCAATATACCTTTTTTATCATTTTCATATAACTTCACATAAGTTGATTTAACCTCTTCTGAATTATAACCTCTCTCTATGAAGTTATACACTATATTTTTAGCTTCAATTTGTGCGTCTTTGACATCACTACATAGTCTTTTAATTCTCAACATTTCTCCATAAGGTATAGACTTTAGAGTATGTTCTGGATGACAGCTAGTGGCATGTAACATCCTATTTATTTGATTAAACTTCCTGTGTATCACAGTGTGAATCTTTTTACCTATTTGTCCTTTCAAAGAAATATCTAAATAATTGATTTCTACACCTATCTGAATTCCATCAAATTTGATTTCATAAGTATTATTATTTAAATAATCCACAAATTCATGAGCGAGATTTTTCCCCCTTTACAGATAAAAATCAAATCATCTATAAAGCGAAAATACTTGAGCACATATCTATTGAAAAACTGACTTCTGTAAATATATTCATTCTCAACCAGTCCCATAATTACCATCTTATATCAGAGATTCTTATGATTTATTGGATAAAGTACGAGGAATAGAGTGGACCAAGGTTATGCTTTTTTATTAAGTGGATGTGGTTAGTTTATATACAAACATTACCCATCATCTAGGTCTGAAAGCTGTACAACATTTTCTTAGGGATACACCTAGGACTCAATATGTTATGGAATTACTATACTTCTGTTTGACTAATAACATTTTTGAATTTGATGGAAAGTTATATAAACAGAAGGTAGGAACAGCAATGGGAGCGGCATTTGCCCCAGTTTATGCCAACTTATTTATGGGAAAATTCTAAAATGTTTTTTGTTACCAAATATACTGTTTTTTCTAACAGAATGAATGAAATAGTAAAAAGTTTTTGGAAACAAGTTAGAAGGGAAGTGCCTTCATTAATGGATGTAGAACTCAGTGTCTCCTTTCGGAGGGGACGCAGTTTAAAAGATTTTTTAGTTCGGGGTAGATATAGAAGACCGACACAGAAAATAGGAAATGTTATTATTAAAAAGGGAACGTTTCCATGTGGAAAATGTTCAGTATGCCAGTATATAACAAATGAGGCAGTAAAAATAGGAGATAAAAGTTTTAATACCATGGGAGTATATTCCTGTTTGAGTAGGGGTGTAATTTATTTGATTAAATGCTCGTGTGGTAAGAATTATATAGGGGAGACTAAAAGAAGTTTAGCAGAGAGAGTAAAGGAACACATCAGGGATGTAAAAAACAAAAAAATGATGAGTCCAGTAGCAGAACATTTTCACTTGGAACATGGGGGGTGTTATTAAGGAAATGAAAGTTACAGTTTTAGAACAAGTAGAACACCAGTATGGTAACGAAAATTTATTAAAATACATTTTAAGGAAAAAAGAAGCTATTCTTATCATGAAATATGAAACTTTGTAGCCCAGGGGGCTTAACAAAGAGTGCAATTGGCAGGGTTTTATAAATTGATTGTTTTATTAGTAATTATGAGCATTTTTATTTAATTGTTTAATTGAATTATTGGAGAATGAAATGTTAAGAGAGTATATAATGTGGATGTATTAATGGATATGTTTTTTACTCTGTAAAGGCAACAGCCGAGGCGCCAGAGATGACACTATAAGGTTGTATTAATAAATTAATTCTGGTGGAAAGTAGAGCTGTCTTTCACTGGTCTTTCCTGTGGTTATAATAATATTGCTTTTTGGAGAGTATATACTGTTTTTATCACAGAAATGGACCAGTAAAATATGGGGTAAAGCACATATGTGACTTTTATCAGGTGTATAATTGAACTGTGATTTTGATGTTTTATTGCACTGAAGCAAGGCTAAGCCCGAAAGCTTTGCTGTTCATTTTATATCTGCTGTTCATTTTATATTAAACTGTGGTTCAACATTCTTGGTCGAGTTTTTTTTTCAAATTGTCCGTTTTGTACTTTTGACCAAGTTTACTACTGCTTTCCTTTTTACCGGGATTGTTGCTGTTGTTTTTGATAAGCAGCGGCCATTGGACTACTTGTTAACACTGGTTATGACACAACCAACAACTTCTTTAATGTCTGCAGCTTGTAATACATCTTTGCAAGATTTGCTGCTGGTTTGTAATAATCCTCTCCTGCTCTTAGAAAAGGAACAAGTCATTATTGCAATGGGAGCCACTCCCCAGCTTAATGAGAACATCTTGGAGAATGCTACGACTTTGGAATGGAAGGTTCAAGCGTTTAAGAGGCTCCAGTGGCAGCGGCTGAGTTTTCATGCTTGTTTGGTGCTTAACATCATGCCGGGGGGATTAAGGGTATGTAAAATGCAGTCTTATACTAATACATATCCAGAACTCCTACAGAAATGGCAGGAGTTGAACTTAAAGCTTGGAGCTGATTATATTATGCTTATGGACAATTTTTTCACTAAAATAGAAGATGACTTAACATCAAGAAATTGTAAAACTGGAGAATGAACTTTAAGTCACTCAGCTTTTAAACAGTTTTCTACACTATACCAAGCAATGACGGATCGCCTAATTGCATTTGACTTTAAATTACAGCATCAGGAAAAAAGAAAATATGAAAAAACTAAAACACTTATAAACACAAAAATGAAGTAGCTGTAATCTTCTCTAGACTTTAATGTTAGCACTTTCGTCTAAAATAATGCTTAGACTTCTTCAGACATCCCTCTCCCAGAATGCTATAGTTTTTATACATTCATTAATTAGTTAATCACTGATTTAATTAAACAATGAAGTATGTAAATGTTTTAAACTAGATAAGTCCAACCAAGCAGGGACTCATAGAACAAACACTGAAGTTGTCATGCATATAAAACCTTGCTTAAAAGCCTTTTCCTTTTTAAAAACTGGAACACATTATACCTAGATTACATGAACATTAAAATGTTAAGACATTAACAGACTATATGCATTTAAAATAATCTAAAGCTTATAAAAAATACAAAGCAATATTCAATAAACATACAACTTTCACCTAATGCTTTCAGCTTCAAAATACATTTAATTGAAGCATAGTCATTAAGGCCTGGGGGAATATGAGCATATGTACAAATCTGCCACAAAAGTTTATTCTCTTCTAGTTTCAGCTCCCAAGCATTATGTTTTTCCTGATGGAGAATAGTGAATAGAAACTTGTGAGTGGGATTTTCTAAGGTATGCCTAGCTAAAGCATTTCTGGTTGTTTTTTTACTTATGTTATATATATGCTCATAGATTCTCTGTTTCAATGATCTTTCCGTTTTTCCTATGTAGAAAGATTGGCACTGCTGACATAGTGCAATGTAAACAATCCCTATAGATTCACAATTATACTTACCTCTCACTAAGTATTCCAGATCTCTAAAAGTAAACTTATTCCCAACTTTAATGTGTTGGCATTGGTGGCATCTACCACATTTATACATGCCAGAACATCTATTAGTTATTTCACTTTGAAATTCTAGGATGTTTTTTAAATGTTGTCCTTGTCGCTATGTTATGTGCAGAGGGCCATGCAGTTTTTACAGATATGGGTATCTTCTGAAATTAGGGCCCAATTCTTATATAAAATGTTGGAAATCATTTTGGCATTCAGTGAATATGTTGTCAAGAACATGGGCCCTGAATCGGGTTTCATGTTGTGTGTAGTGTCATCATTGTCAATAAGATTTTGGGGTACCATGTATCCTCTGTGTAAAATAGGCTTAAAATGCCCCCTAGCTCTTTTGGTGGACACTTCTACCCAAATTTGATTGAATAAATATTCAGGGTACCCTCTTTTTAAAAACATACCGTTCAATAAATTACATTCTGCTAAAAAATCTGCCTCAGAAGAAACCATCCTAGCAGCTCTTACTAACTGCCCCTTCATTACTGCTTTTTTCTGATAGAAGGGGTGGCTGCTAGAAAAATGCAAAAAGGCATTTGAATATGTAGGTTTCCTATATATGGCAGTCCTATATCTATTATTGTGTATGTCTTTTGACAACTGCACATCTAAAAAGTTGATGGACTCTGTTGCAAACTGAAAGGTGAACTCTAAAAATTCTGTAAGCTTTGTAATAACTTCTATGAAGGGCTGAATTGTACTAGCATCCCCATTCCAAATAAAAAAACATATCATCTTGGTATACAGTATACCAAATGGTGTGCTGTTGGAATAGATAATTCGTGAATAGCAGCTCCTTCTCCCAGTATGCCATGACATAATTAGTGAAGCTACACCTGCATGGTGCCCCCATGGCTACATCTGTTTTTTGCTTGTAAAATTCAACATTAAAGAGCATAAAGTTATTGGATAAGATGAGGTCCAGCAATATTTTAGAGATATGGGTATCTTATGATTTTAGATAGGAAGAGGAAGCTGTTTATTCACCATTTCATTGTTTATGTACATAATGAGAAAACACATACATTTTAGTATGATAAATATTGGTTTTATTTTGATTGTGCTTTATAAAAATTCATAATGGTAAATTTCCTTCTGCTTGTTATCATTTTAAACTCCATTTTGTAACTGCATTTCTTTATAACACACAACAGTTAGATTAACCTAAGAAGGTCTGTTAAATTGATTTATTAACTAATTAAGTGTCTTATATAAGGCATTGAATGTTGGGTAAGTTTTTGTCTGAAGAAGTTCATTGTATAGTGTGGATGAACAAAAGCACTTACAATAAAGAACTGGGATTGTTTTAGCACTCCTCGGCTGTTCTTTTGTTATTCCCAGATACAGGTTGGTCAGAAGTGACAGAGAAGTGAGAAATGTAGGTAGAGTAACAGTCTGCAAAAAGGAGATAATCAGATGTGTTGAAAGAAAGTGGAAAGAATACCAAACTAGAAATGGGACCAGGGTGCTGCAAGGGTTCAAAACTAGGTTTAAGTGCCCGCACAATTAAGATAGAGGAAGAGTCTGAAAGCTTGTGGATAGACACATAGGACTGTCCTCCAGACAGAAATGCTGACTAATGTATAAAAAATTTAATAGAGACAGAACTTCTGATGAAGTCTTGTGTACACAAATGAGTGTGTTTTGATGAGACAGAAGTTCTAATTTCATTGTGCAAATTTTATCAAACTTTTGTATCTTTTATTCAGTGTTTCAGCCTTCTGATCTTGCAACTAGAACAAGTCATTTGCATGGACAGTCTTCATTGTTTGTTTTGCAAGGCACTCTGCCAGTTTTAGGGAGGTTTGTACAAGAGTGCCACATGACAGACTGGGGGAGAGGATAATGGAGTTGGGTAGGAGGAAGATGGAGATACTTTAATCAGATGTGAACTATTTTTTATTTTATTTATTTATTTATTTATTTAACATTTGTTGACCGGGAAAGTCCGACTAAGTTCTACAGAGCCTGTTTTCAGTGGAGGCCCGGGGAGAAATGCTCCAGATACATGTCTTTGGAATGTGGGAGGAAACCAGAGTACCCAGAGAAAAACCCATGCGAACACAGGGAGAACATGCAAACTCCACGCAGAAGGCACCCCAGCCGAGAATCGAACCGGAGAACCTCTTGCTGTGAGGCGACAACGTTAACCGTTGCACCACTGTGCCACCCTGAAGGGGGGCTAACACCTGACTAGTTTCATGTGTCACAAGGGTACAGTCTGTTATTGCAAGACAATGTCAAAATAATTTTTTTCTGAGTCTACAGGACCAGTTTATTGGCTTCCCTTCTTCGATGCAATTAACCCATTCAGCCCTTCAGCACATTCACTCTGCAGTAGATGCAAGTGCTAAATGTTAGGAAGGAGGCAAGCCTGCTAACCTTGTGGATTGTCCAGTCCTCATCTATATGTAGCTTGTGTGCTATATGATAGCAAGCTTTTGGTAGTGCATTCTCAGTCACTACCTTATAGCTAAGTGGTATTATTTAAATATGATGAATAAGAGTTATATAATCTACATTAAGATGACAAGTGTGATAAATAAGCTATGTTCTATGGCTGAGATGATACAAAATGAATCTAAAGATTCAGAAAATCATTCTAGGGTAGTTCTGCTGACTAGAAGTGGTACATCTAGTGACTGTTATTGGAGGGTTGTCTAAATAATTTCTTAAAAGACTTAGGGAGCACATAAAGTGTGAAACGTTATAAACAATGTTATACTAAAAAAAAATTGTATTAATCCTTTTACTCAAAATTTTTAACTTATTTAGTTGGGTATGTTGGTATGTTACTGTAACAGTACTATATAAATGTTCCTGTATTTGACAGGTTTTACCTGTCTGACATTACCTGTATAGTATATGGTCAAGATTTCTGTCTTGTAAATTGTGTTAATGTGGAGCTTTTCTCCCTGGGCCTCCACTGAAAATGGACATACATCCAGTTTGACTTTCCCAGTCAACAAATGTAAAATAAAAATAAAAATAAAAAAATAAATACAGATATTGCTGATGGCAAATTGCAACACTTAATTATGAAGTCCTACAGTAACAGTAATAAAGAATGGCTGGTCAGGCTAGCAGGCATCTGCTATGGTATGGATATGTAGGAGTCAAAAGTTAGAATTGAATAAGACTTGTCAACCCCTGAGTATCAAAGATGGGTGCAACTTTCCCCAGCCATGTGGAATATGATAAGTGAAGGAGGGATAACCCATGTAGTATGAGCCTGTGTCATTTGCTGGAAGCAGCAGTGAAATTCTGTATTGTAATATTATTATTATTATTATTTATCTTTTATTATTTTTCCTTGTTGACTGGGTTAGTCTCACTAGGCCTAGCCTCTTTTCAGGGGAAACCCTAGGTGGTATTTATACTACAGGGGAAATTTGGCCAGGACAATGGACAACTTCCCCTATGGTCATTTATGATCAGTATTCAAGGAAGTGGTTGCCACAAATATGTGTGCACGTCCTATTCCTAGTATAGTAGCAGTTGGGAGGATGGTGTGCAAGATAGAAGATTCAGAGCAGGGAGTGGAACTGAATGCCAGCTCAAGGAAAGAGTCTATCAAAGGCATAGAAGACTTGGAATTATTGTTTCAGCAGCAGTTTTTTTGTAAATCTATTGAGCTGAGCAGAGAGGAGTGTATAGCTACAACACTTTAATTGAGAGAGTTGTGCGATGATTTATTGAAAGTCTATATTAAGCAAAGCCAGGCAGTGAAGTGTTATGGGGGGCATTATGGACAAAATATAGGAGAAGGACAGAGAAGGAAGATTAGAAAAACCTAATCTACAAATGAAAAGAACATAATGCAGAAAATGTAGCAACTACAGAAGGTGGGTAGAAGGAAAAGGGAAAAAGAGAACATGCCGAAAAGAAACATTATGGTACGGATACAAAGTAAAAAGAGAACATGCCGAAAAGAAACATTATGGTACGGATACAAAGTAAAAAGAGAACATGCCGAAAAGAAACATTATGGTACGGATACAAAGTAAAAAGAGAACATGCCGAAAAGAAACATTATGGTACGGATACAAAGTAAAAAGAGAACATGCCGAAAAGAAACATTATGGTAAGGATACAAAGTAAAAAGAGAACATGCCGAAAAGAAACATTATGGTACGGATACAAAGTAAAAAGAGAACATGCCGAAAAGAAACATTATGGTACGGATACAAAGTAAAAAGAGAACATGCCAAAAAGAAACATTATGGTAAGGATACAAAGTAAAAAGAGAACATGCCAAAAAGAAACATTATGGTAAGGATACAAAGTAAAAAGAGAACATGCCGAAAAGAAACATTATGGTATGGATACAAAGTAAAAAGAGTCAGGAACTAAAAGGATATGAGGTATGGCATAATTTTATATTGCCCTTGGGAGGGAAAACAAAAGAGGTAAGAGCTCTTATTTTGATTACCAAAGAGAGATTTTGTGACATTTATTTTGAAACTGTATAAAGTAATTTTATGTGAGTATGAAAAAAGGCAGAATAACAATCCATGGAATGAATATGTAATTAATGTAGTGTTCTGAGAGACTAAAAAGAAAATTCATGTGCAATTTCAAACACTGGTTGAAAGAGAGACTTTAAAAGAGCATTTAAACATTTTTGCAAAGAAGTAATAGACATTTCTAACAATAGGGGAGTATGGACTGGGGGATGGGATTGTAATGTCATCTTAAAAAAGGAAACAGAAAAAAAAATCATACATATTGCAAGTATTATAAATGCTGAAGGAAACAAAGGTGTTGTAAGATAAGAGGGCAACCAAAATATGTTTTTTTTTGTTTTGTGGAAAATAAGGACATTTAATTAGTAACTGTGATAAAAAGAGATACTATTTATATGGTCAAATAAGGCACAAAGCTAAATGTAAAAAAAACATGGCATTTATCTATGGATTGTAAAGAAAAAGAGAATGAACAAATTATGGCAAATCAAGGTCATGATAAAGAGTAAAGTGGAAATGAAGAGGAAATAAAAATAGATGAACATTTAGGGAAAAAAAACAAGAAAATGATGAAGGATAGGAGTTAGAGGTTGAATTGAAAGCCAGTGATGAAGCCGTGAGTTATATAGTAGTACGATGAAAACAATTCCATTGGTGAAAGAATAAAAGATCGATAAATAAAATTTAAAGGTTTTAATATAAAGGAAAAGAAGAAAGGAAATGGGTAATAGATATGAAGGTAAAGAAAGCAGTATATGAGGGAAATGATATCCTCTAAATTAAGGAAGAGAGAAAGGAATAATTTAAAGATTCTTTCAGTTAATGTTAGCAGTATAAAGGACATAACAAAAAGAGTAGGAATTTTAGAATGGTGCAAGAAATGTGATGATGGCATTGCTATTTTAGAAGATACAAGATTTCGGAGTTATTGAAGAAAGGCTGCAAACACAAAATATATAGGATGGGAATGTTATATGGAACATGGGGAATGAAAATTATTTAGGAATGTTAATATTGTTAATAGCAAATGGTCAAGATTTTAGAAGTTGCATTACTAAAAATAAGATTAGCAATTACAGATTTAAAATGGCACTGTTCGTAGAATCATAGATAGTAATGCTTATGTGACATGTAAAGAAAGGGAGAACTCATTTAAAAAAATATTAGATTATATTGTTGTAAACATGCATAACAGAATTACAGGTGATTTTAACTGTGATTTAAGGGGAAATAAAAAGAAAAGAGGAAAATACATAAAAAATGTTTGAAGTAATGAAGTGCTGAAACGGGTTATATGGAACAGAAAACCATGAACATACAGAAGGAGTAGTTTCAAAACTGAAACTGATTACTTTATAGTTTAAGAAGTTATGTGTATGATGAAAGACAAAACTATTATAATAGACTTTTCAGGTCATTAACAATATGGACAGAAATAAATCATAATACATAATATACAAAAATAGGAAAGGCATAAAATGAACAAATGAAAAGGAATGGAATAAAAAAGGGAAGGAAGTAATAATTCAGTTATGGAAGGATCATATAACTATAAAAGCTTTTCACAATAGGTCTGATCATGGATCACCTTTAAAGAATATATAACGGCAGTTATTTTCATTGTGGAAAAAGTAAAAAAGAAAGAAAAATATGAATATGCTGAAATATTTAGAGATATGTTCAGAGAATAATAATAGAAAATATTATGATAGAAAGAAATTTATAAGAGAAATCAAGATAAAATGAAAGAACTATTATGTAAACAAAAATGTCATGTACAAGGAAAAAAAGAAGAGGTTTCATCATAATTAAGTAAGCCAGTGAAGGAGGATAGTAGTATGATGAGAAAAGTGAAAGATAAAGAGGAGAACTTAAAGGAAAATCAGCAACAAACTATAGAAAACGTGATAAGTTATGTGGAAGGAATGGTTAGTTAGAAAAAATATGGAAGGACATGGGAAGTAAAAAGAATAAACAGAGAATTTGAAAAAGAGTTTAGAATACATGAACTAAGAAAAGTGTTAAACAGTTAAATGTAGATTTTGCAGCTTGTCAGGATATAACTTAAGAGATTGCCAGAAAAAATACTTTTTATGTGTGTTTAATGAATGGTTATATGAAGGTTTAAATTATGTAGAATTGAGTAGTGGAATATTAAGATTCATACAGAAAAAAAAGAAATAAAAAATAGGGACCAGTAGTTCTAAATAATATAGATTGCAAGATATCTATGAAAATAATACAGAACTGAGACAGATGCCTTGTGTCAAAACCATGGTCTCAAGCTCAATGCCAAAAAGTGCATTGTCATCCCCTTTGGTAAAAACTCTGTATCCATGAGATACCACATAGGTGGTAGTCTACTTAACACCGAAAGTGTGATAAGAGACCTTGGGACGCAGGTGGACAGTAGTCTCTCCTTTGATAATCACATCGCCACAGTAGTCAGGAAATCCTTCTATGTGGCACACCTCATCACAAAAGGTTTCTCATCCAGAAAAAAAGAGGTCATTGTTCCCCTCTACTCATCACTCATTAGACTCATTATAGAGTACAACACCCTTTTGATATGTAGCTCACGAGACATCTACAACAACTGGAAAGGCCACAGAAATACCTCACAAAGAGGATTACCAGCCTCAAACAGATGCCCTATGCAGACCATCTCAAAAAACTCCAGCTTTACTCTGTTGCATATCACATACTCAGGGGCGATCTCTGCCTAACATACAAAGCTATGTCAAACCCAGAGCTATTGGACATGCTCCACTTAAAGAAATCCCAATCCCTCTGAGCTACACACTCTAGGGACCTAAACATTGTCACCACAATAAACAGAACATGCTGGAGGGATAGATTCCTGTCCCAGAGACTTCCCATACTCTGGAACAAACTACCTATCTATATCAAACAAAGCTCCTCATTAGCACTCTTCAAGAAACATCTTGATGATTGGATGGGAAATAGGAAATTCACCCCGGGGATCACCTCTGGGGCTCTGCTCGACAGGGGCACAGGAAAATACTTTTCTTGAGTGGCAAAAGCCAGCGTACCTTTTTGGCTAGGCTTATATAGGCCCTAGGGCCAATAGTCTAGTATCTACCTATGAATCTATGAACCTATTTTTAAAGTGATCCCTACTGAACACTTAAAATAATTTTTAATTTGGGGGATTCTTTATGTTCATACTCTGATTGCCATGTTTACATATGCTGCCTTCCTCTCCCAAACCAGAAATTAATCATAAGTAAAATGCTGCTTGTCCTGTACTCTAGCACATTTGCATACATAGCCTGTTTTAGCAGGAATATAAGGACTACTGTTGTCCTACTAAATTACTAACTTTTGTAGGTCCATTACTGACTAGCAAGTATGTGACTGAATATAAATGTTCAGACTTAGTTTCAAGTTTTATTCCATGAAAGAATAGCAGTCAGTTTCTATTTTCTTAGTCATTGTTACTGAGACTTACTTCTTTTCCTAATTAAAATGTCAACAAAATATGCTATACTCTACCTAATTAGAAGCTGTAAAATTTTAAATTTTACTTTAGTATACACAGAGAATGACTGACTGGCCAGCTTCTTACAGTTTCAATAATTCTTTGCATCCTGGATATATTCACATGAATGTATCTGGTGTCATGGATTGTGTGATGATATGGGCAAGTGCCAGCATAGCCAGCTGGTGTTTTGTAAAGAATAATACATCCTGTGAATATCAAACTGATTTATACACAATGCTTTCATTACAAATGTATTAGAACTGTGTGTCATTTGTATATCAAGCTGATTTCTACCTATGCGTGTGCTGAATATGTATTTGTGAGATTTGCTTGTGTTAAAATGTGTCAACAGTGGACCCTCCTGGAATGAAAAGATATTTACATGCATTATTGCAACTGAATTAAATGTACCAGATAGTTTACTTTAAGCAAAATAAGGGAAATGTAAATGAGCTGTTAAACCATTAAAACATCACCCCACAGTGCTGAATAGGACTGGCGATGCTAGGTCTGGAAAAAAGCCTTTGTTCATTAGCTCAGTAAAAAGAGGGGAAGCCCCAGGCACTGTCAGAAATATTTAGATGCATATTGTAGCCATCTATGCTAAATTCCTGTCTCAGCTTCAAAGGGGAATACTGTGAGAACCTAGAGTAGGGTGACCAGATGAGGTCATTCTGCCAGCCCTCTTGGAAATTATATTGTATATATTGTCTTAGATTTAGTCAGGAATATAGTGAAGCTTAGTTTAGAGTGTGTTTTTCTTTTTGTGTGAGTCTCTCCATCAATGTTAATTTCAGTGTTTTCTGTAATTTGAACTCTGTGTTTTACTGTAGATATATATTCAATATTTTCCTGTTCTTTTATTATTTATCATTAAATATATTTAACATTTTTATTGTGGCTCATCCTTGTAGAAAGTATTTAACCTGTGAGAGCACTTATATTTGTTTGGTGACACTGTGTGGGCCACTCCAGAAGGCCTATATGTCTTGGTCAGCTGCTACCATTTGTATTAGTATTAATATCACACAGTATAATTGGACATCCCTTGTTAAATGCTTTAGAGTAGCTGATTGTGGAGTGTCCGGTGGTGGTGATAACTACCTTATATTCTGGGCAGAAGGGGGTATAGCTAGTAAACCTTTGTCAGCCTTTCCCATGTGTGTGTGTGTGTGTGTGTGTGTGTGTGTGTGTGTGTGTGTGTGTGTGTGTGTGTGTGCGCGCGCGCGCGCAAATCAAATCTCTAAGTGTGTGTGTCAGCTACTTGGGGCAAGGACATGAAGCACTGGGTTCACAGAGATGGTGCTGGAGGACTTGGCTTGAACACTTGGCTGAGGACATAACCCTACAGCTGTACCAGTGGGGAATCTTATTGGGGACCTGGAGGGAAATAGATATAGAGACATCCAGACCCCAGGCTGAGCCTGTTCCCTCTGTGCTCTTAAGGGAAAGTGTACTTGATGCAGGGAGGTCTGCATCTGGAAATACTAAGTGTATCCATTTATATTCCAAGTGCATGCCACTCTCCAGCATTACTGGTGAGGATTCAGGCCCCTTGATTACTGGCCCAGCATGGGACATCCCATATTGGTGGCAGTGGTGGGCATCACATATGAGGATTCAGGCTCCTTGTTTACTGGCCTAAGTTGGGGTCATCCCATATTGGTGGCAGTGGTGGGCATCACAGATTGGATGGTTTGAGTTATGACCTGTGTCAGTAACCTGACTTTTCATTGACTCAAATGTGCACTGCAGCTGAACAGATAAAAATATGGAAATCACAAGGTTCTCAATCAAAGTAGAACACCTGAACATTCTCCTTAGCTGAGGTACCTACTTACTCACTTGAGAACCACTCAGAAGTAGATTACAAGTCTTCAGGTCACATATAACCCCCAGACCAGTCATTACAGACCACTGTTCTAGGCAATGCTGAAAAGCCAAAAAATCAAAAGGGAAAAACTGCTCTGCAGTCATTTTTTTTTCTCTGTGTGGCTAAAATATATAGATGATACACCATATGTAGGTTTACCTGTACCCTTTAGAGTGAAAGCATCAGCTCTTCACCAGACCACCTATAAAGCTGCACACTTTAGCATCTTTTAGGCACTTGTCATGTGATTCAGCCTAGAAGGGAGACTAACTTTTAAGTAATTTTTATTGTCTTCCTAAGGTCATCCAAACAAGTATGTACATACTTTTTTTGGGAGTTCAGACCTTTTAAACTCAGCTACACCATGAGTAGTCATGCTTTCTTCTGTGGATTTCTTTTCTACCTGTGTGCTGCCATGCTGCAAACTATCACCGGCAAATGTTAACACTGCCTGTTTTCAGTCTATAACCTTTTGTGCAGTTCTTTTTCAAACGCCTTGCTAATGTATGAGTAGGTTTCATGTTCAATTTATAAATGTACCCAAATTCAGTCAGACTTTCTCTAAATGTGATTATGGTTCTTTGCATACTGTGTTTGGTATAGTACAAATTATGAACACATTTGAAGCAATATTGATATGCTGATAAGGACTGGTTAAGAGAACTTCAAAGACTTATACATATTGATGTAAATACTTTACTGTATATACCAGTCTTGTAATTATGTTTGTTTCCTGAGAAATGTAACTGTTGCTTTTATGAGAAGTGCCTGAAATTCACATGTGAATATACATGTACTCTATTAGAGCTTTTATACCCAGGCCACCACTGAAAATGGCCAGTTGGACTTTCCCAGTCAGCAAAGACAAATAAGTAAATACAATAAATAAATGATAATTTTCATCTCAGCAAATGATTATACAGTTGTATTTGATAAAAGCTTACTAAACATATTGTCCAAATTAATTTTCACCTTCACATTTGATTTATCCCAGGAATCTTTATTGCCTACATCTGAAACCTGATTATGCTGATAGCAATTGACTTTCCCCAGCACTGTAATGCTGCTTATTGTATTGTATATGTGCAATAAGGGGCACATATCGTTAAATGTTATTGAGCTAGCTGTAGTGATTTGCATGTTATATAATGCACAAAAGTTGCAGAGAATTTAGTTTGCAATGGAGACCTCATGGAAGCTGGACATGTTTATTTTCTCTTTGTGTTCGTTATTAAGCCTCAGAACATCACATTGTGTCCCTGAAATAATCGCAATTGCAGGCACAAAAATTTTAAGTGTGTATAGTGGCTTAACATCTATATCCACAATTCAAGGGATATCTCACTGTAATCCACAATACATAATTCACAAATCTAAAAGAATTGTGCATGTCTGGAGACCCACACTATCCTCAGTCTAATGAACAAGTCTCAAAACTGTCAAAAAAACGTCATGAGAAAGAGATGAAATAAAATCAAAGAGGATTATTGTCTTCCAATTCAGGAGTCTAGAGTATTCTACTGCTGGGGCTTCGTCTCTCCCTCTCTCACTCTCATTTGTTCAGCTTATTGTGGACTGTAAGATTGTAAAGCAAACTTCTTACTTCAGTTGTGTTTTTGAGGTCTAATGAACAAATTAAAACAATAAAAATTTGCTGAAAAAAAATCAACAGAGACAAAATACAATGTTTATATAAACTGCAAAAATCTATCAGACGTACAGGTTGGAGTAAATCAGAATGTAAAAGCCATTTGAAGTCGACAGCATAATCTTGAAACACTAGACAGAAATGCAATGCCATGATCATAATAAGTCTGTTATTAAGATAATAAATTGTGTAAAAGGAAATTGCAGTCATTTTTGCATGGACCAGTACACCTACTCTGCCTATTTGGATCTACTTGAGTCTATCAAGATACATCCAAACACCATGGTTTTGGGTGACGTTAATTACCAATCCATTGAGTAGGTAAATTACTCGTGCACAAACTCACTTGCCCAAAGGTTCCTTGACTTCATTAACACCAGCGCCCTGGACCAGCTAGTTTACACCCCCACACGCGGTGCCAACATCCTGGATCTTGTGCTTACCAATATGGGGGAACCACAGTAGTACTCCCACTGTGAGGTCTTCCCTGGCGAGATCTGACCATAAATCAGTCTCAGTCAAAGGAACTTTCACACCTGACACCCCACCCAGGAGCAACTAAAATAAAAACTTCTCCAAAGCAGATTATAACCTCTTATGAGATGGCATTAATAGCTTCACTGCACCTCCCGTCAGATGGAACTGGCAACTATGCCAAGTTCTACATCAATGCTTTATGCAAACACCTGTATAACTGCTTTAACTCAGCCATACCTGATAGGACCAAAACCAGCTCCAAAAGGAAGAGCAAACCTGCTGGTGGACAACTAACATTATCAGGCTTTACAATAAGAAGAAGAAACTGCTGTCTAAGAGTAAGAGAGAGTGAGCCCTAAACTGGAAACTCTCCATCCTCAGCTTAAACATGCAAATAAGACTTATTGTAAAGTCCTCCAAAGCCAACTACAAATCCAGGAAAGCTTCCTCAGCTAAGGACAACCAATAAGGCATTCTTTAGTTGCGTCCATAACCTATTAGGAAAGGCCCCGATTTGTGCTAAACTGGTAGTTAATGATACCACATATACTGAGCCTGTAGACATAGCTAACCTGCTGGCCATCAGGTTCTGTGAAAACTTCACTCCCCTGTCCCTGCCAAATGTACCCCATGACATCCCTACCACCTGTCCTATACCTTGCATCTCTAAAGAGCAGGTCATGAACACCCTCTCTAAGGCCAAAAGGACAGCATCTATTGGACCTGATAACATTCCAAGCTGCATCCTACATGGGCTCCAACAAGAATTAGCAACACCATTGGGTACTTTTTTTAATCATTGTCTAAGCACCGGCTTTGTCCCAGGTGAATGGAAAATTGCCACAATTACTCCCTTGCACAAAGCTGGTGTTTCCACTGACCCTGGGAACTATAGACCTATTAGCCTGACTAGCCTTATCTGCAAAGCCATGGAGCGAATCATCATGGATCTTATCAACAAAGATATGGGTAATCTCCAAACACTTGACCCTACTCAGTTTGGATTTGTCAAAGGGAGATCATGCCTGTTAAATCTGGTGGACTTCTTCAAGACAGTCACCAATGGCCTGCATGAGGGGAAATCTGTGCATATTGCCTACCTAAACTTAGCCAAGGCTTTTGACACTATCACCTACTCAGGCATAATTGACACACTCACCCAGCTAGGTACTGCGGTCTGAATGAATCAAGCAAAGGAGAGTAGTATTGCTGAAATTTAATTCATCCTCAAGTCTTGGTGAATACATTCATGAGGTGGACCCTGTTTTTCACAAAATCTCATCAAGACAACACTGATATATACACTGTATTTTATACAGTATATATCATGGACAGAAGTAAATTAAAAATGATAGCTGGGTGCAAAAGACCCAGGATAAAATGTACCCAATACTTGTAGGTCCACTGGTACCAGGAATGGAAACAAATGAATGAGCAGAATCCTCACAATGCAGAAACATTCTTACAATTAGGCCAGGCCAGTCCCAGATGGGTGGTGGATGGCCACCCTGTTGTAGGAAGAAGTAGCAGTCCACAAAAATCACAAAATCAGATAAGCTAAAGAGGAGACAAAGATGATAGGGTGGATTATTGAGAATAAGAAATAAATTATGCATTGTTACTATTATGCAAACAGCTCAGAATTTCCAGACACAAGATATACAAAAAGATTGAGATAAATTAGAGGAAAGAAAAATACATCCACAAGCAAAACTGTCAGAAGCTTCAAATAAATATTTGTGTTCACTAATACAACATATTTGTGAAAAACATTATATAGACCAAGAAATTTTGATCTGTTTGGAAAAAGACACATCTGAGCAAGTGTGAAACTATAAATAACAAAACCTAGAGATTTTTTAAAAGTATAAAAAAGAAATATGGGAAAGAAAGAGATATTTGAAATGGTGCAATATTTATGCAAAGTTGAAAGCCAAATTAATCAATACAAAAAAGGCAGCCCCAAAGATATTTGAAGAGAAATACAGGTGAAGGCATCCAGATATGGAAATTTTCACAATAAAATAATATCACAAAATGGGGATGTAGAAAAGAAGATAAGTAACGTATAAGTTAAAAGAACAAGTTGAAGTTATGGAATGCCTGCAAATTGAAGGATTTGGTGTGGAGGGTCTAACACATGTGGCATCACAGCATGATGGAATGACTCCCCAAAGTAAGGAGAAACAGGAAGATCAGGAGACATCTGAAGAAGAAATATGGACAAGGGAAAGAAAAATAGATTTAATATGGTGTAATATTTATGCAAAGGAGAAAGCAAAGCTATACATACAAAAAGAGCAGCACCAAAGATATTTGAAGAGAAATACAAGCAAAGGAATTTGGACATGAAAAACTTTAGATTACAAAAAATAATAAGACAAAGAGGAAAAGTAAAACAGATGATTAGTACTGGAGAAGTAAAAGAAATAGAAACTGAGGTTATGAGTACCTGCAAAGTGAACAATTCAGTGTAGAAAATCTAATTCAGAAAGCACCACAGCAGGATAGAGCAATGGACATCCAAATTAAGGAGAAACCAGTGGAACAGGAAGCAACTGGTCAGTTGCCATATGAAGATATTTTGGAACCTTCCAGAGTACACATTCATTTGAAGCTGGGCAGTAATGGAAGGAACAGGAAACTGTGGCAACTCTGACGCAGTCAATGTTGAGGAGTGATAGACCAGTGAGTTCCCATATGACAGAGCAACGGATGACACAGGATGAAATTGAAGAGAATGTGCCACAGGAAGATGCTACAGAACTTTCTATAGAATGCCCACCGGAAATGGAGAACAAAAAATGAGCCCTCGGTTTAGAAAAAAATGAGCTAAGAAAAGAGTTGCTTGATTTAATATAGATAGACATATTAAGATCAATGAAAGAAATAGACTGCAGAAGGTCAAAAAAGCCCAAAATGTCAGAAGTTTGATAAAACAAATGAACATAGTAATTAGACGTAAACAGGATATATTACTTTGCAGCCAAATTAATAACATATAAAATTCTACCACAATAACACATGGTAGTGAGGGAAAGGAAGGTGAGAAATTGAATACCATAATGGAAGTATTGAATGGAGAAAACTATAATGCAAATAAGACAGTCACTGTTAGAAGAGTATAGAAGAGGGAACAGATCAAAAATACTCAAAGAGACAGAAGTGATAAAAGCAATGTGCAGTACTAGAATGGATCAGGATCTGTCTTGCTATATTCCGAATAAACTAAAAATCTCAGCACAGGCAGAAAAACTACACTGATAGATATAAAGGAAAAGTACAAAATGAACAATTTATTAATGACCCCCAAGAAGTTATATAGGGAATTGGTAAACAAAGCAAAAGGAATTGAAAGACTACTCAAAAAAGGAGAAATAGACACATTTTGGAGAAATATATATGAAGATCCCATGGAATGTAACAAAGATGCTAAATGGATAGAAGAAGTAAAAGATAGAATAAAAAGTTCAAAGGTACAGGATATAAAATGAGATGAAGTAACAGCCAGAGAGACTGAAATAAAGTTAAGAAAAGCCTCTGACTGGAAAAGCTCAGACATGGATGCAGTACCTAATTTCTGGCTAAATGTATTAACATCTTTGCAAGAAGATTTAGCCACGAGTAAGAACTATTTATACGTGCACCCAGAACAGACACCAATCTGGTTAACAACATGAAAAACAATGCTTCTACAAAAAGTACATCTGCAAGTTCTCCTAAAAAAAATTATAGACCAAAAACTTGCCTTCCGGCGACTTATAAACTAAACACTGGAATTGATGCCAACAGAGTTTATAGTCATTTAGAAGAGATTTCAATCATGGCAATAGAGCAAAATGGTAATAAAAGAAAGTCCTATGAAACAAAGGATCATTTGTTGCTAAATAAAGTCATAATGAAGAACTGTAAAAAGGGGGACAAATCTAAATATGGCATGGATTGGCCACAAAAAGGCATCTGACAGTATCCCACATTCATGGATAAAATAGTGCTTAAAAATGTATAAGATACACCCTACACTGATCAAATACATTACAGTGACTAGGAAACAGTGGCAGACCACTTTGCAATTAAGCCATGATAAAAGACAGATTATTATTGCAGGGATTCAAAGGGGGGTGTTCCAGAGTGACTCCCTGTCACCGTTGGTATTCTCTCTTTCCTTTAAACCATTAAGCTGTCTACTTAGATTAGGCCTTGGCTATAATTTGGCTCCTAGAAAATAACAAAGTGTAAGGACCTCATCTTCTCTTTTTCAGTGATTTAAAACTGTATAGCTCATCAGATGAGAAACTGAAAGCACAATTGCAAGTAGTCAAAACTTTTTCAGATGACATAAGAATGTCATTTGGTCTTGATAAATGTGCAAAAGCAACCTTTAAAACAGGAAAACTGCAGCACCAAGAAAGCATCAGTTCCTGGGATTATAAAAATCAGTACATACCAAGATTATATATTCCCCATTCCGAAAGAGGTGTGGGCCTCCTTGAAACTAATTACTTGTATAGATCTACAATCATGGGACTGCACGCATATCTGCTGACATCGCAAGACCCAAAAATAGTGAAAGTTTTGAAACATAAGGAGAATAGTTTAAGATGACTTCCCTGCTTAGTCTAGAAGAAGCATATTGGAGTCAAGCAGGAATGGAAATCAAACCAGAAGAAGATAAAAATCAGGCAGCAACTGAATGTGCCGAAAAACAAAAGAAAATATAAGGTGAGGGATAAGATGAGAAGGCAAGAAATAATGAAAATGTATAAATATAGTTGCAAGTATAGGAAACTTCTGGAAGAACCTCATGCTGATCAGGATCGAATGCAGGAAGAAATGAATTCAAACCAAAAGATGAAAGGTTAATATTGGCAGCCCAAGATAGTGGGCTACATACACATTGGTTTACAATGCCCACTGAACATGTGGAAGAAACAGACAAATGTAAGTTTTGCAAAACAGAATTGGAAACAGTTGCACACCTTGTTGCTGGTTGTGATATACTAATGGCAGAAGAACTGTATACTGAAAGGTATAATAATGTGGCATGAATGTTACACTTGGGATTGTTCAAACATTATGGTATTAAAGTGGCTGAAAAACACTTGAAACGTGAGCCACAAAGCATCATATAAAATGGTGAAGTCTACATCACATGGGATCACCGTTTACAATAGCTCAAAAGATAGACACAAGAAAACCAGATGTAGTGGTCCATGACAAAAGACAAAAGTAGCATTGATCAATGAAATCACTACACCCAGTGACAATATTGTCTTGCATACAGAGAGACACAAAGTCATAAAATATCAGGATTTGCAGGCAGAAATGAGAGCAATGTGGAAGAAAGATACCCAGACAGTTCCAATATTAGTAGAAGCAATGGGGCTTATAAAAAAGAATCTACAATCATATTTAGATATATTACCGATACATGTAACTCCACATGAATTGCAGAAGGAGTTATTACTGGGCACATTGCAGATGCTCCAAACAGCACTTCAGGCTGACATCAAGAATTGAAACAAGACTAATTTCATGAACTTTAATCGTACTTTGACTTAGGAATGGGGTCCAGTCCTGTCATGGTAGTAGAAACCCAAATGACTTTGAGAAATTAAAAAACTAGGTAGCAACCCATATATCGTTAGATGGGTCACTAACTGGATCACTGATAGAACACATATAGTCAAAACAGGGGAATCCACCTCCAACAGCAGACCTGTAACCAGTGGTGATCCATAGGGATTAGCCCTGGGATCTCTGCTGTTTGGAACCTATTTCTCTGAAGTACAAACAAAAACTAAAGATATGTGGCTGAAAAGTTTGCTGATGACTGCAAACTGGGAGCAGTCATAGAATCTCCAAATTATGTCAACATCCTACAAGAGGGTCTTATACAAACAAATGATTGGTGCCAAAGTCATGGCCTTAAACTCAATGCAAAAAATGTATTAGCATTCCTTTCAGTAATAGCAATGTTCCTGCTAACTACCACATCAATAACAACACCCTAAGTATGCACTCACTGGTGAGAGACCTGGCACACAGGTTGACAGCAACATTACCTTTGATCATCATGTCTCCACAGTGGGTAAGAAGGGCATTCTATATTGCTCATCTCATAAGTAAGGCCATTGTCTCCAGAAAAAAAAAAGTTATAATCTCCTTGTACTCTTCCCTCATCAGGCAAATAATTAAGTACAACGTCCTTTTCGGTATGTACTTTCCCAATTACCTGCAGCAATTGGAGAGACCACAAAGGCTCCTCACAAGAAAAAATCAAGGTCTTCAGCATCTGTCCTATGTGGATTGTATTAAATCATTGTCAGTTTATTCTGTTTCATACAGACTACTCTCAGATGATCTCTGCCTTACATATAAGGCAATATCTGACCCTGCTTTATTGGAAATGCTGCATATCTGCAAATCAAATGGTACACGGTTTACTCACTCTAAAGACCTTAACCTGCTATGTGACATTAATAGAACCTGCTGGAGGGATAGATTTATTAATCAGAGGTTACCACACCTTTGTAACAGACTCCCAATTCATGTCAAACAGAGCACCCCATTGGCCCTCTTCAAACCCAGTCTGGATGATTGGATGGGTAACCATAAATTCACATTGGGGGTACCACCTGTGTCCTTGTTAGAAATAATGGTAGAAATTGGCTGGGCCTGTAAGAGCCCTAGGGCCATTAGCCTAGTAACTTCCACTGATCCTATAAAAGTAAAACACAAGTAAACAAAATTGTCACAAGCACTTCAGCTGTACGAAAGTAGAGACTGTAGTGCAATCATGTTCATGAGTCGCAGAAAGAGATTTCCAGTTTGTAAAGTTAGGTTTTCAGATGAAGATTATATACAGCAAGAACCATCTGAAACGTAAGGCAAGATATCAAATATATATATATAGTCATGTCAAATTGTCCAGATTAGGGAAACTTTTGAAGAATTATCAACACTATTTAATAAAAAAAAATCAGCAAAATAAACAAGCCACACCTGGAAGGAAAGGCCTAAATTGGCTTTATTTAAAAGTGTAATTCAAGTTAACAAAGTCTTCAAAGATCTTTTGAAGAAAATATACAAGCACAAAGACTGCACCAGAGTAAGAAATAAGCTTAAGGACTGATTAAAGTTCGTTATTAAATTGTCAATTTTCAGTGTATACCAAGAGTTTTCATAATGACAAAAATAGCACTTAATATAATATTACTGCAGACTGTGTGTGTGTGCGTGTGTGTGTGTGTGTGTGTGTGTGTGTGTGTGTGTGTATTCATATATATCTATCTATATGTATATGTGTGTGTGTGTATACACACACACACACACACACACACACACACACACACACACACATAAAAAATATATATGTGTTTGTGTGTATTTATATGTGTGTGTATATGTATATATATATATATATATATATATATATATATATATATATATATAAATATATATAGGTTCATAGGTTCATACTAGGCTATCTGCCCTAGGGCATTCATAAGCCTAGCCAGAGTGTGTTTGGCTTTCGCCACCCATTTTAAATGAATTTTGCTATGCCCTTTTTTGAGGTTAGTATACTGTGCCTCTGTCTAACAGTGACACAGAAGTGATACCCGGGGTAAACCTACTATCTCCCATCCACTCATCAAGATTCCTCTTGAAGAGAGTCAATGAGGGACTCTGCCTAACCTGGACTGGGATTTTATTCCAGAGTGAAGGGAGCCTCTGGGTTATGAATCTGTCCCTCCAGCATGTCCTATTTATTTCAGTGCTGAGGTTCAAGTCCCTTGAGCATGTAGCTTAATGGGATTTGGATTTTCTGAGGTGCAGCATGTCCATTAATTCCGGGTTGGACATGGCTTTATACGTCAGGCACAGATCACCTCTGAGCAAGCTGTATGCCACTGAGTAGAGCTGGAGTTTCTTTAACCAGGCAGCATATGGCATCTGTTTGAGCCCTTTGATCCTCTTGGTGAGGTACTTTTGGGGTCTTTCCAGTTGCTGCAGGTGTCTGGTAAGGTACATCCCAAAAGGGGCATTGTACTCAATTATGGGCCTGATGAGGGATGAGTAAAGAGGCACGATGACCTCCCCTGATCTAGATGTGAATCCCTTCATGATTAGGTGGGCTATATAAAATGTTTTTCTAACCACTTTGGCCATGTGGTTGTCAAATGAGAGATTGCTATCAACTTGGATCCCCAGGTCCCTAATTACTTCTTCTGTACTTAATGGATTAACACCTATGTGGTAATGTGTGGGCACTTTGTTTTTGCCAAAGGGGATGACTATACACTTTTTGGCATTTAGCTTGAGACCATGGCTCTGGCACCAGTTGTCTGTTTCTATGAGGCCCTTTTGTAGGATGCTTGTGTCAGCTGGAGAGTCGATTATGGCGCCCAGTTTGCAGTCATCTGCGAACTTGGTCAGCCACAGTCCTTCTGTGTTAGGCTGTACCTCCGAGAAATATATACCGAACAAGAGAGGTCCCAAGACTAGCCTTGTGGGATGCCACTTGTAACTGGTTTGGAGTCTGACATGGCTCCAGCAATTCTAACCATGTGGGTTCTGTCCTTGAGCCAGTTTGCAACCCATCTAGTGACATAGGGGTTTATATTTAAGCTGGTGAGCTTATCTATAATGCCCAAGTTGGGTATTGTATCGAAGGCTTTTGCAAGGTCCAGGTAGGCTGTGTGGACCACCTTCCCCTCGTCAATGGCCTTGGTGACTGTTTCAAAGAAATCAACCAGGTTTAAGAGGCAGGATCTTCCCTTAACAAAGCCGAACTGGGTAGGATCCAGTGTCTGTAGGTCCCCAATATCTTTATTTATGAGGTCCATGATGATCCTTTCCATAGCTTTGCAGACCAAGCTAGTCAGGCTTATGGGGCGATAGTTTCCAGGATCTGTTGAGGCACCACCTTTGTGGGGAGGGACCACTGTTGCTATATGCCACTCTTTGGGTACATATCCTGTAGTAAGGCTGAGATTGAACAGTAGTTTTATGTTTGGGTTTAGTTCTTCTTGGAGTTTATGTAGGACACAGCCCGGGACAACGTCTATAAAATATATATATATATATATATATATATATATATATATATATATATATATATATATATATATGTGTGTGTGTGTGTGTGTGTGTGTGTGTGTGTGTGTGTGTGTGTGTGTGTCTACTTCAGAAGAATGAAATCCCACTCACCCAAATCCGTAAATGTTGAGACTACTTCACCAAAATTACAAATAAACGAACACTCGGATCACCGACAAAAACTCCAGGTAAGTAACTAAGTGTCCAGCACCACAAAAACATCAAATCAAAGCAAATTATACCCACCCATGTAGGGAACTGCATCTCCCACCCCCCCGACTATATATATCAACTCCAAGATCAGACTACAGTGAGTAAAGGAGCAAAGTTCAGCATGGTGTCCAAGTCCCACTGTAACTTACTGGTCTTCTGAGTATTCATTTATTTGTGGTTTTGGTGAAGTTGTCTCACCATTTAGTGATTTGGGTAAGTGGTATTTCGTTCTTCAGAAGTTCTGAAGTAGACCCATATCTATATAGAGTTCATCGAACTGTACTTTCGTGGACCCACTTTAGCGAAAGTGCATTTTATCGAAAATGCACTTTCACTAAAGAAAAATAAAAAATAAATAAAAACATGCTGTTTGCATGTAATGTTAGTCATACATCAACGTGTAACATTGATGTACAAGTAAGCCAACTATTGATGAGATCGTGCTACAGTGAGGATGAGGGAATATTCCATTTTCCACACTGTAGTGTGATCTCAGAATGAGAATATTAAAGTATGGGGGGTGCAGGGTGCACTTTCGTGGAAGTGAGTTATCGGAAGTACGGTTAGATGAACAGTATTTTCGATAAAACAAAGTAGAACCCCATATACACCTATATATATATATATATATATATATATATATATATATATATATATATGTATTAGACGTGTCCAACCTGTTGCCCATGGGCCACATGCGGCCCTCAGAGCTCTTCCATGCGGCCCTCTACCTCTAACTCCAACATCGATGTACGCATGCCCCAAAACACTTTTTTGTTGTGTTTTTCGTGCCCGTGACCTGTAATTCTAACATCAGTATGCAGATGCACCAAAGTATCCTTCTAGTTTTTATTTTTTTTGCTCCAAAGAAGGGTCTGTGTGTTCGCACCATTATTTCTTGCCAAAGAATCAGTGTGTGTGTTCTTGGTGAAGAGGGACTCGTACATGGATTTGCTGCCATTGCCTTTGAAAGGGACAGCACTTAACCTGTGTTAATAGGTAAGTATGGAGTGAGTGAGTGAGTGAGTGCATGCATGAAAGCAGAATGTTTGTGTGTGAAAGTTGAAGTGAGTGTGGGTGTGTTTATGTGTGCATGACAGACTGAGAGAGATACCTGCACAAAGAGGCTAATGACGATCAGCCTACCTACTGAACACAAACAAGTTAGCTCACAAATATATCCTACATTAAAAGTGCACTTTCATTAAATTACATCTTTCCTGACAGGGAGAGTGTTATATTGAATATGAAATCATAACTCTCAACTGTATGGATTTTCAAAGAATGTCTGGATTTTTGCCTCATCTTCCAATTTGTGTCTTTTGCTTAGGAAATAAAAGTAGTCATCCAAGGTAATGCAGTTCCAGGGAGTAAGAATGAGACAGCAGCCTAGGTTTAATGGGTCAGTAGTGGATTGACTAATGTGGGACTGTAGCATATAAAGTTTTTTTTTTTTTTTTTTTTGGCAAACGAAAAAGCACCCAGCACGGTTTTATCATTGGGGGGCTCTAAGCAGTGGTAGATTGGACGACAGTAAGCATATCATTGGTGGATCATCAATACTGACAAATCAGGTGGGCACAATGTCATTTTTTAAATGTTGGGGGTTTGGTGTGTATGTTTGTGTTTGTGTTGGGAGTGCTGCAACAGTAGATGATTATTAAAGAAAGAGACTTGCAGATTGTGGAGAATATGTTTCTTTGTTTCAAAACCTGATATTTGGGTACTAGGCATGCCAAAAGTAGATTATTTAAGACATAGCTTCTTGCCACTTACCGTGGATGGATATTTACATTTAATGGACAATGTTAGCAGTATGAATGTAGTCCTGTAGGGATCTGGAGGATGCCAAGTCTACCACTGCCAATGTCTTGTAACGTGACCTGGAAATGGATATTGGGATTCTACTGAAAAAATACAGCAAGTGGGCTTTGAAATATAGTTTAATTAAACAAAGTGCACTTGCAATTTACAGGCCATAATTTAATTTATTTCAGGTAGTCCAGATCCTGGTAGATTGTATACCATTAGACTTAATTAGAGAGAGCTGTCATTCTGGGGAAATAAGCAGCCCTAGTTTCAATGAAAGCTCTGTGGTTGTTTGCAGGTAGGAAGTTGCAGGATGTGGATGCAATGTGTTTTATTATTTTTAATGCATTTGTCATTTCAAAGCATGGTTTTCTTTGTTGCAAAAGAAGGTAGGATTGAATGAGCTATATAATGCTTAACTGACAATGATAGGATAGAAACATTATACGTGGTGTATAATGTTTGCAGCTACAGCTGTTTCAATGATGTCTGTGATGCATAACTATTTTTGGGCCTGTGTCACACTTTTATTTTTCGCTTTGTCCAGATTTCTTGCTCTAAGGTTGAGAGGTATGGTTCCATGCTAAATTAGAAGGTTGTATTTACCTTGGAAGACTTTTTTAGCATAATTATGAGAAACAGAGCTACTTATTTCCAATATAAATTGCCATGTAACCTTGAAAATAACTTTCTTATTAAGCTACTTTAATTCTTTTGGAATTGACAGGTATGCTTCATTGGTTCGGACGTAAGCATAGAGTGCTAATGTGACTTTGATTTCTTGCAGCAGTCTGTGGTTTACTTATCACAATAACTTTTCTGTGTTTCTGGGTGTGTGATCAATTTAACAGTTTTAAACATGTTTTCCAAAAATAAATAAATACATAATAAATAAAAAAAATAATCCTCTCTGCACTTTGAGGTATTGACAAAGTCTGGGAATTTGTTTTTTTCAAAAGCGAAGGTCAGCATTACAGCCCAGTAAACTGTCAGTCTGTGAATAACGCCTGCACAAGTTAAAATGTCTGAATGTCAAATGGCTTTAGATTGGACGGAAGTTATATGTTTACTCCAGTATGTAGTATGATCTTAGAGAGTTTATGGATTTCTTATTGATTTACTTTTTTCTGAGCAGTTGTTTGTTGATTTATTGATGGTCCTTTTGGTGGTGGGAAATTGCATGGATGAATCCATCTTTTTTTCAGATACTTTGACTTCCAGACAATTTCTTTCAGTGAGTCTGTGCCATGTGATTACCGAGGTTGCCTATTTTACAAGTAGGGGCTCCTTTTGTGTGTGTAAGAGAGAGAGAGATTTAATATGTATACTGAATATATTTTTGCAAATTAAATTCTTAGTTAAATAAGCCCCTCTTCTTGGGAAAGTAGACTTGAGTCACCAATATTAGATCTTAACCATCCAGCTAGGAAAGTTTAGTATGTGGATTTTTCATCCAGTTTCATGAAGGCTATGCTACTTACTCAAGGAGTACATTTATGGCTATCCATCCAGTTGTCGTGTTGCTGAACTACTTTGTTTGATAATAAGAGGAGCTTTTTACAGAAGTTGAAGGATTTTGAGTCAAGAACCTGTCCATACAAAGTGGCTTGCTTATGTTGCAGTGAAGACTGTGATCTTTGTAGTGAGCGTTTTAAATATAACCAGTATTTCTGAGGTGGAGAAAGTCCATTAAGGCAGGATCTTTCTTAACCTGGAAAGCAACCCAGTGATGAAAATTATAGGGGCCAGTGAGAGACAGAGGAAAGCAAGAAGCTTTTTAGTCTGTTTGGATAACTAAGTGAACGCAGTCCTTTGACCTTTTTTTAATCAGAAATAATTGTAGTCTTTCTTTTGGCATGGTATTTTTCTGAGGCATATGCCAAAAGGGGCATTGCACTCAATAATTGCTCTTGTAAAAAAAAAAATAAAGGGATGTTATGACCTCATTGTCCCTGGATGATACTTTTACTAATGAGGTGGGCCATGTAAAAAGCTTTCCGTACAATGGAGACAACATGGTGGTCAAAAGTCAGGTTTCTATCAACCTGGGTGCCCAAGCACCTCATGACTGATTGCGTCCTTACAACATTGTTATTAATGTGATAATTTGTGGGGACATCACTCCCCTCAAAGGGAATGATGATGCATTTTTTGGCATATAGCTTGAGGCCATGTTTCTGGCACCAGTCATTTGTTTGGGTGAGACCCTCTTGTGGCTTATTCAGAATTGTTTTATTAAGTCAGTAATGTGAATTATTTTCCTTTATTGCAAATTTGTTGGCTTATTTTTGTGGATTATAGTATTGTAGGACTGCTAATACTGACATCTTATGTAGTTGGACTGCTGGAGTGGTTTTCCCAGTGAGAAATGCTAGTGCTGTAGTGAATATCTGTTTATTTGTAAAAAAAAAAAAGAAAGAAATATATATATATATATATATATATATATATATATATATATATATATATATTAACTAAGATGTTAGAGTAAACTGTTAGATTAGAGAATTAGAATTAGAATGAGAATTAGAATTTTAAGGCAAATATTAGGCATTTATTACATTTATTCATTGTTTGAATGCACCTACAGTACAGCCAGGAGATCAGCTTTGGTCTCCTGCGGCAGCGAAAGAGTTAACTATATGATATATTTTATATGCGGCCTCAAGACAATTTCTGTTCACTCAATGCGGCCCTAGCAAGCCAAAAGGTTGGACACCCTGATATATAGATATATATATATATATATATATATATATATATATATATATATATATATATATATATATATATATATATATATATATATATATATATATATTTATATATATAAAATAAACAGACATAGGTGGCATGCAGCTGACTGAGCATTAACTTGTTTAAATGGAAAGTAGACTGGCAAAATTGATCAAACATAAATGGATTTGCTGGACTTGTCATGTGCAAGATCGTGGTACATTTGGGAACTGGGACTATGCCCTTTTCCCACTTTAGTGTGATCTTCGAGTTATGCAGGGAGTGTAGGCAGTACAGTGGGATTACCTTCTCATGTTTCTATTTTTTTTTCTTTTTTTGAACTGTTGACTTTGAAACTCTTTCAAACTAATTATATCAGCAAAGATCATCAAAAAATAAATACATCATTAAATAAATAAATAAATAAATAAAAATAAACAGAACAAAAAAAAAAATCCAAGAACAAGTCACAAACTTCTAAAAACTACAACAGCACAAAGAAGTGTTTGGAGGAAGCAAGCCTAATTATTCCTTTTGTTACTTTTGATAAGAAAAATATTCCAATTCCATGGTTGCATAAACTTGAAAAAGGGAGACTTAGCCCTTCTGAAAGAAATCGAAAAGAAAAGAAAAATGGCTTAACGCAAATCCAATCCACAAACTAATTTATTGTTGTTAGCGCTTTCATGCACTATACCTCAGTGCATGTCTTCAGACAACACAGCATTAAAAAAAACCCTTAAATAGAGGGTACAATTAAAACATAATTGTCAGCATGTCCAACAATTAGAACATCACTTAACTTTTAAAATGACATACTGATAAAAACCACTGATGCATGTAACCTGCTTATATGCAAAAAAATCAACCAATATTTTTAACAGGACGTTAAATGCAATTTAAATAAAATGTATCTGAAAAATTCCCAACAAATAAACTTAAAATAAAAATATGAGAAGAGAACAACACATAGTATGAAACTTGATTATCAAAAACATACTAACAATCTCAACAATGTTAGTTTTTTAACGTTCCAAGGCTTTTAATTTAAGGAGGCATTTAATAGAACAAACCTCATTAATACCAGGATAAACATAGGCATTAGTTTTTAACTGCCATAAAAGTTCTTGTTCTTCCAATTTTAAATGCCAAGGGCCACCTCTAGGGTACCTAGGAACTTGCTGGACTACTAGAAATTTAAAACTATGAGAATTATATTCAATTATATGCCTAGCTAATGCGTTGGTAATATTACCTTTTGATATAGCATAAATATGCTCGTAAATTCTCTGCTTCAATTGTCGTTCAGTTTTGCCAAAGTAAAATGCAGGGCATAACTGGCATAAAGCTAGATAAACTACCCCTTGACTCTCGCAGTTACATTTATTAAGAATACCATATCTTATGTTGTTCACATAAAAAAAATTGCCTATTTGAATGTACTTACAATAATTACATCTACCACATTTATACATTCCTCTCTGTTGTTTGTATCGTCTATGTGGTAATTCAAACAGTGTTTTCAAATTTGGGCCTCTCTTAAAAACAATAATAGTTTTTTCTCCTAGGGTCTTGTTAAGTGTTCGTTGTTGTAAGATGATATCCTAATTATAATGTAAAATGTTCCCAAGTTGTGAGGATAAATCATTAAACTCGGTCAAGAAGCTGGTGACATATTTTACGCTATCTATATTAGCCGAAGATACTATTTCCTCATTATTAATTTCTCCAAGTTCATAACCTTTAGTTAAAAGAGGACCTAGGATGTTGTTGGATCTCTTGTCACTAACTTCTTTGTATAAACTTTTAATTAATTTTAGTGGATACCCACGATTTAGGAACATACTTTTTAAGTATTTACATTCATTAATTTCTAGTAGTCCAGCAAGTTCCTAGAGGTGGCCCTTGGCATTTAAAATTGGAAGAACAAGAACTTTTATGGCAGTTAAAAAACTAATGCCTATGTTTATCCTGGTATTAATGAGGTTTATTCTATTAAATGCCTCCTTAAATTAAAAGCCTTGGAACGTTAAATAACTAACATTGTTGAGATTGGTAGTATGTTTTTGATAATCAAGTTTCATACTATGTGTTGTTCTCTTCTCATATTTTTATTTTAAGTTTATTTGTTGGGAATGTTTCAGATTCATTTTATTTAAATTGCATTTAACGTACTGTTAAAAATATTGGTTGATTTTTTGCATATAAGCAGGTTACATGCATCAGTGGTTTTTATCAGTATGTCATTTTAAAAGTTAAGTGATGTTCTAATTGTTGGACATGCTGACAATTATGTTTTAATTGTACCCTCTGTTTAAGGGTTTTTTTTTAATGCTGTGTTGTCTGAAGAAGTGCACTGAGGTATAGTGCATGAAAGCGCTAACAACAATAAATTAGTTTGTGGATTGGATTTGCGTTAAGCCATTTTTATTTTATTTTCAGTTTTGGTTTCTGTTGGCCTTCTGAAAGAAATCACCATTTGCACACACTTTCAAACTACACCAAGTGATTTGCAGCAATTTATTAATGTATTTGTTTATATATTAGCATTTGTTTACCAGAAAAGTCCAACTGGGCAGAAAAAAATCTTTTCAGTGGAGGCCTGGGGAGAAAAGCTCCACAAAGACTATCAGGGAAATTCAATAAAGCTTACACACCCCACACAGGTGTGAACAATTCTAGATTCAATTAACTTTGTCTAGTGAATGTGGACATTATTTTCTTACCCCAATCTCTAATGATTTGGAAATAATTATTTAGAAAACAACAATGTTATGAGCAAAAAATAAATTATGTACACTGGACATTCTGCAAAGATCTGTACAGTTGACAGTTATGGCAATCATTAATTTCCTGACAATAGTTTTCAAGTCCATCAGTATGGTCATACCAACAAGGCAGAGATATGAGTCTAAACTGTGGACATTCAGAAAATATCTGTACAGCTGACAATTAGGCAGACAGTACATCAATCCAGCCAGCAGGCCTGGGGTGACATTTTAGCTAATACATTGAAATACAGAAGGGAGGGGGGACGGTGTCACCAGGCTGAGGTCCAGAAGTGCTGGGCCCTGGTGCCTCAGCCAGGGGAGCCAAGGTAGGTGGATCACCAGGAACCAGCCTATCCTGTTGCACTGTGGTAAATAAAATAGAAACATAAATGGAAAAAAAGAAACCCAAACAAATATAATGAATAAGATAAAAGAAAACAATAATAAATAATGGGAAAAAATTGAAAAATAATATAATGAGGAACACAAAAATAAATAATGTAAATGAAAATGTATTTAACAGCAAAGCATATTAAATTATACATCAGGACAACATAAGAGAAAACACCAAATAATACGATAACAAATGATAATAGCAAATATACTGATTAACTAAACAAAAGAAAAAGAGTGGAGTGAGAGAAGAAAGGAGAACATTATTAACTTTACAGATACTATAACAAAACATTAGATTTTACTTGTAACACTACTGACTGCTATGATGTTTATTATTTGAAATTCTACCCTGTTCCACACACACACACACACACACACACACACACACACACACACACACACACACACACACACACACACACACACTATAGTCCAGATCATATTGCATCCAGCAGTCATTCAATATTGCTTATATTGAATATATGATGTTCCATGTACGTACCTCTCAACCTATTAGCACAAGACATCATGGCCCAAGCCATACATAATGGTGGAACAAAGGCACAACAACAGGGAACATTCTTACATTATTGCTCTTACAATAGTAGCAAGGTGTTTGGATAACCGAGTTGTCATTAAAATGCATTTATAGAGATATCTAATATCTGCAATTCAGAGGACTGACATTTTTTTTCTGAGACTGATCCTCACCAGTGTGACAGGGACTGGCCAGTAAAACAAGAGCATGTACAGAATAGATTGTAGAGTGTTGTGATGGCACAAACTTTGGATGCTGAAGAAAGTTTGTGATCTTTTGGTGCAGGGCTAATAAAGGCTGATTATCAGATTGAGGGAGTGATGTTGGTTGGGAGACTAAGGCTCTAGATACGTTTTAGTTAGGTGACTACAAAATCTCTACAATGTTAGAGAAATAGAAGGTAGAGGTTAACAGGACCAGATAGAGTCTAGAAGAATTTCTTGTAGTAGATGTGCAATTTGTTTGTTTGTGATTTTGGCAGCATAGAAGGATTGGAGGTATTCTGGAGGATATGGGTGAATTTGTAATAAACAGTAGGTATTGTTCTGCTGTGTGGGTAGATTGGAGAATTTTTGGGAAAACTCAGCATGTGGAAGGATTCCAGTAGAGCAAGGAACATGGCTCAGAGACAAAAGCTTTTTATGTAGCTCTTACTTCATGGAAAATTTGTCTGAGGGAGTCAAGATGATGGATTTGTTTTGCTTTGAGTTATTTGCATTTAACACTGGATATGGTTTGTTTATTAATGTTCTGTAATTTAGTGCTCTGTTCCCTTGAGTTTTCCAGAATTTTCAAGCTTCGTCACATTAGAGTTCTTAATTCTTTAGAGAATGTGTATACCTTCTTATGTTTAAATAGCACAGAAATCATGGGAAAGTTTGAAGGTCAGGTAAAAGTTGTGAAAATAAGTTGGCAGCAGAGTTTCAACTGGTGAGAATGATAATTGGGGACCAGGCTATTGTGGTAAGATGGGTTTCCATTCTAGTTATTTTGGGGAGGTTTTTGGCTGGTAGGATACTTCTTGGGGGATATTTTATTTTTAGATTTTGTATGTGAAATGTTAAAGGTCAACATTCACTGAATGTGGGTTGGTGATTTATGATAATCGAGATATTGTTGAGGTGGAAAGTAATAATTAAGTCAAGAAGTACGTGATGGTACTTTTTTATTTTATTTATTTAAATTTGTTGACCGGGATACTCCTACTATGGGACATTTGGCCAGGGCATTGGGGAAATTCTCTTACTCTTTTCAATAGATACCCTGGTATCTTTTACAACCACCCAAGCCGTGGCCTTAATTTAATGTCTTGTTGAAACAACAACACACGCAGTAATGTACTACCCCCTTATGCTGCATTGCGGTGCCATATATAGTTCCACCTGGTGCAGAAATAGAATCTGAAGAAGAAATATCACTGATATAAATGAAGTACCAGAGCTAAGTGTGCTACCTGTTACTCCACTAACACTTTCATGGCAAATAAATTGGAGACTTTGAAGATTTAAAATAAAGTCTGGTAGTCATAATCACCACTTGAAGGGGTTCAAGGTTGACAAAGAATACTGAGACATCAAGGTGCAGTGGGCCTAAGAAAGTCCCAAATATAATTATGTGCTTCTCTGGAGAGATGTTGGTTACTCAACAGAGCTGTACATTTTGCCACAGAGGAGTGTGGGGGGGCATAAAGATGACAGGAGCTTTTGGTTGGATGTTTAGTAAGAATCCAGTTAGGGTCATGGTCATTGGTGGGGTTGACTTATTCTATTACAGGGAGGTTGGGAGTTCATCTGTGAAGCAGCATAATATTGAATTCAGTATGAAGACTGGGGTGAGAATACATGTGTTAATTATAGTTTTTGAAAGAATGGTTTAAGTTGTGGTGGTCATCTTTGAGCCAAGACTCTTTAATAGCAAGTAAAATAGGGGACTTTGAAGAAGAAATATCACTGATATAAATTAATTTGATGTGAATGATTTTTGCATTAAGAAGTACAAAAGACAGAGAATTTGATATTTGAGAATATGAGTGATTTTTCTGGAAACGTCTGGGGTGCTGATGTAGTATAGGACACATGAAGTACAACTGAGAGGAAAAGTAGATGAATTAAGTACTATCGAAAGGGAAGTGTAATCCTGGCTCTCGGTGAGAGCGCACTGCTGAATCTGTAGGCGTATTACTGTTGGTGAGGTATGTGAAGTGGGAGAGGACAGCAGAGTGACGCTTGCATTCTGAAAACGGAGACAGAAGAAAATATAAGAAGATATGTTACCTGGAGTAAATTGGGTTGTTTTAAAGACATTGGATTATTGTTGTATTGATGGCATTTGATTAACATTAAAATACAAGTAGCTGTGGGTTGTAAGCACAATATTGTATCTGTTTTTATTGCATCAGGTGATAGAACAGTATAGAGTATTCTAAAACTTAGTGTTTTAAGGTAGTGGAGATTTTAAGGAAGCAGTGGGCATGTAAAAGTGAGCTTAACGTCATTGAGTTATAGAGGATGCAAAGCAGGTAACACACCCCACATAGGTTCATAGGTGTGTACTAGGCTAATGGCCCTGGAGCCTTTACAAGACTAGCCCGTAGAAGTGCCCTGGCATGGTGCCACCCGACTTTAGTTCCCAGTGCCTCTATCAAGTTGACCCACTGGAGTGATCCGCAGGGTGAACATTCTATTTCCCATCCACTCATCAAGACTTCCCTTGAAGAGGGTCAGTGAGGTGCTCTGCTTGACATGTATGGGAAGTCTATTTCAGAGTATGGGCAGTCTTTGGATTATGAACCTGTCCCTCCGCATGTTTTGTTGATTGTGGTAATGAGGTTGAGGTCTCTGGAGAGTGTGGTGTGGAGGGATTTGGATTTCTTTAGATGTAGCATTTCTAACAGAGCTGGGTCAGACATGGCTTTGTAAGTCAAGCAGAGATTGTCAATAGTAGACGATATGAGACAGAGAATAGCTGGAGTTTTTTGAGTTTGTCTGTGTAGGAGATGTGCTTAAGGCCTAGGATCCTCTTCGTGAGGTACTTTTGTGGGCTTTCCAGCTGTTGCATGTGTCTATTGAGGTAAATGCCAAATGGGGCATTATACTCGATGATTGGCCTAATGAGGGAAGAGTAAAGAGAGATGATGACCTTTTTGTTCCTGGATACAAAACCCTTGGTAATGAGATGTGCCACATAGAAGGATTTTCTGATCACAGTAGGAATGTGGTGGTTGAAGGAGAGGTTGCTGTCAACCTGTATCCTCAGATCTCTTATAACACTTTCAGTGTTCTGTGGGCTCCCATTGATGTGATAATTATTGGGAACTGAGTTTTTCTCAAAGGGGATGACGACATATTTTTTGGCATTAAGCTTAAGGCTATGGTTTCAACACCAGTCATTGGTCTCAGTGAGGCCTTTCTGTAGGATGTCTACATCACCTGGGGAGGAAATAATGGCTCACAGCTTGCAGTCGTCTGTGAACTTGGTCAGCCAGAGTCCCTCTGTATGTGTTGGCCTGGACTACTGAGAAGTAGATGCCAAACAAGAGAAGACCCAGGACTGATCCCTGTGGGACTCCACTCATAACTGGTTGGCAGTCTGACTTGGAGTC
Organism: Protopterus annectens; assembly: GCF_019279795.1. NCBI lineage: Eukaryota > Metazoa > Chordata > Ceratodontiformes > Protopteridae > Protopterus > Protopterus annectens. The sequence goes on along the minus strand of NC_056748.1, from coordinate 1,063,134,731 downwards.
TGCTACTTTCACACTGTGGGTTCTATCTGTGAGCAAATTTTCAACCCACCTAGTGATATAGGGGTTGATACCTAGTTTGGTGAGTTTATCAATAATTCCTGAGTGGGGAATGGTATCAAAGGCCTTGGCCAGATTGAGGTAGGCTGTATGAACTGCTTTGCCCTCATTTACAACTCTGGTGACTGACTCAAAAAAGTCAGTTAGGTTGAGCAGGCATGATCTACCTTTCACAAAACCAAATTGCATGGGATCTAGAGTTTGGAGATTCCCTATATCCTTGTTAATTATGTCCAAGATGATGTGCTCCATAGCCTTACATATCAGACTCGTCAAGCTAATAGGTTCATAGGTTCATAGGTAGGTACTAGGCTATCTGCCAGAGGGCATTTATAAGCCTAGCCAGAGTGTGTCGGCTTTCGCCATCCCATTGATTAATTAACTGATCCTCTGTCAAGCAGAGCCAATGAAGTGATCCCAGGGGTGTGTTTTCTGTTATCCATCCGCTTGTCAAAGTTTCTCTTGAAGAATGTTAGTGAGGGGCGATATGCCACTGAGTACAGCCGGAGTTTTTTTGGTCAGGCTGCATAGGACATATGTTTGAGACCAGTAATCCTCTTGGTGAGGTACTTTTGTGGTCTTTCCAGCTGTTGGAAGTGTCTTGTGAGGTACATCCCAAATGGGGCATTGTACTCTATGATGGGTCTAATGAGTGACGAGTAGAATGGCACTATAACCTCTTCATTTCTAGATGTGAACCCTTTAGTAATTAGATGGGCCACATAGAAGGATTTGCTAACTACTTTGGCAATATGATTGTCAAAGGAGAGATTACTATCTACCTGGGTCCCCAGATCTCTTATTACCTCTTCTGTATTAAGGGGGCTGCCACCTATGTGGTAATTCGTGGGTGTTTTTTTTTCCCAAATGGGATGACTATGCATTTTTTGGCATTTAGCTTGAGGCCATGACTTTGACACCAGGTGTCCGTCTCAGTAAGGCCCTTTTGGAGGATGTCCCTGTCAGCCGGAGAGTCAATTATGGCTCCCAGTTTGTAGTCATCAGCAAATTTGGTTAGCCATAGTCCTCCTGTGTTTGCCTGTACTTCTGAGAAGTATATGCTGAACAGTAGGGGTCCCAGGACCAAGCCTTGCGGCACACCACTTGTGACTGGTTTACAGTCAGACCTGGAGCCTGCTATTCTTATCGTGTGAGTTCTGTCTGTAAGCCAGTTGGCAACCTATCTCATGACATAGGGGTTTATGTTCAGGCTGGTGAGTTTTTCTGTAATACCCGAGTGGGGAATGGTGTCAAAAGCCTTGGCGAGGTCAAGGTAGGCTGTGTGAACCATCTTTCCCTCGTCTATGGCCTTGGTGACTGTCTCGAAGAAGTCAACCAGGTTTAGTAGGCATGACCTGCCCTTAACAAAACTGAACTAGGTCGGGTCAAGTGTTTGAAGGTTCCCAATGTCTCTTTTTATGAGTTCCATGATGATGCGCTCCATAACCTTGCAGACCAGGCTAGTCAGGCATATAGTTTACAGTTTAGTTTATAGTATACAGGCGATAGTTACCAGGGTCAGTTGTGGACCCTCCTTTGTGGAGAGGAATAATCATTGCTGTGCACCATTCTATGGGCACATAGCCTGTGGAGAGGCTGAGGTTGATCAGCGTGTTTAGGTGGAGGGTTAGTTCATTCTGTAGTTCATGCAAGACACCATCTGGTCCCATTGACGCTGTGTTTTTGGCTTTTGAAAGGGCTGTTTTCACCTGTGCGTCTGTGATTTTTGGGACACTACACTTTTCTGGTATTGTTGTGGGCCCTTTTGGAGGTGAGAGGGGGGTGAAGTTTGCACTGAATCTATCTGCCAGGATGTTGGCAATATCAGTAGGTTCAGTATAGTTTGTGCTATTTTGCACTAGTTCAGTGCATATCTGCGAGTTGCCACTTAAATTCTTAACATAGCTAAAGAAGGCTTTGTGGTTATCTTTTGAATCTTTGGCTATTTTTCTTTTGAAGTTAGCCTTGGATGATTTCATGAGGGACCTCAGTTTCTTACTGATACTGATCAGGGATGTCTTTCCTTCTTGGGATTTGCTTTTTTTCTGAACTAGTTTCCTCCTCCTATTGTATAGCCTGTTTACTGCAGGGGTCCACCAAACTGGTTTCCTTCTCTTAGAGGAGTGAGTCTTGGTTTTGGTAGGGATGACACGATCCATGCATCCTTGTAGGTGCTCATAGAGTGCATTTGTAAAGGTTTATGCATCTTGGGCAGCATTATCCTTTAGCTTGGGGGCTGTGAAACTTACCACCTCTGTCTTAAGAAAGGTGAAGTTTGTTTTAGAAAAGATTTTTACTGTGGTTTCCTTAGTTGGGGGTGGTGGTGGGGTGTGGACATCCAGAGTGATTAGTTTATGGTCTGATCTAACCAGTGACGGGTTGACCTCTGGTGTGGAACACCTACCGCCCATGTTGGTGATGACCAGGTCCAATATGTTTTCACCTCTGGTAGGGAAGTTTACCAGCTGATCCAAGGCATTTGAGTTGATGAATTCCAGGAAGCGCTGAGCCTGGGAATTTGTACTCGAGTAGTTTTCCCAGTGAATGGTAGGGTAATTGAAATTGCCTAATATCAGGATGTTTGATAGGACCTTCATGTTTTCCAGTGTCTCCAGAAAGGTGGAGTGGTGGTCCTGGGTCATGGAGGGTGATCTGTAGTAGGCCACAATTTGCATTGCAGATTTGGCCAATGTTAGTTGCACATGGATGATCTCAGAGATATCATGCTGTGCCACTAACCTGAAGGTGTAGGTATCCTTGATGAATATGGATACACCCCCTCTTTTTGTGTTTCAGTCCATGTTCTGTGGCCGAAATGTGTGGTATGAGTTGTAGCCCGGTAGTGCTGGGGTGCTCTCTAGAGCCTTGAACCAGGTTTCAGTTACTGCACAGATGTCGACGTTCTCCATACTGAGGAGTGCTTCGAGCGCATGCATTTTGAGATTTAAACTCATGGCGTTGAGTAGCATAACCGTCATTTTTTTGTTAATTGTGCTGTTTACAGAGGTGGGTTTGACTTTTGAGCCTTGCCTAAAAAAGGCACTATGGGGGCAGCAAGATCCTTGGCCAGAATTTGAAAGCCTAGGGGTGACAGGTGCAAGCCGTTTCTTGTGAAGCAACGCGGCTTGTAGAGCATGTTGTCCCAGGCTGACAGACACTGGATCCCCTTTGAATGACACCAGAAGCTTAGCCAAATGTTGAAATTGATCATTTTTTCTTTATACTGAGGTATCATTCTTGGTGAGGGCAGGATGCTACTCAGGGTCATACCAGCCTGGGCTACATGATCAGAGAGCTCTTCCATGTCTCTTTTCATGTAGTCCAGGGAGGTACATCTCAGGTCATTCACACCAACATGAACAATGACAGAGTCATATTTGTACTTGTTCTGGAGTGACCTGAGTGCTTGTGTTATGTGGCGGATTCTGGCTCCCGACAGGCAGCTAACAGTAACCTTCTGCTTGTCCATCCTAGTGAGTGGGACGTCAGTGTGCCTGACTATAGAGTCACCTATTACTAGTGTGTTAGGTATGTTATTTCACCTTAAGGGCTGTGATTGTGCAGCACACTGATTTTGTGTTTTATGTGTTGTCTGGTTTGTGACGGGAAGTGCAGGTTGTTTGGGTGTCTGCTTTGGAGGTCTTTGATGCATTTGCAGGTTTTTATTTAGAGCCTCCGAGTATGATTTTGTGTATTTATGTGTATTTCTTGCTGTTTTAGTAGGTCTGTGTGCGGCTGGAATTGTGGTGCAAGAGTTAACCTTCTCCTCTTGACTGCCTGTTCCAGTCTTGGGTGGAGACAGCTTAGCTTCCAGTTTGGCTGTATAATTGCATCTCTCGCATATGTTAGTGTTTTGTGGTAGGAGGAGATCATTGTCTGTGTACATGAGGCAGTTGTAACATTGCCTCAGGATACCCAGATTCACCAGCTGGACTGGAGAGTGCACCTGAAGTTGCCCTTTGGTCATGCCTGAATAGTAGGGTGAGCTGCTTAGTTGCTTGGTTGGTAAGGCAATATTCCCATGGTCTGTAGTTGCTCCCCCTTTATGGAGAGGGATGACTGTAGCCGTATGCCATTTGGTAGGGACAAAGCCTGAAGTGAGGCTGTGATTGAACAGGTTACACAGATGTGTTGCCAGTTTACTTTGTAGTTCATGTAGAACACATCCAAGTATATTGTCAGGTCCCATGGAAGCAGTATTCTTGGCCTTGGACAATGTAGCTTTAACCTGTGCTGCAGTAGTGCTGGGTGTCTGACATTTATCCAGTATTGTGATTGGTCCTTTATGGGGGGAGATAGGGGTAAAGTTGGCACTGAATTTGTCAGCCAGTATGTTGCCAGTATCTGTTGGCTCAGTATGGAAAAGGCCATTGTGCAGTAACTCAGAGCAAATGTGGGTATTGCAGTGGAGATTCTTAATATAACTATAGAAGGCTTTGTGGTTGTTTTTAGTGTCTGCTGCAATTCTGCCTTCATAGCTGGCTTTAGTGGTTTTGATAAGGGATCTCAATTTTTGTTGAGGCTAATAAGGGAGTTTTTCCAGTCTTGAGACTTCACCTTTTTTTGCAACAGTTTCTTCCTTCTGTTGTAAAGTTTATTAATGGCAGGGGATCACCAGATTGGCTTCCTTTTTTTGTAGGAGAACGTCTTGGTTCTGTTGGGTATGGCTAGTTCCATGCATTTATATACGCATTCATGCAGTGCATTGGTGTATGATTCGGCAGTGATGCAGCTATTTTCCATTGACATGGGTGCTGGAAGTTAGCCACCTCTGTTTTTAGGAGCCCAAAGTCACCTTTGGAGAAGTTTTTCATGGTGGTCACCTTTGCAGGAGGTGTGGGTGAGATGTGGATTTCCATGGTGATTAATTTGTGGTCGGATCTAACCAGGGAGGGATTGACTATTGGTGTAGAGCAACGGTTGCCCATGTTAGTAATAACGAGGTCAAGGATGTCGCTTCCTCTAGTGGGGATAAGAATGAGCTGGTCCAGGGCATTGGAATTGATGAATTCTAGGAAGCATTGGGCCGGTGTATTGGTGCATGAGTAGTTTTCCCAGTTGATGTAGAGGTAGTTGAAGTCACCTAGTGTGAGAGTGTTGGGTTGGACCCTAATAGTTTCCAGGGTGCTTAGTGGGAGTTAATCATTTCAAGCACATGAAAATTGCCAAGCAGCAGTGAATGGTGATCTGGATATCAGGTAAGAAATTAATAAAAATTTGAGAGAGAAACCAATTTGGTAAAGGAGAAGTCCACCCAACTGTTAAGTTTTTCTTATCAAATAGTGATTTTCCTTCCCTAAAATTCAAAAGTGCACATCATTTAATAATTATTCCATTTGTTTTATGTCTGGGTTTATTCCTGTTTGCCTTTCTTTCCTACATTTGTCTGGTCATCTTTTGCATCATGACAGCTACTAAGAGTGGAAAAATAATTAGGTTAGATCACTTATTCCAACTACAGAACAATGGCCCTTAAACAATTACACTGAATTGTGCCTTATCAGTCACAGATCGCCAGCATCACACCTCACACAAATTATAGCCTGGAGTCTGAACAAAAGCACATCTTTCAAGCTTACTTTTCAGATGCAAAAAACAACTGACAGTGTATTTATCTTTTTACAAATGAGCTGTTTTTTCCTTTAATCAAACTCCGTGTGCCACAAACAAGGACAATATTTTCATGTTACTCTTCTTATTTTCTATCAGTATTTGAATTAGCATTTTTTAACGCCGTATTTTCTGTAGAAGTACGTTTCTTCCAGTGTTTCTTTACAACATCTTTGCATTGATTACAGTATTTTGTTCAGACAAGTCAATGGGCTGGAGAAGGAAGGTCAGCATAGAATTCGAGCTACAATTAAAATTTGTAAACACAACACAACCCATTTCAGCCTGAGTAACAAATATTAATAACAGGCGTCAGATTTCACAAACGTCAATACTGAACTACAATTAACTCACCTACATGAAAAGAACAATTAACTCACCTACATTTTCAGGCCTGTCATGCAAACATTCCTTAAATTGTTGTAGGAGAGATGGACACAAATGAAAGTCAAAGGAAACAAAGTAATTAAAATGTAACGATGCTGACAGTCACAAGTAGGCAGTTGCAGTATTGTTGTAAGCTGTTAAGAGAGAAGACCACAGTAAGTGATCCTCATATGTTTGTCTCCCTAAAATGACATAGGAAGGGAAAGGCATTGCCTGTAAAACAAAACCATGCTACGCATGGCAGCCCTCTTTTGGGGCATTTTTCAGTATAACAAATTGGAAAGTAATAGTAAGTGCTTAGTTTAATGCAGAGACATTAGTAATGCAGACAAGTTCAAGATATACCGAAAAACATACATTTTTTTCAGTTTTTGTGTGAGGTTCTCCTTTAAGCAGCTATAAATTACATGTTCAGGAATGCCTGTAAGATTAGAGCCTTTTCATTCAGGCAGACCATTATGTGAAAGAAGTAGCCCTGTATCTCAAGATATTTAAGCTTTGCAGGGGGCAATGTGAAGGAAACAGATGCCCTATGATCTCTACATTACAACCAAGCAGGCAGTCAACTATCTTACAGTTTTTAAAACATATGGATTGGAAAGCCCAGAAGAACAGTTGACAAAAAGTCATTATTTAGGCAACTCTGTGTGTAATTGTTCTTACTCTGAGTTCTCCTTTGCAATGACGTTCTTATTAAATCTGAACGTCAGGAATGTAACTTCATGGCAGTTCTTTTTAGACAAGAGTTTATCTCATTTAACGTGCAGGACAGACCAAAACAGGGGCTTCAAGAGCTGAGAAAGAAAATGGAAAGTAATATGAGACGTGAAAAAAGAGGTTCATACATTTGTTCATGACTCATGAATCACTAAACCAATAATAGGACCTACAAAATGAAAGAAATGGACATATGAAGGTAAAAGACTCTAAGTGGAATGTACATAGAAAGTAACATTGTGAAAGGCTGGCATAATGGTTAAGGTGTTTATCTTACAGCCACAAAATGCAGGGTTTGATTCTCACATGAGGAAATTGGCTAGGCTTAAAATGGCTCTACAAGAGCAGTTAGCCTAGTACTAATCTGTAAAAATGGAAGAGAGCAAGTGGACTAATAGAGAGGAATTATTAGAGCTGGTGGAATAAGTGAGTTAGGACCACAGAGGTAGGATGGGAAAAGAAAATGTATTACTTGCATTTTAAACAATGCTTCTAACATCGGTTACCACAACAACTTAACTTACAAAGTTTTGGCTAATAATTGTTACTGATGACATAGAAACTAAAATAGCAATAGTTACAGCCAAGCTTCACTTGCAAAGAAGCATATAAATGAACATTACTGATGAGATATATAGTATAATTTCTTGTAACATTGTTCCAGTTCAGATGCAAGTGTGGCTTTTAGAATTGTAATGATTGGAGAGCCATATGCTAGGAATGATTAGAAGATGGTAGATACAATGTTTTTTTTTAGAGCTGTCTATGAGGGAGTGCTTGATTTATAAAGTGTCCTAAGTTGCTGTTGCCTCTTTTTGGTAGTCTGATACATATGTAAATTGAATTTCATGTTGTCATGTACAATGTCCCATAATAGTTTTGTATGTGAGACGGTTTCTGTTTCTGTGTTGTTGAGGAAGATAATGGTGAAGGCAACCCTTCCCAAATTGTATATTTTGGGAAGGAATAAAAGTAGTTTTGCTTTTTTTGGATTTGGTAGGAGCTCAGAGTAATTAAGTCAAGAATCAACAGAGGCAAAAGATTGTATGCTAAAGATGGGATGCAGTTTGAGAAGAACATATGAGGGTCAACTTTTCAACATATTGGATTAAGGAGGCCTATTTGGATTCAGTATGGAGGTTGTTGATGAAAATATGAAAAAACAGAGGACCCAGAAAAGATTCTTCAGGGAGGCCAATATAGACTGATAAGAGTGCTAAATGGGCACTTTGCCATTTCATTGGTTCATATGTAGTTTTTAGAACTGGGGTTCAGTACTCCCTATAAAATATCTAAGTTTAGTAAAATGATCAGTTTAGTTTGTTGGAGAGGTAGTAAAGATGCAAAAGCTGATTGGACACACGTTTATGGTTTGTGAAAAATTAAATGAATATTTGGAAGAGATAAGTATGTTTTAAGGGATTGTGGCCTGATAATTGTTCATAACTAGACCAATAATACTAATGAATGTTCCACTTTCTTTATCTGTAAAAGCCAAACAACAAAAAATGTTCTGGAGTCTCCTGGCAGTAGCTAGAAAAGTTATTATAAAAATTTGGAAACTGAATTCAGTTCCTACATTCAAAGAATGTTTAAGTTTAGCAGCAATGCTATGTACAACTGAAAAAGAAATCATTGGAACAGGATCTGTAAATCATACTAAGACTTTTATCAGTTGGGATAGCCTTGAAATGTTGGTACTGAAATACCAAAAATCTTAATGTGTTAATTGTATAAGATTACCTTGATGATTCAATTTATTCTTAGCATTGTATTACAATCTGTGATGTTAAATGTCTTCCATTCTGTGAATATATTGTAAACATGTTAAAGTAATAAAAAAATCGTAAAAAAGGATTGGGGTTCAGGAAAACATTGAGCATCCTAGCCCAAGTACCCCAAAACTGCTGTCTGGGTATATCCTTTGCTCAATAGAACACACTAAACAAATGAAGGCAGAAGGGAAATGAACCCTGGTGGAGCCATAAAAAGCTGCTTGTTGACAACTCATAGCCTCTATCTTCTGTGCTAACTGCTGGAATGAATAGACTGGGGTAAGACACTGAAGGAAGATAGTTTTTGTAATAGTTTAGGATGAGAGATAGTATCACAGGCTTTTGTTAAGTCTAGAAATAAGGCAGGAACCAGACTACCTTTGTTTCTTGCTTGGTTAATGGCATTGATGAAGTTGTAAATTGCAGTGATATCACTGTGTACTGGACTAAAGCCATGTTTAGTAGGGTTGAGAAAATGGTGGTCAAGGAGATGTAGATGATGTTGTATATGGACATGTATTTCTACAATTTTGGACTGAATGATAGTATTGTAATTGGCCTAAATTTGTGAAACCAGGAGAATCTTTACCCTTGGATCTATTTATAAAAATGGACATAGAGTAGGTTGTAGCAGCTATTGGCAATTTGAGATACTCTTGGGATAGTTTGTTGGGAAGAAGTCGTTTTTTTTTTTTTTTTTCTTTTTTTTTAGAGTAGGTTGATCTGGCATACAGTATGAAATTATGGAGTAGTTCTTTGCTTGTTAACAGGAATTTGAGTTAGTAGGTGAATTATTTTTTTATTAGAGTGGTTATAATATTAGTGAAGTATGAGTTAAATTTTGAATCAATCTCTAATGGAGTACAATAAGATGATGGATTGGATCTGCCCGCTTTGCCTACAAGATGTCAAATGCTTAATGGATAACCATAAAAGCTTTGGATTATTTTGGTGGGTACCTTGAGTTCTGTACAGACTTGGAGGGGAGGTTTTGCTGTGCTTTGTGTATAGACAAGGTTTTCTGAGCCTTGTCCCTTGAGTGCATGAGTTATTTGAACAGACCAGTTATAATTTTGTAATGGGTTGTAGATACAAGGCTTTGATATTTGCAAATCTGTACAATGATCACTGAGGCAATCAGGAATGGATCCAAGAATGAAACATTGGTGGTTTAAAAAAAAAAAGGTGGCTAGTAATATAGCTTTATATTTATTTCTTTTAATTCTTGTTTGTTGAGATGTGATTTAAAAAATGAAGTCAGTCATGTTTGTTTGTTGTTTTTGTTCATTTGGTGGTTAGAGACTGAATCAATCAATAATAGTCACATGGCCTGTTTCAATTACCCTCTTTTCTTTATTCGATCAGTCATAATTATATTATAGCCTGCAGGAGAATATCTTCATCTTTATTCTTTGGCTTTAATCAAGGTTCAGTGGTTGCTGCTATATCCAGGAGTGGTAGCTTATTCAAGTTCGAGTTTATTGCAAATGCTAATAATATTGATATTTACTGTTATTGCAAATGCTAATTATATTGATATTGACTGGTTTCAAGCTGCTATTAAGCTGCAATTGATATACATATGATTAGTGTAATTCTGGATAGATATTGAGGATTGTGCTGGCAGTAAGGTGTAAGAGGTGTATGATTAGGGGATAGCAGATGGTGTATTAACTGTGTAATATAGTAAAACATGAGATTAAGAAGGAAAGAAAAGGAAAGTCAAATGTATTAATAATGGTATCATATTATCAGAATGTATAGGTTACTATAGGTTACGATGAATAGATTATATCAAGGGGAAGAAGAAAAAGTACAACAATTTGGCTAATTTCTATGAGGTCAAGAAGTAAGGGCTTGATGTAGACACCAGAACTGGTATAGATAAGTAAGTGGATTAGAAAAGGTGATTATTAAGTTTATTACTGGGGGTGGTTATGAATTTGGCATAAGGAATGTTAGCTTAGCAGTGCCAAACCAGACAACACTGGCAAATAAAGTTCCCAAATTAAACCATCTATGCAAAGTAAAAATAAACAAAAATCTAATACAGTCACACTTCCCACAATAGTAGCACCACCAATAAATGCATATATTCAGCTACTTAAAAGCATCTCAGTACATGCCAGTACAAGCCAGAGAATCACAGAGCATTTGTTTAGCATTCGTACTGTTTGCACAGATGAACAGTCAATGCTTTGTGTATTTGATCTTTCTTGTTTCAAAACATACAGCTTAACTTTATTGGTGTTCAGACACCTGCATTACACCCATGTGTATGGAATGTCTAGCTTTAATTGCTAATCAGACATTGTTACAGTGATTTCCAATTCATATGGTAAACAACATTTCAGTTTGCAGTACAGACATCATGGAAGCTAAACACATGTGATGTCTCTGTTACATTTTTTAGAACGTCTTGTGATGACAGTATAAACAGTGACACGAGAATAAGTTACTTAGATGGTATATAAAATAAATACAAAATCCATTTGGAGAATGGATGTTCATCGGCAGGGTATTAAACTCAAAGGAAAATCTGGTGAAAAACGAGAAAACAAGTCTGCCTCTTCATGGCAAAATAATCAAACTGCCATGAAGCAGGAACAAAACTGGAATGGCTTCAATGTTTGTTTGTTACTGGAAAAGACAACTGGAACATATCTTTGAAAAAGCCAACAAGAAAACAAATACAAAAGCATTCAGAAGAACAAAGTCCACATACATAAGCATCATATAAATAAGTCACACAAAATTATAACTGAAAACAAAGAATAAATCCAGACTGAAAATAGCAAGGGAGTGAAACTTACCCTATACTAACCAGTTTTCATAGATATAGTCTAGAAGTTTTAAAAATATTCTATGGGAAACAAAAAACTTTCCTTCTCATGTATTTATCACCATGTTATCAAACATGGAGGCACATGCTGCCCTCATTGCGACACACAATGTATGTGTAACCAGTAACTGATTGTAAGGTCAATCATTAAACCAGTTAGGGATAACTGTGGCACAGAAGGAGTGATATATTTGGCAAAACGTTTTACCTGTGTGGCTTTTTATGCAGGGAAAATGGATCTGGCTTTAAAGAAATGCATATATGAACAGTTCTGACATTGCAACCAATAACGTGAATAATGCCCTTTTCTGGCACTCTAGGCAGTGTGCGTGTTTTGCTATGTTTACATTTGCCATTTTGGAAAAAAGTTAGATATGAATGAGTGGGGGGGTCTTGAAAAAATAAGATTGAGTACGAGGAGCTTTTATGACAATTGAGATTGTGTGCAGTAACCCCACTGTCTCTGAATGATTATGTATCGTTTACGCCTGTTTTAAAATAATAGCAGCTAAGCTATAACTCATTGTTATTAGATTTTCTTCTAAATTAATGCTTTTTATTGGAGGTTTATGTACTTTGGATACAAGACAGCAATATATTTCATTTTTTGTTTAGTTTACCATATAATATACATTGGAAATTTGGATGGTAATGCATTTTAAATGAATTTATTATCAGACTGTATGTTAGTATTTTTTATCCTTGCAAATATTTTAATACTTATTATTATTATTATTATTATTATTATTATTATTTAAATAGGGGCTAAGTATGTTTAAAATGAAATCTATATTGTTCTGAAGATGTCCGAATGCAGTCAACAAAAGTACCAAAGCTTTTAGCTTAACAGTCTTAATTTATGTGTTTTGATATTCAGTGTCTGTAACAACTCTATTTTGGGTTTATTTGTAATAAAGTTGGGTTTTGAACTTTCCTGGTTACCTCCTTTGTTGGTGCATTCACATTTTGATTCTTTGTTTTTACACACACACACACACACACACACACACACACACACACACACACACACATATATATATATATATATATGTGTGTGTGTGTGTGTATATATATATATATATATATATATATATATATATATATATATATATATATATATATATATATATATCTATATATATATATATATATATATATATCTATATATAGTCCTTACCCATAATCCTCCTAGAGAAAAGGAAAAGCAAAAAGCATTCATGTTTACACATTAAAAAGTAAAGAACTAAATAAACAAAATGGAAAAAAAAACAAGCAGAATAATTTTAAATATTTCAAGGACAGCTAGAAAACAAAAGCTGAAACCATTCACACACAAAAACTATACATGATATGCAAAAATATCAAAATCATATTTTTTAAAAAAGAGACACGTATGTCGATAGTTAAAAAAATAAAAAAATGTACGCATTAGAAATATGAGACTTTACTTTATTTCACTAAAAAGTAGTGGTCCATTTCCTTAGGACAGTAATCCCCTCCTGCAAGGACATTGCAGCACACAGCTTCACAGTCCATTATCTTCCTGTGTAACATCCATTATCTCCATCATTATCACTTTATCTACTGTTAGGAGTCAAATGTGCTAGAACCTTAAATAATCATAAAATTCAAAACCTGTAATCATTGTCTGTACCATTTTTAAAAGAGATGTAAGACATAAAATTCCATTTCGGGACCAGTTGTGCATGGCCTTTTCATTCTTTATGACGCACTCAGTACCAGTTCTGTAGTCTAGGCTCAGTTACTCATCACTGCCAGTTCTAGCCTAGTCTCAGTTATGCATCACTGCCAGTTCTGTAGTCTAGGCTCACGTATTCATCACTGCCAGTTCTGTAGCCTAGGCTCAGTTATGCATCACTACCAGTTTTATAGCCTAGGTTCAGTTATGTATCACTGCCAGTTCTATAGCCTAGGCTCAGTTATGCATCACTGCCGGTTCTATAGCCTAGGCTCAGTTATGCATCACTGCCTAGTTCTGTAGCCTAGGCTCAGTTATGTATCACTGCCAGTTCTGTAACCTAGGCTCAGTTATGTATCACTGCCACTTCCCTAGCCAAAGCTCAGTTATGTATCACTGCCAGTTCTGTAGCCTAGGCTCAGTTATGTATAACTGCCAGTTTTGTAGTCTAGGCTCAGTTGTGCATCACTGCCAGGTCTGTAGTCTAGGCTCAGTTATGCATCTAGGCTCAGTTATGCATTCTACCAGTTCTATAGCCTAGGCTCAGTTATGCATCGCTGCCTAGTTCTGTAGCCTAGGCTCAATTATATATCACTGCTGGTTCTGTAGCCTAAGCTCAGTTATGCATCACTGCCAGTTCTGTAACCTAGGCTCAGTTATGTATCACTGCCTAGTTGCAGCTTCTATATTGCCATCTACCAGTGTGTTGGCATAAATTGGATCACTCTATACAAAGTTAAAAGGCAACAAAGAATAACCTTGCTATATTTGTTTAGGCCGGCTTCTAGCAATGATTATGGGGAAGCGGACTTAAACATTTTTAATCATTTCTCCATTTGCCACAATACATCAGCATTTCCATTAACTGAAGCACATCTGCTAATGGCTTTCAATAAGCTTACTTGACAGACCATAATAAAAAAGGACAAATGCTCTGCTACATGATTGACAGAGAGCACTGCATTACAGAAGTGATACCTTTTACTGGACCAATTTAGGCTTTGCAAGGCAGCTTATTAGAGATTTCAGAATATATGAGCCATTTGTCATAAACCAGACAAAGCCCCTGCCAAATGGTTAACAATCTCTGAAAGCTCAAGTAGGTTGTAGCATAAATATCAAGCAATTAAAGGTATCCCATCCTTTCAGTCTTCCAGTGTTTTCACACACAAAAGAATACAAGTGATACACAAGTGGCAGACACAATGAATTATCATTTTTGTAGAAACAGATTTCTAGCACTGAATATGCTTCGCTGTCAGATGTGTTTTTAGTACCTCTAACATGTTGGATGCAAAGGTGGTTTATTTCAATTGTTTGAATAGTGAATTAATTTTAATTTTCACTCCTACCTAGCACTGAGGGTTACAAGTCTTTCATTCTCATTAACATATCATATAATGTTGAGTCAGGGTTAAATCAGTTCATCAATTATCATTGTAACTAACACAAATTCTTCAAGTGAGTCACTGTCTAAACACCACAGTAAAGGTTAAGCTGAGACTATTAACACTGAAGAAAAAAATGTGAGTTAATTATGTTTCATTTTTATTGGGGTGGCTGTGAAACTCTGAAAAACTAATTAAATCTGACCTTCCAGGAATAGCAATATCTTTTCTGATTCCTCTTTGTTGTCTATTACTGGACTGTGAACTATATCAGCTGTCCCTCCGTGCCAGGTTATTGTTGTATAATGGGGTATTTCTTTTCAAATTCCTCTAGATGCTGTTGTCCAAATCCAGTTGACATGACATTTTAAGCTGCCATTTGATATAACTGACTATTGTACAAGTAAAATCACCTTTAGAATGGGTGTGATATATGCACGCACACTTGCGCATGTACACACACACACACACACACACACACACACACACACACACACACACACACACACACACACACACACACACATGCACACACACGCAAACACACGCACACACACACACACACACACACACACACACACACCTGTATATATATATATATATATATATATATATATATATATATATATATATATATATGTATATACATATATATATATATATATATATATATATATATATACAATATATATATATATATATATTTATATATCTGTATATATATATATATATACATAGGTCTACTTTTTTTGTTCGAAATTACATTATTTTGAACAAGAAAAGTACAGCCCTACTTCTGCGAAAGTGCACTTCAACGAAAGTGGACTTTTGTGAAAGCTGATTCACTGAATTGGCAAAATAAATAGAAAATAAACAAAAAAAGCATTGTTTTGCAGGGGGGCAATCCACCTTGCACCCCCCACATCCAGGCTACTTAAATATACCATCTCCGAGACTGCACTACAGTGGGGGAAAGGATATATTTCCTTATACCCACTGTAGTGTGATCTCAGAGTTGGTATATTTAAGTAGCATGGGGGGTGGGGGGTGCAGGGTGCCTTGCCCCCCAGCAAAACAATGTTTTTTGTTTATTTTCTATTTATTTTGCCAATTCAGTGAATTGGCTTTCGCAAAAGTGCACTTTCACTGAAGTGCACTTTCACGGAAGTCAGGTTCTACTTTTGTTAGTCAAAGTAATGTAACTTCAACTAATAAAAGGAGAACTATACATATATATATATATATATATATATATATATATATATATATATATATATATATATATATATATATGGATTTCTTTCAGATACCAGAATATCCATATAATTGAACCTTACTTCACCAAGATGAAAGCAGCAAATTTTTTCTTGCCAAATGGCAAATATTTCCATCAGGAAGTAAACACTTGGCCAACATGGTGAACTTTGCCCTTTTCTCCACTGTAGTGCAGTCTCTGAGTTGGTATATATAGTTGGGGGGCGCAACCCCCCCCCAGTGTTTTTGACATACTGCTGTGTGCTTTTTTACTGTAATGTTGGCCAAGTGTTTACTTACCATTGGAAAAATTTGCCGTTTAGCAAAAAAACGTTTTGTGCTATGTATATCTTAGTTAATAAGGCAGTTCTAACCAATTTAATTTTTTAATGCGATGCAGTGCTGGGTTCTGAAAGGGGTATTTGCTGTAAATGTAGCAACTTATGTGTGTGTGTGTGTGTGTGTGTATGTGTGTGTGTGTGTGTGTGTGTGTGTGTGTGTGTGTGTGTGTGTGTGCATATAAAATTTTATATATATATATATATACACATATATATATATATATATAAATATATATAAATATATATATATTATATATATATATATATATATATATATATATATATATATATATATATATATATATATATATATATATAAGTACATATATATTTATATATAGATGTCTATTATATAAATATACATATACATATGGATCCCCTTTATATGATCGAATTTTCACTTACCCAAAATTTAAAAGGATGAGATGAAAACTTACTTTCACGAACACTTGAATTTTACTCTTGGAAAGAAATGCTTGGCCAACATAGTGAACTTTGTCCTCCTCCCCACTGTAGTGCTATCTCAGAGTTGGTTTATTTAGTTAGGGGGTGTGGGGACGAAGCCCCCCCACTTGGGTGGGTTTGATTTGCTTCAGTTTGTTTATTTTATTGTGGTGGCTAGGTGGTTCCTTTGTCAGTGTAAAATTGTGGTAATCCAAGTGTTCATGGAAGTTAGTTTTTGCCAAAGTCATCTCGTCCTTTTAAGTTTCAGGTAAGAGAACATTCGATTATGTGAAGTAGATCCATACATTCATACATATAAAAATAAGTAGTTACGGGTGTCCAAATAAATTTGTTTCATGATTAAGTCACTTTAAGAATACTACCTGTAATGCCATTTCCCCTTGTAGGATTTGTGGTGGAGAAAGCAGGCCTGGGTTTCAAAAAAGACAGTTTTGTCAGCCCAGAGATGAGTTGTAGAGAAACAGAAAATATTAGGGGAGTCAAAAATTTGCCTTTCTTCCTTCTTCCTACTGAGGGCCTGCAAAATAGCTCCTCTGCAGGTAGACTGCTTGCATCAGTGTGAGGAAAGTTGTCTTTTAGGTAACTGACTGCTCCTGCTGTTCCTGCTGAGAAATCAGCAGACTCTTTGGAACAAGCCTAATCTGTGAGAATCTATCACTTAGGATTGCAGATGTAATAGTTGCTTCTTTTTGATCTGATTAAGTAGATTAGTCTTAGGATTCTTTAAACCTGTAAACACGGCCAGTAACACACAGAGTATGTAAAAGGTTAATTGCCTATGTAAGGTTGATGGTGTGATGTGAAAGCAGAGAATACCATACAGAGACTGACATTATTATAAAGAGAATATTAGCAAGTACATTTTAGAACTTGTTTTAAGGAGTCAAAACAAACTATGAGTCAGTCAGTATGTTCACTTCCTAACTTCTGTCTCCTGTTCTCCTAACTCCTTTTGCATTCTTGTTCATAGGTTATAGGTGGTTACTAGGCTAACAGCTGCTAGGGCCGTTACAAGCCTAGCCACACACCCAAAACCATTGGGATCTGAAGTATTATATGGGGGGCATGTTACCTGGCATGTAGCTAAGGATTTGTAGGAGGGATGTTGGTTAGGATAAAACTTTTATTATTGATGTCCTCTGTCCATAAGAGACATGAGGCCAGACTGGGAATAAATTATGATTTCCCATCCAATTGTCAAGGTTTGGTTTTAATAGGGTAGCTATGAACTGTTTTACATGGATGGAGAGCCTCGTCCATAGTACAGGGATCCTTTGGGACACATATCTGTTTCTCCAACACATTCTGTTTATGTCTCAAGTGAGGTTCATATCCATGGATGTAATGTTTCTAGTGCTTTTTGTTTTGAGCATGTTCAACAGATCCATCAGGGCTGGGTCTGAGGAAGTCCTGTAAGTCAAGGAAAGATCATTTTTCAGCAGCCTATAAGAGACTGAATATAGAGACAGAGCCTTTTAGTGATCAACGTAGGACAGGCTATTCATGTCCTGAATTCTCCTGATGATAAACCTTTGTAGGCATTTCAACTGTTGACTGGTTAGATACATGCCAAAGGGGCACTGGATTCAATGAAAGGTCTGATAAAGGCTGAGTAGAGTGGTACTATAACTTCATAAGACCTGAGTGCCATACCCTTAGCTATAAGTTGGGCAACATAGAATGATTTTCTTATTATCTTAGCTACATGCTGGTCAAAGGCCAGATTGTGGTCTACATATATTCCTAGAACCCTTACTACTGGGTCGACTCATAGAGGTGTTTTACTGCTGTAGTATCGATATGCTAATACCTCTCTTCTACTTTTTTCTTAAGTTGTTTCACCTTTTCTTCAGTATCCAACATAATACAATTCTACTGTCTCATTTGCAGTTATTTCCGCTTTTCTATTTTTTTTATCACACACTCCATACATGAGTATAAGCACCTTTTACTAAGTGCCCTTTTTCTTCACTACCACTCTCACTACTTTCACCTTCTTTCAGGGCATCCTACTTACATACCACTACAACCCCCTCCCACCTCTCTTCCTCTCCCTGCACCTCCCTCCTCTCAACTTCTCCCCAACATTCTGCTTTATTAATTTGCTTCTACAAACACTCTTACTTCTTCTCCCCTGATTATATATATATATATATATATATATATATATATATATATATATATATATATATATATATATGCAAAATTTACAGATATCATGCAAAGAATAGCCATCTTCCTATGATTTCTTACTCACCGATGCTTAGCTTAGAAGAATTAACTTTGTACTAGACATACCATTTGCATGCCTGATTATTTATTCTACAATCTCCACACAATTCTTCTCTAATTTGATTTTTGTTCTTTGATTGTCATTTAAATTGTGTTGTAACGTATTTGGAGCTTACCCCACACCTGTTTATCCAGTCTGTAAATATCTATATATCTCTGCTTATATCAATGTATCTATATAATGATATTTGTTGTAGTTTAATTACTGATTTAATTGTGTTGTATCTGGGCCTCTGCTGAAAGGGGGCTGGATAAAACCGTTAACCAGAATCAAAACAAAAATAAAAATAAATAAATAAAAACCTAGTGAGATATAGGAAGGGGTCAAAAAATAACTAATAGTTCTCAGTATTTGCTAATTTTATGACAGGCTGTAATAGAGAATATAATGTGAAATGAATTAAGTATGTGAGAGACTGGATGGAGTGCTTTCTCAATGTGAATGTGAAGCACAGCTTTTCAGCTCACCATTAATCATAAATCCCATGCAGAAAATGCTGAGCTGAAAAAATATACAAAAAAAAAAATTGTTCTGGCATTGGGGTAAGCCCCTTCCACCCCCATGTGGGATCAAGCTCCCACCAAATTTATATATTTCAGCTCCGCAGTCATACCACAGTGATGAACAGAGGAGTAACCCCTGAAAAGTGCACCTCTGGCTTGTACAACACAATATCTTGTGGTGAAACTCACTGCAACTTTAAGATCACAGACTAGAGCTGCTCGGGGAATGTAGCAGCAGAAGCATGTAATTATACTGGATGGAAACCACAATAGAGTAGGAAAAAGGAATGATCACTGATTGAACACTTTTCTCTAGTCTTCAGAACAAAATACTGCAGGAGGGTGGCATATGGGAATGGATGCAGTGGAAAATGAGGAGACAGTTAGACAGACACCGTAACAGACAGGAAGGAGGTTCGGTGGGAACTGGTTACTGTCAGGGAGGTTAAAGTACAGGAATCAGATAGGCAGCCTCTCTGAGTCCATAGTAATCTTTAACAGATCCCCTGTCATGGATCTTCAATAGACAGCTAGTTAATAGAGAAGAAGAACCAGTTGACCTAATGGCTATGGTGGCACCCTTTTACTGAGTGGGGTCCCAAAAAAATACAGACCTGAAGCCCTACAACAATATCAGGGGGCATAACAGAGATAAAACCAAAGGAATGACTAGTATTATTTATAATGGAAAACAATCTCTAGCACAGCTAAAAACATGAGTTCATAGCCAGAAGGAGCTGTCAGTCACACCTAACCTAACTCTCTAACTATGTTACTGTAGAACCTGACATGGGAGTGTCAGTGATGCCTTTGAGTCAGCCCCATACAGTAGGTTGACTGGATATCTCAGGGGTTAGAGGTAGGACCAAGACTGAAGATATGAATAGCTACATGGTCAAATGATATACTCGGTCAAATATCATGGGAAGCAAAATGTCCCAAATTAGAGAAGTGACAAGTGCAGCCCCAGATGGCACCTGTCCATGGTCCAGTACTCTTTAGTGTGCTTGCCTCATACATATATGAGGGAACAGACAACAGGATCACTCTCCCTGCTGATGGCACAACATATGCAGAGCAGTAGAAAATGGAGGCAAAAAGTCTAGTGAGGAATGTGGAAAGGTAGAACAAATTAGTCAAAAGTAGCATTTCATGTTAAGTGCAAACATATGCAAACTACTACACTGTATCCACAAGAATCTTAGGAGGAAGTTAAACTGATAGCAACAGTATAGGGCTCAACTACCAGGTGGAAGTTGGAGGGCAGATGAAGCAGCAAACACAATTCTGGCATGTAGACTCAAGGGGATAGAGTAAGCAAAGAAGCAATGACTCCCCTCTGTAAGGCCTTGGTCATACCACTGCCTATGTACTATGTGCAGTTCTGGAGGCCATGTGCGAAAAGAACATCAGGCTATTGGAAGAAATTCAGAAGAAAACCACCAGAAAGATCTGTGGAATGGACATGAAGGAATAAGAACAGTTAATAGAAGAGCTCAGAGTCTTCACAACTGAAAGCAGAAGAGAAATGAAGGGTAAGTCATTGCTTCACAAGATGATGTCAGTAAGCAGTAAAGGGTTATTTCTGAACAGGAAGGACAAATAGGGAAAGACATGACATGGGTCTCTGTAAGTACTTTCAAATAGAGAGAGTTGTTGTCCCCATCAAATGTGCTAATGTGTGGTGAAGAAGGAATTCACAGGGGCACTCTTAAGGGCATGGAAAATGTCAAACGTTTTTAAGGGGGAAGTTAGAGACTGACAAAAGATAAAATTTTAAGGCACTTAATAAGCCGATTGTGTAGATGTATTGTCTCCCTTAGCCATTAATCAAATGTAATATGTAACGAATATCATAATGGCTGTATACAGAGTAGAAGGAAGTGTACAAATTATACCAAGTTTAAAGTGCAAAAAGGTCACACAGAAAAAAACAATCAGTTAAAAAACAAAAAGAAAAATCTAGCAAGGCTTCCTTAAACCTCTTGTATTAGAGGTGACATGGGATATATGCAAATTGCCCGTTAAGGATATCAGGTTTAAGGAATCACACAGTGGAAAATCTAGCCTTGCTAGATTTTTCTTTTTGTTTTTTTAACTGATTGTTTTTTCTGGTTGACCTTTTTACTCATTGTCTTAGTTTGTTAGTTGGGATATTTTACAGGCACCCTAATGTTTATGAATATCAGCTGGGTATGTTAACCCTGTGCTTCCAAATGTTAGCCAAACATTCTACTTATGCTGTGCTGATGAAACCATAAAAAGGCAAAAACACGCATGTCCATAGTTATCGGGGTTTGGCTTCATTGGCATGAAATTGTCCATAAACAGATTTAAAAAAAAAAAGTCATGGACATTCAGAACTGCCATTCAGCTGAAACACCTGATGTCTTTAAAGAATAATTTGCATATATCCCATGTTGCCTCTAATACAAGAGGTTTAAGGAATCACACAGTGGAAAATCTAGCCTTGCTAGATTTTTCTTTTATTTTTTAACTTATGAGTTTACAGAGCGAGGAAGACTGTGGGGGCATGTCTCACAGTGAGGAAGATTGTGGGGGCATGTCTCAGAGTGGCGAAGACTGTGGGGGTGTGTGTAAACATGGGAGGAGTACAGCAACAATACTAATGAGTTATCAAGACTCTTCGAGGGTCTTCTGTAAGAATTATTCACTACCTTTAGAAAAGAAGTTTGTAATATTCTTACATCATGTTTTCCCTTTCTTTAAAGTATTGATTGATTGAAGTACTGCAGTAAAGTTGTTAGTGGCTCTTTCTGATGTCATATACATTAGTGACATTCATCTTTGTTTCTTTAGACTCAGGTTACATTGATTGCAAAGCCTCCTGCAAGGATGTTTGTTATACTGCTCTGCCAAAGCACTACTACAGCTATGTTGATAAAGGTAGCTATGTTCTTCATACAAAAAGCTTTGAATCCTTTACGTATCCTCACTACAAACCTATCTCTGTACAATTTTGTATTATCAAAATCTAGGTAACCATGTCATTCAACATATAAACATACACAGCTTGCTGCCCAGAAACAAGCACCACATTCATCAGGTAGACTGCATTGTGACACTGTTAAATAGCATGTTTGGTAAGAAGGACAATGTCATCTTTAAAGTTCTAGCCATCAGTGACCTTAACAGCAATGCCTTTGTAGATTACTTCTCCAGCTCTAAGAGTCTGATAGTCCTTTCTCTCTCTCTCTGAAGAACAGCTTTTGTTTTTTGTTGCATTATTTTGTATACATATGAATGATGCAATCCAGATTTTGAATAGTCATTATTACACTAGTAATCCACCGGTGGCTACCCTTACTGCAGATCTGAATCCTTTCTGCATCACTTTGTCCAGTATATCTTTCTTTGTCTTCCATTTCAGGATTATGATTTTGATTTCTGAGTCAATGACTATGTGCTTCCTCTTTTTCACACCAATGGAAATTAGTCTTTTCTCTTTTTCTGCTATCTTTTTGGGGAGGTTTATAGGGTAATAGGAAGTTACTAGGCTAATGGCCCTAGGGCCCTTACAAGCCTAGCCAAGTTCTACCATTATTTCCACAATGAGCACCTAATGCCCATGAAAAAGAGTGACACAGGTGGAACTTTTGGGGTGAATTTATGGGTACCCATCCAGTTGTCCAGATTGTGTTTGAAGAGGGCCAATGAGGTGATCTGTTTGACATGAAATGGCAGACTGTTCAAAGGTGTGGTAACCTCTGTGAGACAAATCTGTCCTTTCAGCAGACTATTAATGTTGCATACCAGGTTAAGGTCTTTAGAGTGAGTAACCTGTGTACCATTTGACTTGTAAATATGCACCATTTCCAATAAAGCTCACTCATGGCTAAATCCTCGTGCAAAGATATTAATATTTTTAACAAAAAGTTAGGTACTGCATATGGGCCTGGGGTTTTCCAGTTAGAGGCTTTTCTTAGCTTTTTTCCAATCTCTCTGGCTATTACTTCATCCCATTTCATATCCTGTACCTTTAAACTTCTTATTCTTTCTTTAACTTCTTCTGTCCATTTAGCATCTTTGTTATGTTCCACAGGATATCCATAGATACTTCCCCTTTTTTTTGGCAGTCTTTCAATTCCTTTTAACCTTATTTCCCAATTCTCTATAAAACTTTTTATGGTCATCAATAAATTGCTTATTTCGTACTTTTCCCTTACATTTACCTGTGCATCTTCTAAGTTTTTCCGCCTGTGCTGAAATTTTTATTTTCTTATTTGGGATAGTGTACAATAGATTCTGGTCTGTTCTAATGCTGTGTATTGCTTTAATCACATGTATCTTTCTTAGTATTTTTGTTGATCTATTCTCTCTTCTATAATCTAACAGTGACACTTTTGTCTTAATTGCTGTATAGTTTTCTCTGTTCGATACTTCCATGATGGTATTCGATTTCTCCCCTTCCTTTCCATCACTACCCTGTGTTCTTTTTTTTTTTTTTTTGTGGAAAATCTTTTATTTCTTTTTTATGAAAACAGATATAGTGAACATAACAATGATATGTGACAGGTAACAATATGATCAGTGAATACATTGCTGAATTAAAAACATAAAAGTAAAATAGTGAGAACTATTTACACATATGCCAAAAGTCCATTATTAATTATATATTAATATGTTCAAAAAAGGATTTCCAAAACGCTGTAAAGTGGGCGTGGGATTTCTGAGTGAAGGTTAAATATTTGTGAGCTAGTAGGTGTCTGGTAGCTAATTGTTTGAAACCCTCCCAGGTGATGCAGTATTTAAGTAATGAAACTAGTGTTATTAATATACATGATTGTAGTTTTTTCAGGCCAGCGGAGGTGATGTGTAGAAGAGCTAGCTTCCAAGATAAGGTTGATTTCTCATATTTCATTTTTTGTAGTTGGACTCTAAGTGAGCACCACAGCTTGTAGGTGGATTTCTGGCTCCAGAAGACGTGGAGTAGATCAGCCTTGTGATTATCACAGTAGGAGCAGAATGGAGAGGTGGTTAGGTATATTTTATTTAGAATGATTTGAGTAAGATAAGCGTTATGAAGTATCACGATCTGTGTATATTAATTTTTTTAAGGGGAATAAGTTTGGAGGTAAGCTAGATTGCTTGAGATGTTTGTTTGTTTGTGACTGAAGGATCGATTTCCTTCCAATAACTAGAATAAATAACTTATTTTTATGTTTTGATTGATAGAATAAGTTTGTTGGAGTTAGATAGCATTTTTTTGTTTGAGTATAGGAGGTTCCGTGTGGTTTTACAGGTTTGAATGTCATTTGCATTGATATCAGGATTGTCTGTGATATCTCGGCTAAGGTCTCAAATTTGCCTTAAAATGATTGCATACCTTTTAGGGAGCTTTAATTGTGTTCTCATTTCAGTGATACTATTGTTCTGGAAGGGAATATATCAGAGATGGTTAGTTTCTTGAGGAGGAGATAATTGTTTAGGTTAATCATATTGTTATTCACTTTGAGATCGGGGTTAAGGTGGATTGGTTGTAGGGAAGTGAATGCATAATATAGGTTTAATGATTTGAAAATCTTTTGTAGGATAGTGATTTTATGTTTAATGATTGGGTGTATTTTAAGTATTTTTAAATTCTCGTTATAAAGGAAAGGTAGGGCTCTGAGGTTTATGCATAGTGTTTTGATACAGTTGCGTAATAATTTGACCCAGGTTGGAGACCATTGTTGTGGTGATGGGGTGTGGTCGGCTATTGTTATTGGTCTATTATAGTTTATGATATCATAGTAGAGTTTAAAGTCCGGCAGCCCTAACCCTCCATAGATTTTTTATAGTAGGTCAATTTATTATAACTGATTCTGATTGATTTGTGGACTGAAATAAATTTGGAAATTCTGGAGTGGATGGTTTTGAAGAATTTTATGTTGATAATGATATTGGAGGCATTACAAATCTATAGAAATCTAGGTAGAAGATTAATTTTGATTGCAGCTATTTTAGCAAGGAATGGAAATTGAAGTTTTGTCCATCTGCTAATATCATGTTGTATGTTTGACCAGAGTTTAATAATATTATTTGTATATAATTGTTTAGGATTTTGGAAAAGGAGGAGTATGTGGGAAGTTGACAGAGGGAGTAAATAGGGAAGATATTTGTTTTCTTTAGGTTTAGTTTGTAATTCGAGAAAGTTGAGAAGGTGACTATAGTGGATAGTAGTTTCTGGAGGTCTGAATTAGGTAGAGTGTAGTAAAGATTTAAATCAGCGAAAGCTGCTAGGGTAATTTTAGTTTTAAAGATATTGGGGATATGGTGGAAAATTTTCTGAGAAATGAGAAGGAAAAATGGTTCAATGTATAGGTTAAAAAGATAGGGTGACAAATGTCTGTTTATTATGAAACCTGATTGTTCAGGGGAAACAATGTTTAGGATGATTGGTTTAATTCTATTTGCTAGTATTGGCACAAATATTTTCATATCAAGATTTATTAGGGCTATAGGTTTATAGTTCAGGGGGGTTTTGAGGTCAGGGTTTGGTTTAAGTATGGGAACTGTTTTAGATGTGTTTAGATGTATGTCACTCACACCATTGGTAGTAATGTGATTAAATAGATGAAGAAGAAAGAGAGATGATTTTTGTGGGAAGGCTTTGTAGAATTCATCCATAAGACCGTCTCGACTTGGTGATTTGTTGGGTTTGAGTTTGTTGATTGTCATAATTTCTTGCTGGGAGATCGGGAAGGATAAAATTTTTTGTTGACCTGGACTGATTTTGGGAAAATTTAATTGGTTTAAAAAGGCATCTATGTCCTGTTTATTATGAAACAGGTTTGGGCTGTAGGATTTTGTGTATATACTTTCGAAGATACATATGATATCTTTATAAGTAAGTAGTGTGATAGAGTTTATCATCGTAAATAAGTTCTGTTATGTTCAGGGAGGGTTTGTTTTTGGTTAATAAGCCTTGCCAGGAATTTAGATGGTATGTGAGCCCATTCAGAGTAATCTGGTAAAGTTTTAATTTCTTGGTATGT
Organism: Protopterus annectens; assembly: GCF_019279795.1. Lineage (NCBI taxonomy): Eukaryota > Metazoa > Chordata > Ceratodontiformes > Protopteridae > Protopterus > Protopterus annectens. The sequence continues at coordinate 1,063,108,402 of NC_056748.1, read as the reverse complement.
TAGGTTTTCAGCATTGAGATCATATAGCTTTTGTTGGAGTTGTGTTATTTGAGTTTCAGTTTCTTGATTAAAGGATGATTGGAGTTGGGATTCAAGCTTAATGATTTGAGTTTTAAGATTGACTTCCTCCTGGAGAATTTTTTTTTATAATATGAATTTTATAATATGAAGCTTTACTTATATAGGTAATTATAGATTTAATAGAGGCCCAGAAAATGTCCATAGGTAGGTGGTTACAGAATAAATTGTCTAAAGCCTGGTCCAGGATGACATCTATTTCTTGTAGAATTTATTTTTTCCTTAATAGGTTAGAGTTAAGGACCCAGTTATACCCTTGCTTACTGTTAGTTTGATTGTTATCCCACTCAATAGTCAGGTTAATCTTAGAATGATCTGATAGGTATCTGGGTTCTGTGTGAAAGGATGTTTTGTACTTAGTAAATACATTGGGAATTAGGAAGAAATCTAGTCTAGACCAATACTTATGACACATAGAGTCGAAGGTATATTTATTTTTGAGGGAGTTATTGGGCTGGAAAATATGGATGTCAAATAGGTTGAAGTCATTTTTAAGTTCCTCAAGTGCTGATATGGTATGGGTATTGTGTTTAGATTTGGTATTGGATCTGTCAATATCAGGGTCTTGGACTGAATTCCAGTCTCCTCCTAGAATGTAGTAATGATTGGGGAAGTCAAGTAAGATTTTATAAATAGACATTATAAATTTGTGCAGATTTACACAAGGTATGTATAGGTTTAATATCAGAATAGTTTTGTCTAAACAGCCTGGTTTAGTTGTTATACAGCACCACCTTCCATTCATATCTGTATCGTGTTTTGTAATTTCACCCTGGAAGCTAGTTTTAATAATGATTGCTACTTCTGAGCTATTTAGGGATTTGCCAGAGGCAATGATATCTTAATCCATTTTTTCTTCTGGGAGGGTTTACATTGCTCTGGCTGCATGTGCGTTTCTTGTAGGAGGATTAAATTAGCTTTGGATTTGAATACCAAATGTCACATTAGTTTTCTTTTTTTTTCAAGTTGAATCCCTTTGACATTCCAAGAATCAAATGACCACATACCTACTATTATATCTATAGGCCAGTAAAGGATGAGTGTGATGGGTATAGTTGGTACAGTAGATGTAAGAGGAAGGACATTGGCATATAACTCTTCCTGCATCAAACGTGTGCCTATTCACTAAACTACTAAGCCTGGAAGAGATGGGGGAATTGGATGATAAAGAGTTATAACAAGAGTTAAAGCAGAAATTATGTGGAACTGTTCTTCTTACTAGTGCTTTGATTGTTTTAGTCCCATATTAAAAACATATATAGTACAGATAACAAATAGCATGTCTTCCTGTTGTAACTTCTTCTGGTTTTCTAGCTCTCCATAGTTTTTTTTAATTATGGGGGAAAGTAAAATAGAATATTCCCCAAAATGGGTGGAAGGTGAAAGAGTTCTTAGAATTGGTTAAGGTAGTGCAAAACTTTGTATAGCCCTGATATTTTGTTGACTAGTGTGTCTTAGTTGGGGTACTAAGCTGTGTTATTAATTAGAGAGATAGTACTAGTCATTTAAATAATTGTCACTGGTGGTATTAATATATGACAAAATGTGTCAGGTTAAATGTTAGTGTTTCCAGGAATATTTTTCATTTTCGGTCAAGAAGCTTCAGCGTGATAAACCCATAGATTTCATAGGTTGTTAGTTTTATATCAGAAGAGGTAGCACTATATTATTAATATTCTGTTGTTAAAATCTGCTTCACACAAGATCATATTGAAAACATTTCTTCCTCAAGCATATATAATACTTATGTGTTCTATAGCATTTGTCAAACTTATAGAGCAATTAACATCACAACTTGTTCCATTAACTATTTTAACAACATGTATCTGCCAACTAAGGTGAGGGTATTATTATTAGAAAGCATCCCACTGACAAGTTCAAGATGAATAACTTAGGTATACTAGTTATTTGGATAGACAGACATGACAATAATAGTGTACACATTTTCGTTTGGTCTTTTTTAATTCTTTACTTCCCTTCTTCATTGCCCTTTCCTCATTATTTATTTATTATTTTATTTATTTATTTGCATTTGTTTAACCAGGATAGTCCATTGGGCTCAAGAATCCGTTTTCAATGGAGTCCTGGGGAGAAAAGCTCCACATACATATTTAACAGAGAATGAGGATATACATAGACATAACATGGGGTTCAACATGAGAAAAGTACCAAGTACAGAGGAAATACATATACATTTGATGGGGTAAAACATAGTACAATTTACGTAATAACACATGCAGAGAACAGCTGAAACAAGGCAATAAGAGTTACACCAAATTTATAAAAACAAATTTTTTTTTTTTTTTTTTTTTATGTATTTATATAGAGAGAGAGTTAAGCGTAGTATACAGGTAGGCCAAGGGTAATGCTGCCTGGTGTTCATTTAGTCAGAGCTGAAAGAGTTACTAGATGAAATAGTAGGTTATGAAGGGTGAGAGCAGGAGCATTGCCATGTGGAGGATAGATAAGAGTGGAGTAATTTTTGAAGGATGGGAGGCTTGTGATGGTACGCGAATAGGGAGGAGGGGGTTCCCCATGAGCTAGAGAGAGAAGGACAGGAGGTTTTGTCCAGGAGGGTGGGGTCTGTGTATTTCTATGAGGTTTTGATTGTTTGATCTTAGCTGTCTTTGTGTGTGGTGCATTTTAAGGTAGAAAGAGAGAGAGGGGAGGGGATGGCTGGAAAATCAGTTTGTGAGCATATGTGAGTTGGGTATATGAGGGTAGTTGGGTTAGTTCTAACCATTTTTTTTTTGTGGGAGTGGTTCACAGTGGTGGTGTAGATGATTTGTTAGTGGGCAATTGGCAATTTTTTTATTGTAACAAGAGGATAGGTTTTGTTGAGGAGAAGATTGAGGGTAGTAAGTGGTGGTGCTCCATAGAGAGGGAGGAAGAGAAATGTAGTTGAAAGTGTAATCTTGGTAGCTGGGCTGAGAAAGATTATGTGACGGAGCAGCATTCAGTTTTTGTTGTGTTTTTTTTTTTTTTTTGAGATAGGGGTGGAATTTTAAAAACTGTCGATTTGGACTCCTAATAGTTTGGTTTCTGATACAAGCTCAAGGGGAATGTTATTATGGCTGTAGATGGAGAATGATTTAAGATCGATGTTAGTATTTTTTGAAGGAGTAAATATCATGAGTTTGGTTTTAGTAGCATTAAGGGCTAGATGGTTGTCTTTCATCCAATTTTCAGTGGTGGAGAAGGCATCCTGGGTAAGCTTTAGTAGAGTTGGTATGGATGAGGCAGTGCAGATGATCTTCCCTTTTCTTTCTTCATTCGTAATGATTGTGTTGCATTCCTATGTAAGAGGGGAAAAAAAGAAATCACACAGTGTAGTATTCATAGTTTTTGTCCAAGTCTGGTGAAACTTGTACGAGGAGTCATTTATAGAAGTATAGGCAAAATAGCATATAAAAGTGGGTTCCAGACGTTTTAAATGTCCAAAGAAGGAAATGTCAGGCATTACTTTGTACTGCATTGCACGATTTGTAGGTATTTACATTATTACATGTGTGGTTGAGTGGAATACCAGGGCCGAGAATAATGAGAAGGAAAGGATTGCTGTGCTGACCACTAGATGGAAGTGCAATCTGTTTTTGCATGGAAGGATTAGCTTGTGAAGCCAAGTTAAAGGTGTTGGAGAAAGAATTCTAAGCTTAGTAAATTAAATCTGATTATATTTTGGTTAACTTGTGCTTTTCAGGATCAAAAATGATAGATGTGTTGTAAATCCAACATTATGAATGCAGTTCTTGAAGACTTCTTTTTCTTGCTTGCATGAAAACATCTGAAAATGTGATAGTGGCACTTTAAGAAAGATAAGGCTTCTGGGAAGTCAAGTTCAGGGGTTAAACAGGAAGTGACTAGCAGATTGAGATGGCTGGATCCTTGCATACTGTATTCATGGAACCAGATAGTCATTTTCGGCTGAGAAATCCGCTGATTATTTCTTTTGGATTATAAACAGTACCAAAATGGTAAGATGCATATTTTTACCTTATTCTTGTTCACTCGCCCGTGATTAGCGATCATGTTATTTATGCCATGATGTTGCTGATTTTCATTTTATTTGCTACTTTTGGTAGTATGTATTTCAGGAACTGTGCTGAAGGCAATTAAGAAGGATTTCTTCAATTCAGAGGTGTTGCTGACATTGTATTTGATCCCCTGATGCTGAAAGTGAAGTGTGTGGGGGTATTTCATTTGGAATCTGATCTGTTTTTGTATCAAAAAGCTACAACATGGAGATAGTTTTTGACATTCCATTATAATTTGTAGAGGAAGATCTTGGGCAAAAAGTATTTTATTGCCATTCCAGACCACATGTTTCTTTTTTTGCAGATGTAAGAATTCTGGTTGCATGTTGAAAATTAAGCAGTTTTACATATACTAATCTTGGTTTAGTGGAATCTAATGATGGGCGTAGAGCTCGGTGTACTCTTTCTTTTGTTATTTGGCTTGCTTCAGTGGTGTTTTCAAGTAGACCCCAAATATAGCCAGAATTGTTTCCAGTAGTTTGTTTTGCTCAATACATTCTGGAATACTGCTCAAGATGATATTATACCATGACCCCCCCATTAATATTCCAAAACGTGCACGCTGATTGGCCAGCGTGCACGTTGTAAATCGACTTATACTAATGGAAAAAGGTCCGGTCGCCTGGACTTTTTCCATTAGTATAAGTCTTTTTTTAAGACACTGTCTCGCTATGTTAAAGGAGTTTAACATAGCGACACAGTGTGTAAAAAGCAACGGAGATCTTGCTTTCTCCCTTGCCTTTTTTTTTAAACCTGTCTCGCTATGTTAAATGGGTTTAACATAGTGAGACAGCTTTAAAATAAGCAATGGAGATCTCTGTTGCTTATTTTAAAGCTGTCTCGCTATGTTAAACCCATTTAACATAGCGAAACAGTAAAAAGCAACAGAGATCTTGCTTTCTCAGTTGCTTTTGCCCACAGCTCTGATGTACTGCGTAGGCATGCGCAGTACATCAGAACTGCCGCTGAATACCAGACAGCTGTGGAAGGGCAGCAAGGAGGCATTTTACAATGCCATTATTTAAGAAAAGTAATTTTTTTTTCCTTAAATAATGTCATTGTATAATAGCAATAACCCACTTCTGGGTGTGGGTAACTGGATTTACCCACGGTTGGCTTTGTTTGGTCCCTCAGGCTTCGCCCTTGGGACCAAACCACGCCAACCGTGGGTAAATCCAGCATTACCCACACCCAGGCATGGGTTATTGCTATATTATTACGTCTGGATCTTGCTTCTAGGGCCAGGATTTTTTTCTACATTTCTTGTATAGAATTGTTATAAGCTTTAGATTCCTTCTGAAGTCCTTCTATTTTAGTTTCATTTTCAAAGATTATGGCTTCTGATTTTTCCACTCTAGTTGCAATTTGATTAATGGAATCCACAAAAGATTTTAGCTGGTCTGAGAAATTTTGTATGGCTAATTGTAGAGGCTGTAGAGCAAGTTTTAGGTCATCAAGGTTTGTAGATTCAGTTTTATTTTTACTGGATGATTTACTGGTTTCTTGTTGCTTCCCAGTTCTAGGCCTTTTTGTATTAATGTATTTTTCTGGAGATGTAAATGCTGAAAACTTAGTTTTGGTAGTTTGATAGTCCATAGTATTGGAGTCAGTCAGTATTATTTCTCTTTTCTTGCTTAGAAGATGAAAGAAGATAGTTGGCCTCCAGGTGATTCAGTCAGCCAGCAAGCAGAGCACATGTGAAGGAATCCTGGCAGTATCAAAGGTAATCTTCCTATTTTTCAGTATTCTCCTCTGTTTTTGGTAGTTTTCCAAGTTGTAGTAGTTAGTCTTGATGACAATCACATTTTATTTTTTCCCTGGATCATGTTTTTTGTCAGAAAAAGTAGTTATTTATATTGGTATTTCGAGAGGTAGGTAACTGTAGTGTTTATAGGTCAGCGGCCATTTTAGATCTCACTACCCTGTGTTCTTGTGGTAGAACTTTAGCAGCACAGTAATATATCCTGTTTACTTATGTTATATCACATGGATCTCTATGGACAGTCATATTGCTGCATTCATTTGTTTTATCAGACTTCTTACTTTTTGGGTTTTATTAATCTTCTGCAGTCTCTTTCTCTCATTGATCTTAATACATCTATCCATGTCCATTGAATCATGCAACTCTTCTCTTAGGTCATTTTCTTCCAAACTGAGGGTTAACCCTTGTTTTCCATTTCCTGTGGGCATTCTATAAAATGTTCTATAGCATCCTCCTGTGACACCTTCTCTTCAATTTCATCCAGTGGCATCTGTTGCTCTGTCATATGAGAACTCACTGGCCTGTCACTCCTCAACATTGACTGCATCAGAATTTCCACAGTTTTCTGTTCCTTTCCTTGCTGTCTAGCTTCAAATGAACATTTATACTGGTTTCTTATGGAAAGCTCCAAAATATCTTGATATGACACCCGACCAATTGCTTTCTGTTCCACTGGTTTCCCCTTAATTTGGATATCCATTGCTTTATGCTGTTGTGGTGCGTTCTGTATTGGATTTTCTACACTGAATCCTTCTCTTTGCAGCTGTTCCATAACCTCAATTTCTATTTCTTTGACTTCTCCATTACTAATCTCTTTTTCTACTTTTCCTCTTAGTCTTCTTATTTTTTGTATTGTAAAGTTTTCCATATCCGGATTCATTTCCCTATATTTTTCTTCAAATATCTTTGGTGCTGCTCTTTTTGTATTGGTTAGTTTTGCTTTTTCCTTTGCATAAATATTACACCATATTAAATCTCTTTTCCTTTCCCATGTCCATATTTCTTCTTCACATGTCTCCTGATGATCTTGCTTTTCCTTATTCTGGGGACTCACTCCATCATGCTGTGATGTAGTTTGTGTTACACCTTCTACATTAAATCATTCACTTCGTAGTTGCTCCATAATTTCAACTTCTATTTCTTTAACTTCTGCTTTACTAATCTTCTTTTCCACATTCCATCTTTGTGATATTATTTTTTCATTGTGAAATTTTCCATATCTGGATGCCTTTGCCTGTCTATATCTTCGAATATCTTTGGGCCTGCCTTCTCTATATTAGTTAACTTGTCTTTCTCCTTTGCATAAATATTGCACCATGTCAAATCTCTCTTTTTTTCCCATGTCAATATTTCTTTTTTTATATTTTTCAAATATCTCTAGGTTTTGTTGTTTATATTTTCACACTTCCTCAGATGCTTCTTTTTCCAAACAAATTAAAGTTTCTTGATCTATATACTGTTTTTCAAAAATCTGTTGTACACATGAGCACAGATTTTTATTTGAATCTTTAGACAGTTTTTCCCACAGAAGTGTTTTTCATTCCTCTAATTTCTCTCTTAATCATTTTGTATATCTTGTGTCTGGAAATTCTGGGCTTTTTACATAATAGTAACAATACTTAATTTCTTTCTTATCTTCAATAGTCCACTCCTATCATCTTTATGGCTCTTCCTTGGCCTATCAGTTTTTGTGATATTTGTGGACTGCTACTTCCTTCTACAACAGGGGGGCCATCCTCCCCCTGAGCCTGACCTGGCCCCACTGTAGGATTGTTTCGTATTTTGAGGATTCTACACTGTCATTTTTTTCCAGTCCTGGCAGCAGTTCACCTACCAGGATTGGGCATGTTTTTATCCTGTGCCTTGTGCACCCAGCTATCTTTTTTGTTTTTGACTTACTTCTGTCCATGATATATGCTGTATAAATATGGTCTATATATCAGTGTTGCTTGGTGAGATTTTGTATGAAACAGGGGCCACCTTGCAAAGGTACTCACCAAGACTTGAGGACGAATTTAATTTCAGCACTACTAGTTTCTTTTGCTTGCTGACTTTTCATCTCTCCATTAGCACTCCATGGCCTTGCAAATAAGGCTAGTGAAGCTAATAGGTCTATACTTCCTGGGGTCAGTGGAAGCACCAACTTTGTGCAAGGGAATAATTGTCCCTCACCAACACACATACACATACATGTCAATTGGTGGTATCAGTGGCAGACTCAGGCATACCGAGTTCACACCCTGTGCATATGATGAAACTGTGCCACCTCCTGCAATCTGTAACATCAGTGCAGGTACAGGTTAACATGTTGCTGATGCACAGGGTGACTACATAGATGTGTAGTAATAGTATCATGTTGTTAACAGTACAGTGTGCTGATATAATTGTGGGTATATCCCAGCATCCCTGATGCAGTAAGGGTATTATTGTCTTGTACTGTTTTCTACACCCATGGTAAGTACCATAGTGTATCATCTGCACATGTTTGCATACTGGTGGTAAGGATGTCAACAGAAGGCCACATACATAGGTAGCACAGGGGATAAGGTAATGAAAGTATTGATATGCAATGATGGACATGTAAACTGAAAGTGGCATGTTGCCCACACTGGACTCTGCAATGCGGATGTTTGAGGATGTTGATATGTGTGCAGTACTACACGACTGGTACAGGACACACAGGAGCACCCTAGCACTGCAAGCTCACACCTTATACCATGCTAGACAGCCCCAACACACAAAACTAACTTTCACAGGAGGGAGAGTCCCCATAAATGTCAGGGATACTGTGGTGGCAGGACAGGTAGCATACATCCTACTAAGTATGGAACCACTGAGTGAAGGCTCAGTGTCTGTTATTCGACATGTGTATTAGTGCAGGTATGAGCACCTGGGTTTCCGTCCGGTTATTGTACATCCTGACGGTACATGGTCTGTACACTTGTGTGCACTGAGACTGGACCCTGGCCATCTGACCTGTGTATTTCCATGTACATGTGTATAGTGCCTGCATATTTGCACTGTTACCTACTGGAAGTGGTACAGCTTGTTTGTTGTACAATGGACTACATGCAGCCATGCTTACTGTAGCTTTGTTTGCATGCATGTTTGCTTGCAGTTACCCTGGAACACTGATTCCACCTGCAATGCAGATTTACGGAGCTTCTGTTGATTCTTAGTGACATCTGCATAGCTTACTATATGTATGTCCATGTCTCACTTGACAGAATGTCACTGTTTGTCCTGTTCGCATGTACGTTGCCTGTGACACATTGCATATGACTTACCTGGCATTTGACCATGTGAGCAGTCATATATGCCAGAGCTAACTAATCACAGGCACTACACCCTCACATACTCACCTTCTGTACCTTGTTCCCCATTGGCCCTATGTGCTGTTAATCACCATGGCAATCACAATACTATGGTAGCATGTGCAAAGGTCACTTGTCAGTCACCTCTATGGTACAGTTGTGGAATATGTGAGTCATGTGGCAATGTCACAGCTGCCACATGTACACAGTCAACCCTCTCCCCTACCCATGAACGTACAACACATGTGTGAGATGCAACCATATAGCCAAACTGGGGACTAAGCACTCTGAACCCAGTACTGGCATAACCTGTCAGGTGGCATGAAATACTACAGTGACTACAATACCAGTCTGATGTAAACTTACACTGACAGCAATCCAAACACATGAATACACTGGGGTATTCTTGGAGGCTCAGAATAGCATCCTGCCTGAGCAGCAGACACCTCTGCAGCTGGCACACAGGCATACATTAAACCGGAACACAGCACGTGCAATGCATAGCACACAAATCCTGTGTGCCAAACAGTCACAGCCTGTACGGCTAGACAACACACCTGCTACAGTTGTGTTAGGTACCTTTATTGTCCGGTACAGTGAGGTCCCGCTCACCAGGCTGGACAAGGTGAAGGTCACAGTGATATTCCCATGGGGCACTATGGTCCACCACATAACACAAGCATACAGGTCAGTCAGAGGCATGGACACATATGACTCAGTCATTGTCCATGCCACTATGGCTGACCTGTGATGTACCTCCCTGGAGTACATGATAGGGAACATAGAAGGCCTCTCTGAGCATGTGGCACAGGCTGTTATGACCCTGACCTTGGTTGGCATCATACCTTCACCAAGAATGCTGAAGTATTACTGAATGCTGATGAATTACTGTAGCTACAACACCCTAGCTGAAAGGTTCCTAGCATGTAGTCACTGCATTGCAATGGAACAACTTGTTACCACTCCCACAACAGGTGAAAACATGCAGCACCTGTTCATCAACAACATGTAGACTATATGCCCCAGACCAGATGTGTATCCCTCGCTGCTAGGATGATACCATATACAACTCACACTGTATATACACATACCACATGCAGCACCCACACAGAAAACCACAGTCATAATGTTATCCAGTGCAAATCCCATGTATTCACATGTGGCAGTCATCAGACATGGGAACTATTGAAGGTCACAGGTATATATGTGTATTTGGCACACACATACATCATATGTGTGCATTGCCATTACTGGTTTAATTGATGTCATGCATTATTGTGAACAACAACCCACACACATGAGCATTCTGTGTGACAAAAACACACGTGGCATTTGTGGAATTCAAAGCCATAACTAACTGTGCTATGACAGTAATGAGAGACGCAGTAGCAGAGCGTGCTATTTGCATTACTGGGAGATTTGCCCTCTTCTGCTGTACTTGTAGGGTGCTGACATCATCTCTGTTTAGAGATTGGAATATGCAGCAGCTGGTGTATTGTACTGGTTGCCAAAAGGGTCAGTTCTCTCACACATGTAATTGCACACACCCTACTTCCACCCCCCACACACACTTGCCATTTGCAGGATTCAAATCCCTACCTAACTATGTTATGACACTAGTACAAGACGCAGTAGCCGAGCGCACTATTTGCATTACTGGGAGGTTTTTCTTCTCTGGCTGTACTCATAGGGTGCTGACATCAGTGTTTAGAAAGAGGAATGTGCATCATGTAGTGTGTTCTCCTAGTTACCAAAAGGGACATTTCTTCCCCTACACACACACTGAGCATTTGCAGGATTCAAACCCCTACCTAACTATGTTCTGACACTTGAGATGGACGCATTAGCATTACTGGGAGGTTTCCTTCTCCTGCTGTACTTATAGGTGCTGACATCATCAGTGTTTAGAAAGGGAATGCATCCTGTAGTGTGTTCTCCTAGTTGCCAAAAGGGACATTTCTCTCACACAGAATTGCACACACACCAACCCCACACACACACACACTGATTTGCAGGATTCAAACCCCTACCTAACTATATTATGACACTTGAGGGAGGATTTGCAGAGCACACTACCTGAATTACTGGGCATCTGTTCTGCACCTGCAGTATTTATAGGGTGCTGACATCATTATTTATACAGAGGTATGTACATCTATTACTACCTGTCAGGTGGGGATAGCATATATATGCATTTGCAGCCTCCTTCTTCGGGGTCAGATATGCACATCAGCACTGGCAGGTTATGTTTTATACCATGCTTTGTGACCACAGGACCTGTAACACACAACACAACCAGTTCAGACCACCCTCCCACATCCAGGACACACACTTTGCTTCCCTGGGAACAGTGCCAAGATATGAAGGTGTTCACATACACCATTCCAGTTGTTAACGTCAGGTACAGGTATATTGTGTGTGGGAACTACTCAGGCCTCTACAACATTACCCTACAGCCACTACAATTTGTGAGTCCATGTGCTATGGCAGGACCACTCACCACAGCCACAAGGGGGAATACATATTGCACCTGACCATCTGCAACATGGGTGCTCACTGTTCCACACCAGAGGTAGACCACCACTGTTGATATCTGACCATACCCACCTTTCCCTGGACATCCATATCCCATCCCCACCCCCAGGCAAGGTTGTCACTGCAAACAAAGTGTATTTATCAAAAGCAGACTTTGCACTTGTGAAGACTGGGGTGGAAGACTTCAAGGGGGGAGTATACAGGCCACTCTGCATAATCCTTGACAATTGCATTCTATGAGCATGTGGAAGGTTTGCATTGATCATGCTATCCCAAATATACCCATGACTCCTCCACAACAGGACACCTGTCAGGTGTACACCAACCATATATGAGCTGTCCAACAGACGGAGTGAGCTAATACATTGCAGAGCAGTAGCCCACAGAGGGAGGACATCTCTGAACAGTACTGGCACGACACTTCAATCCCTCATAATCATCACAACAAAGTGTTGACAGTGAAATTGTCCAGACACTGCAGATAAGGCTCCCTCAGTCTGTTATTGACGCCCACTTACTGTTAGAGGTCCTCACCAACCCCCTTCCAGCAAACACCAGCCACATGGATGTGGCATAGCAAATTCAACCCCTGGGATCTCCACTGTGTCCTTGCTTGATGGAGGCACAGCACACTAGCCTTAAACGGTGCTTTATGTGACCTACTTTACAGTGGCACAGTAGCCTACTGTACTGGGGAGGCAGACGCCAAGCACACTCTGGCTAAGCTTTTATTCCCTAGGCCAAACAGCCTAGTATTGACCTCTACACCCATATGTTTAATTGTCAGATGCACAATATTTGTTGCTGATAAACTGTTTGCAGGTCTTTATTGCCATAGCATTCCCTGTTTCTATGAACAACGTGTGTACCTGTGGAAGATGTTTGAATATGAGAGGGATCCACTATATCACTTATGTCTCTGTAGTCATTTAACTGTGTGCACTGGGCAGATTGCTGTAATGTGGTTGGTTCCTGGAATAACACATACAAATACCAGATATGTGTGGCCAACTGCTAAACTGAGATATGGCCTAAGTGTGTGAGCATGCCCAGGTCAGGCTTTCCATGGCATGTTGTCTGACATATGTCTCATTTATCAAAGTGTGCGAGCATGCCCAGTGTGAGCTTTCCATATGTTAAACTCTGCAGTCCACCACATTTGTGGATGAGTGTGAACTTCAACAATATCTCACGTTTATGGTTGTGTGTTGGGTGTCATGTTGTGTACTTACTGGCCAACTGCTTTGTGTCTGAACACAACAGGGATTATATTGTGCCTGCATGGTTTGCATGGGATACTTTGCATACAGTTGTCAACATCCTTTCATACTGACCAAACACTGTAGTACCGTATAGTGTACTGGTTCAGTACTTTCACTGTGGTGGACAGTATCCTGGGCTTTAATCCTATCACTGCTTTAAATTTTCATAGTGAGCACAACAGACTGGTTAGGGGCCAGTTGTGCACATATGACCATGTTGCATTATGTTCAGATATGGACTACTTAAACCAGGCTTGTCCAACATTGGTAGTGTATTCCACAACATAGGTGGACATTGGCAAACACTAGCGATGTGCCCTAGGCCATTTCTAATGCTAGTCAGAGAGTGTATTTGTCCTTCGACACACATTGTAACTGGAGTTTGCCATGACATATGTCATGGTTAGTATACTGTGCCTCCGTCTACCCGTGACATAACAGTGATACCCAGGGTAAACCTACCATCTCCCATCCACTCATCAAGATTCCTCTTGAGGAGAGTCGATGAGTGACTCTCTGGCTAACCTGTACTGGGAGTTTACTCAAGAGTAGGGGTGGCTTCTGTGTTATGGATCAATCAGTACAGCATGTCCTATGTATGTCAGTGCTGGGGTTCAGGTCTCTCATGTGCATAGCTCACTGCCATTCAGATTGTACAAGGTGCAGCATGTTCATTGATTCCAGCTTGGACATGGCTTTATACATCAGGCACAGCTTGCCTCTGGGCAGTATGGCACTGTGTGGAGCTGCAGTTTGTTTAATCAGGCAACACATGGCATCTGTTCGAGCTCTTTGATACTCCTGGTGAGGTACTTTTGGGGTCTTTCCAGTTGATGGAAGTGTCTGCTGAGGCCATTGTACTCAATTGTGAGGCTGATGAAGGATGACTGCAGAGCCACAATGACCTCCCCTGATCTAGATCTGACTACCTTCATGATTAGGTGGGTATATGGTATGTTTCTGTAACCACTACAGCCACATGCTTGTCCAATGCAGGATATCTATCAACTTGTGTCCCCAGGTCTCTTATTACATCTTAAGTACTTAATGGGTTAACACCTATGTGGTAATTGGTGGGCACTTACTGTATATCCACAGGGGTTGACTATACACTTTTCTGCAATTAGCTTGCTGACATGGCTATGGCACCAGTTGTCTGTTTCTATGTGGCCCTTTTGTGGGATGCTTGTGTCAGCTGGAGGGTCAGATATGGTGGCCAGTTTGTAGCCCTCTGCAAACTTGTTCAGACACAGTCCTTCCATGTTGGCCTGTACCTATGGGACATATATACCAAACAAGGGAGGTCCCAGGACCGAGCCTTGTGGGATGCCAGTTGTATCTAGTTTGTAATCTGACATGGATGCAGCATTTCTGACCATGTCAGTTCTGTCCTTGGTCTGGTTTGCAACCCCTCTACTGACATAGGGGTTTACATTTAAGCTGGTGAGCTTATCTATAATGAACACGTGGGGTGGGCTAGGCTGTGTGGACCACATTCCCCTCATCAATGGCCTTAATGACTGTTTCAAATGAGTCAAACATGTTTAAGGGTCAGGATCTGCACTTAAGAAAGCCACACTGGGTAGGGTCCAGTGTCAGTAGGTCCCCAATATCTTTATGTCTGAGGTACATGCTGATCCTTTCCATAGCTTTGCAGACCAAGCTTGTCAGGATTCTGGGGTGGTAGTTTGCAGTATCCATTCAGGCAACACCTTTGTGGAGAAGGACCACTGTTGTTGTACACTGCTCTTTGGGTACATATCCTGTGGTAAGGCTGACATTGAGCAGTAGTGTTATTTGGCGTTCCATTCTTCTTGGAGTCCATGTTGGACTCAGACCAGGACACCATCTCGTACCATTGATGCTGTGTGTTTTGCATTGTAGATGCTGGCTGTTACCTCAGCATCTGCAATGTCAGGGGGCCAGCACTCTGCTGGGATAGATATTTGGCATTTTGGGGGTTTGGGGGGGGGGTTTGCACTGCACCTGCCAGGTTGGATGTTGGCAATGTGTGTGTGTTTGGTATATTGTTTGTAATATTTGAGTGATTCAGAGCATATCTGTGAATTCCCAACAAGGTTCCTACCATCAGTTAAGAAAGCCTTGTGATTATCCTTAGTGTCCTGTACAATTTGTATCTTCATAGGTTCATAGGTTCATACTAGGCTATCCACCCTAGGGCATTTATAAGCCTAGCCAGAGTGTGTGTGGCTTTCGCCACCCCTTGCTATGTGAATATTATGGCCATTTAGGATTTACTTTACTGTGCCTCTGTCTGGATGTGACACAGTGAAGACCCCAGTGTACATCTACAATCACCCATCCACTTGGCAAGATTCCTGTTGAAGAGAGTCAGTGAGGGGCTCTGCCTAACATGGAGTGGGATTCCATTCCAGGGTGTAGGGAGCCTCTGGGTTATGTATCTGTCCCTCCAGCACATCCTATTTCATTATGTGTTGAGGTTGACATCTCTCACTCTCACAGCTCTGATGGATTTGGGTTTTCTGGGGTGGAGCATGTCCATTAATCCTGTGTTGGACATGGCCTTGTACAACAGGCATACAATGCCTCTGCGTAGGCAGTATGTGACTGCATACAGCTGGGGTGTCTACAGTCAGGCAGCATATGACATATATTTGAGACCCTTTATCCTCTTGGTGAGGTACCTTTGAGGTCTTTCTAACTGCTGCAGGTGTCGGGCAAGGTACATCCCAAATTAGGCATTGTACTAAATTATGGGCCTGATAAGAGAACAGTATAGGGGCACAATGACCTCTGTTGACGTAGATGTGAATCCTTTCATGATAAGGTGGCCAATATAGAAGGTCTTCCTAGCCACATTGGCAATGTGAGTGTCACATGACAGGTTACTGTCCACTTGTGTCCCTAGGTCCCTGATTACTCCTTCCATATGTAATGGATTACCACCTATGTGGTAATTTGTGAGTACCTTGTTTGGTATTTGGTGAGACATTCATACTGTCCAGTGTCTTCAGGAAGGCTGAGTGTGGTTCCTGTGTGTGCAAGTGTGGTCTGTAGCATGCTACAGACGGTACAGCAGTTTTGCCTACGGTTAGTTGCACATGGGTGGTCTCCGATGCTTCATGCATTGTCAGTTACCTGGACATGTGGGTATCTTTGCTGAATATGGATACTCCCCCTCCTTTTATGGTTTGGTCCAGGTTTTGTGGCCATAACGCATAATATGAGGTATAACCTGGTAATGCTGGTGTGCTCTCAGGAGCCTTGCTGCAGGTTTCTGTCACTGCACGGACATCAATGTTTAGACGTCTGGCATTGGGCAGCATTACCCTTATGTTTCTTTCCACTTATGTTTTCTAGGGAGGTGGGTTAGTCTTTTCAGCCTTGCCTACAAAAGGCTCTATGGAGGTGGCAAGAGCCTTAGCCAATATCCAGATGCCCAGGGGTAACAGGTGCAAGCCATCCCTGGCAAAGCAGTGTGGCTTGTCAAGCATGACATCCCAAGCAGACAGACATTGGATCCCCTTGGAATGGCACCAGTAATTGTGCCACTTGCTAAAGCTGATCATTCTGTGTTTGTACTGTGGCATCATTCTTGGTGAGGGTAGGATGCTGCACAAGGTCAGTGTCATACTGGCCTGGACTACATAATCGGAGAGCTCATCTATGTCTCTTTTCATGTAGTCCAGGGAGGTACGTCTCAGGTCATTCACACCAGCAGTCTTGCCTACAAAAGGCTCTATGGATTACATAATCGGATTACTACATCATATTTGTACTTGCTTTGGGGGTGACCTGCATACTTGTATTATGTGGCGTATTGTAGCAGCCTACAGGCAGCTTACTGTACCCTTTCCCTTGTTCAGTCTGGTGAGCGGGACAGCAGTGTGTCTGACTATGGAGTCACCTATTACAACTGTATCAGGCATGTTGTTTCTCCTTCTGGCCTGTGACTGTTTGGCACACCAGCTTTGTGTACTATATGTTGCATGTGCTATGTTTGGAGGTAGTGATTGCTTGGGTGTCTGCTTTGTAGGCCTCTGTTGATGTGGTGTGTTTGTAATTAGAGCCTCCGGGAATGTTTTTCTGTGTTTATGTCTTTGGTTTGCAGTTGTGATAGGTCTATGTGAGACTGGATTTGTGGTGCGTGTGGTTACCTTCTCCTCCTGACTAGCTTTGACAGTACTGAGTTGAGAGAGCTCAGCCTCCGGTTTGGACAAATGGTTGCTTCTCTCACATATATTTGTATTTCTTGGGGGGAGGAAAGGGTTGTCTGTGTACATGGGGCAGGTGTAACATTGCCTCAAGATTCACAGATTCAACTTGTTGTAGCTGGCCTTAGTGGATTGTATGAGTGGACATATTTTATTGCCATAATACTGATCAGAGATTACTTCCCTTTTTAGGTTTGCTCTATCATGTAGTAGCTTCCTCATTCTCTTGCATGGTTTGGTAATGGCTGGGGTCCACCATGCCAGATGCCTGCATGTATGGCATTGTGTCTTGGTTTTATTTGGGATTGCATAATCCATGCATTCCTGGCAGTATTCATGGAATGCCTGTATAATGGGTTCTGAGGTGTGGCCCATATTTTGCACATGCACAGGGCCTTTAATGGATTCCACATCAGTTTGGAGGAGTGCAACATTTGCTTTACACATGTTTTTCACTGTGGTTTTCTGGCCAGGGACTGTGGTCAGGATGTGTATATCTGGTGTGATTACTCTATGGTCTGATCTTACCAGTGAGGGATACACTTCTCATCTTGCCATCCAGTACCCATGTTGCTGATTATCACATCCAGTATTCTTACCCCTCTTGTGGGAGTGGTAAGTTGTTCCTGAGTATTTTGGTTTATGGATTCTAGGAACCTTTGTCCTAGGGTGTTGGAGCTAGAATAATGCTCCCAGTCTATGTTTGGGTATTTTCAGTCACCCAATATAATGTGGTTTGGAGAGCTTGATATATTCATGTATTCCAACATAGGCCAAGTGCAGTTCCTGGTGTTAGGATGGTAGTCTGTAGCAGGCTATAAACTGGGAGGCAGTTTTAGCCATTGTTACTTGACCATGGCTAATCCATGCTGCTTCTTGTTGTGGTACCAACATGGGGGTGTGGTTATCCTTGACAATTATTGCTAGTCACCCTCCTTTTGTAGCTTGTTCCATGTTTTGGGGCTGTACAGCACAGTATGAGGTGTAACCTGGTAGTGTTAGGGTGCTGTTGTGAGCCTTGACCCAGTTTTCTGTTACAGAACAGATATCAACATTCTCCATGCTGGGGGAGTTTAGACTGCATGCATCTTGCTGTTTAGACTTCTGGCATTGGGTTGCATTACATCTAGGTTCTTATCCCTTGTGATACCTATGGAGGTGGGTTTGTGTTTTGAGCCTTACCTATTCAAGGCACGCTGGGGGGTAACAACAGCCTTTGCCAGTATCCATAAGGCCAGGACTGATAGGTGCACGCCACCCCTAGCAGGTGGAGCATCATGTCGTGCTCAGCATGTCATCCCAGGCTGGCACACATTGGATCCCCTTTGACTAACAGCAATACTTCAGCCACTTATTGCAATTGATCATCTCATCTTCATATTGTGGCATCATGTTTGGTGAGGGTAGGATGTTAGTCAGGGTCATCAAGTTTGCATATACTACATGGAGTTACATTGCTTAACACATGGCAATCATGCCTCAGGTGGTGCTGCAGGGCTGCCTATGTTGGATGCACATACTACACTCCCTGTACATGTTTGAAAGCAGGTTGTGTCAACTTAGGCGTCCGTTTTACTATATGTGTGAGTCAGAAAAAGGTATCATTTCTAGGGTCCCTACTGAGCCAGTGTATGTGCTATGCATTGCCACTTTGCTAAGGCCAAGGCATACTGGGCACACCTCCTTCTGCCTACTGGGGCAGGCTCAGGTTGTTCCTCCTCCGAGTCACGCTCTGCCTGTGATTGACTTGGCAATGGTGGGGGGCTGTTTGGCCCAGCCCTATGGTGATCCTGCTGCAGCTGTTTTCGCAGAATCATATTATGTAGCATAGCACATACCATGACAATTTGGGTAAATGTAGTTGGTGAGTACTGCAAGGCTCCACCAGATGTGTCCAGGCACCGGAACCGTGACTTGAGCAGCCCGAACACACGCTCGATTACATTTTGTGTTTGTGCATGTGCCTCATTATGGCGTTCCTGTTCAGGTGTGTGTGCATTTCTGATGGGTGCCATCAGCCACGGCTCCAGTGCATATCCAGCATCCCCTACTAAGTGACCATGTGGGATGTCCCCACTGGCAAATGTCTGGTACAGCTGCGTCAGATGCCAGATATGGGAATCATGGTAGCTTCCAGGGCAGCCAGCACACACATTCATTATTATGCCCTGGGCATCACACACGACCTGGCAGTTGATGGAGGGGAAGCCCTTGTGGTTAATGTAGGCCCTACCCCGCTCACTGGCTGGTGCTTTGATGCGTATGTTTGTGCAGTCTATTGCACCCACTACCTCAGGGTATTCCGCTATTTGCTGGAAGAGACGCATAATGCTGGCCAATACCTCACAGGCATTGGGGAAATATACATGATCACTGTCATGTGCTGACATGGCATCCAGGAACTGGTGCAGTACCCTGGAGGATGATGCCTGTGATATCCCCATCATATCACCAGTTGGTCTCTTAGGCCAACACATACCTTGGTTTCCACTGGGATGGGTTCCCCTCTGTTGGTTCTGTGTGTGAGGTGTGGCCTGCACAGCTCAACAATTTGCTGCAGGAGGTCTCTGTCCACTCTATAGCGCTCCACTATCTCCAGCTCATGTAACCCCTGGTAGGTGACCCTGGGCCTGTACACTCTTCTCCATCTCCTCACTGTGGATTGTCTGACACCATTTGCATTGTCACCACCCTCAGCAAGTCGCCTATGTCTCCTTATGACAGCTATGGCAGCCCCTAGCATTTCTGCTCTGAGTGAAGCTTTTTCAGTTTTCACTTCTAATAGCTTACTCCTGTCTTGCAGTGTCTCTGAGAGAAACATCCTGCACTGCTGTTTGCAGAGTTTTAAGTGCTGGGCTGGGCTAGTATTCTGCCTGTGTAATTGCCTGCTTCTAATTGTTTTCACCTGCTAGCTCCAGCAGTATTCCCTGCTAGCTTCCTACTATTTCTGTTGCTTCCTTTTTCCTTTCTGTTTCCTCAGGGGGGAGCAATGCGCATACCAGCGGAAACACGCTCACAGTGGCTTACACGCACGCACACATGCTTACACAGTTTAGAATCTACTTATTCGGGTTAAAATGCGCGCACACCAGCGCAAACAGTCTTACAAGTCTGCCAACAGGCTCCCACATGCTCAGTCTGCCTTATACGCGCACACACTGCCCTACTTTTGCCTCCTGGTGTGCACACGTGCGCATGCATGCCCAGCAAGAAACTTTGGTGTTGGCTACAGTGTACACCTTCCATTTCTTGACTTTCCCATGCTTATCTTGTGGCACTCCTCTTTCCATGATATGTGTCTGACATCTGTCACGTAACACTGTCCTCCAATGAACTGCATTTCCTTCTGCCATTCCCCCCTGTGATGTCACCTATCTCCTACTCTGTTCCTCCCCCTTATGTAACTCTTACACTACTTGGAATGTGCTCATTTGCCATGTGACAGTGGGATTCAGTATCCTAACACTCATTTACTTAAGATTGCCTACTAATGCTTAGTTACATGTCTTAGACTCAGCTTCCCCCCTTAGCAACCACTACACGGTGGCCATGTTGTTTTTGGTCTGCTGGTCCCTGCATTGTAAATCCATGTATTGCATAAAACCCACATTTGTGGGTTTATAACCTTCATTTTTATGTTTTATATAGCGCAGCCCGTTTGCCGAAAAAAAAAATACTTTTTTTTCATATTTGCATCGGGGTACCTTGCCAATGGCCACATATTTGGCCATTGGCATGTTGCCTGACACATATGCACCCTTTATTTGGAGCTGACATGGCTCCATTGTGTTATTTGCAAAAAACGTACTCAGTTGTCAACTGAGTACATTTCTGCAGCTAACATGACTCTTACACGGGCTGGTTTCAGCTTCGTGGATCGCTAATCTACCTCATTTGCAAGCCTTTCGGCTGCAAGTGAGGTGATTAGCATATCCACGCCCAGTCCATGTAAGAGATGTTTTAGCTGGTCTCTTACACGGAATTTCGGGCTGTTCCTGGATCGCGAGGGCTGCATGGAGTCTTACACTACTCTTAGACTCTGTGCAAGCCTTCGTGAATCCTGCCCAATGTTTATGGTGAATCTTTATACAGCTACTCTATAGCCAAAATTTGGAATTCCCTTCCTTTTCCAGCACTTGCTATCTATAACTAATATCCATAGTTTCAAACATCATCTTACAAATTATTATACCAATCACTGGCTATGCTCCTGTACTACCCCTGGCTAAGCACACAAACTTCCCATCTACTGTTTTCTCCACTTATGTAACTCAATATTGTTTGATTCTATTGTTCTGTTGATATTATATTTGTCTGTTTTTGTGACTTGTACTGTGACTTTTGATTTGTATTAACCTGATTTTTACACTTTACTACATATAAGGTATTACTTTCATAGAAGTTTTGTAATACTGTAATTAGCAATAACCGAGTATAAATATTGTAAACATTCTTTTGGGAGCTTTTCTCCCCTGGTCTCCACTGAAAACAGACTTGTTTTAAGCCCAGTTGGACATTACCTGGTTACCAAATGTAAAATAAAAAAATAAAATAAATAAATAAATAAGCGCAGTTATCGGGAAGTGAGGCATTACTCACCTTCCTACTCCTTTGTGCAATCTGGAATTGTTTGCCTGCTCTATGACCTCTCTTCGTTTCCACCATCCATTCTTCTTTTTCCTGGATTTCTCTCAAACTATCTGGGGCCAGTGGTAATATCTGCAGAACATAGTGCATTGTGAGGTTTGCCATGAATGTACTGCACTGATTTTCCCTAACAGCATGTATTAGTGTTCCCGATCTACAGTATGTCTGTTATTCTCTTGTTTCCATCTGTTGATGCTTTTCCTTGTAATTTCCTTCACCATTATCTCCACCACCAGCCTCAGGTATTTGTGGTAACCAGCTTCTTCTCTTTCTCTATATCTTCCTTTCCCTGTTTTCCATGAGTCTATAATAGATCATCAAAATGGCTCATTATCGAATGCCATAATGTCGAACTGCAAAACCTGAACCCTAACAATATCGAAACCTCAAAACAGTGAATTTTTTCCCAGGGAAAAAATTTGCTGTTCCGAGAAACACACACACACACACACACACACACACACACACACACACACACACACACACACACACACACACACACACACACACACACACACACATACACACACCACAAGCACACGAAAAAGCAGCAATCCACACACATATACTTAAAAGCTACATCTGACCCTACACTACACTGCACATACACTACTATCTATCCACTTACCCTAACCCAGACCCTAACCCTAAGTTCCATCACTATCAGACACTCACCTCACCCGCACCCTAACGCTAACTCACTTAACCCGCCCCTAACCCCAAATTCTCACTATTGCACACAGCTCATCCGTGCCCTAACCCTAACTCTCTTAACCCACCCCTAACCCTAATGTCCGTTACAATCGCACACTTACCTGACCCGCACCCTAACCCTAATGTCCGTTACAATCGCACACTTACCTGACCCGCGCCCTAACCCGAACGTCCGCACAATCACACACTTACCTTAACCCAGCCCGTAACTTTCCACCGCATCACAGCAAAGCCACAACAACGGCCAGCCAAATTCTTTCCCTAAGAAAGAATTTGTTTTTGCGCAGCTTCACCATTTTCAGCTTTTGAGATATTGGGGTTCAATATTAGCTCAGTCAAAATTCAGCCGTTTTGATGATCTAATATAGACCCGTTTTCCTCTCCATTCTCACTAGATTCCCATCTCTGATTTTTTAATTTCATTTCTTGTAATAAGCAAATTGCTCCCCCATCCTGCCTAACTTTTTCTGTATTATCCTTCCTATAGGTCTAGAGGTAAGTACTAGGCTAGCTGTCGTTATGAGCCATTTTAAGCCTAGCCAATTTTCCTCAAAAGTAAAAAATTAAACCCTGTACCTTGTGTTCATGAGGTAAATACTTTAACCATTATGCTACTCCCAGCACTTATGAATGGATTTGCTGAATCCCAATGTTCCACATAATTAACTATATTTTTGTTGCTGTTTTTGCCAGCCCTCCATCTGGTATATGTCTTCATCTGGGCCTACCTTCTGAGATGAACATTGTGCTCTATGACTGCTGCCTATCTTTGGACCCCTCCTCCGTATCTCAGGCCTCTGGATTTCTTACTTTTGGCTCCTTCATGTGCATGAATATGTCTGGATATGAGACTTTTAAGACTTTTTTTTTGCTACCTTCTACTGTCCTACACCTTAATACATCACTTAGAAACCCAGTACTGATGTCATAATCTTTTCTAGTATTTCCATTCATTGTTTTTCCCTCCCCACTGTTGCTCACTGGTCTGGTACTACAACTTTATTTTTGTGATAGTTCAATTTGTTTTTATTCATTTATTTTTACTTTTACAGCTCATTACTATGCTGCTTATATACAACTATTATTTTATTTCATATTTGACTGTGTGTTGTTCCTTACCTTACTTTTTGCATTTTCCCACAATATTTTTCTTTTCATGCCCACAGTTGTCACATTAACAGTTATTTATTTTTTCTAATACTTAAATGTATGCTTAGTGCATTAAGCAGTTATGAAAAATGTATTGCTTACATTGCAACATGTCCCTATGCCCCCTTTGAATGTATTGTGTCATTGTCCTAGAAATTTACACAGTTCCTCTCATTGTCTAAAATTTGAATGTTGTGTTCCTGAAGTGTGTTTCACAAGGTAAAGCTCTGTTTCATTTAATGCATAATTCGTGCCCTAACTACAGTCACTTGCAGTTCACTGTCCGTTCCTTATTTATTGTATTCCATTTCATGGGCTTTGCCATTTATCATACATGCTTCTATCCAGCTTGATTAATCCCTGATTTTTCCAGGTGTTTACTTCTGACTCACCTGGATCAGCTGACACACCACCCTCTCATCTCCTTGGAGCTCTCTCTTGCCTCTGCTTATGCTCCTTTCTTCTGTTCCTAAATCACTAGGAGAGGCTTCTTTTTCTTCTGTTCCTTTCATATAATTCTTTCACTTGCTTTCAGCCACCATCTTCTCTTTTCTTATTCCCTAGTGATGGCCTTTGTGATTTATTTCCTGTTCCTGGCATGTGGCCTCTGTCTACTTTTTCGTCTTCTCTTCTTCCCAGCGGGGGTTTCACCACCTGACATTGCACGTCCTTTTAGTATCTCTGCATTTCCTTTCCTAGGTCTAAGGTTTCTTCCCCAGACCATTTCTTACAGATAATTCAGATGTTTACTGCCTGGGTTGTTTGATACCTTTGCTTAAACTTTTAAACATCCTGCATACTGTGTAGCCTAAACACTCCCCTTCTTGCTGTACTTGTAGAATTGAAGGGTATTTCATCCATGCAGCTGTTCCATTCATTGTAATCTCATTTAATACCTCCAGCATAGCTTTCCTTCTCTTATAGAGTGTTTTTGAATAATCCTCACCCAGCATTATGAACATTCTTGTAATTGGAGTAAATATAAATCTTTTTGCATGCCTTATTTCATTTTGTACATCAAAGTAATGGAAATATGCCAAAATATATTCTAGAGACTGCTTAGAGGTTACCTGTGTCTGGCATACATGCCATCCTCTGACCCATTACTGATGGACAGCATCCAGAACTCTTTCCTTTCTGCTGCAGTCCTGAAGCACTTGGATGAACCTTTCATGGTCAAAAACCCCAACCAACATGAACTGCTCTCCACTGCTCCCCATATAAGATCTTAGAATCGGTCCATTGATTTCTGGCAGGTTCAATCTCAGCATGGCAGGGACACTGATTTATGGTCCTTAAACATGAAATTCCATTTTCATCGTAAGAAATCTTGTAAAACGTGTTATTTTAACAGCAAGTTCCATTACTTGGTTGTTCCATTACTTAGTTATACTTGCTAGTGTGTGCCTCTTTAGTGCTGTGTTGGATAAATTGAGTCCATAAATATTGTATAAAGTTTTATATAATTGTGCCACTTATAAAATGTCACTTTTGGAAAGAGGTAGCTTACCTTCCAAATATGTGTTGCAGCACATGTGAATGTGCACGTGCTCTTGCCTAGGTAGACGGGTAGATAAAGTTTATTGTCAGTGTTGTAGAACAAAGGCTGCCAGATATCAGGAAAACTAGATATTAGTTCCTCACTTAAGGAACTCGTGAAGGAAGACTGTATGAGTGTGGATTGAGACCCAAGTCAGGACTATCTGTGGATTGTACCTCTAGGTTAAACTTTTTTCTTGAGCTGAGAATTGGACTTGGGAAATTTTTGATGTGGTGAATCTGAGACCTGGGTACAGGGTGATACCAGCAGTTATGTGCCAGATAACTTTCTGTGAGGGGCACAGTGTAAGGGCAGTGAGCTTAGAGAAAAGTAGGTGCTGATATATGCTTTGTATCCACTTAAATAATCGTGGTTTGGGGATGCAAATAGGAGCACACCATAGAACAAAGGAAAACTCCTCAGCACACTCTCAATGAACACAGATATAACATTCTACTAGGTAGTAAGGGGGTACAACTTGCAACTTCATGAGCAGATTTGTGAATAAACTGCCCATGTCATGCTCTACCAGTGTATGTTGCAAGAACCCAGAATTTAGTTATACAAGACATACTACACTTAAACATAAACTTTGTTATAGACAACAAATTAAAATAAAGAAAATGTTACTAAGAAACATGGAACTTTTAAATATATTAATAAAAAAAAAACAGATTTCAGAAACATTGAAATACTTTAATAACTTAATCACAGTTCACAATTCACAAAGCTTTTGGGAAAACCCTTCATCAGTGTGATATCATTCCATAAAGCTTCTCACAATTAAATACAACATTTTAAAAAATGTCACAAAGCCAGCCCAATCAAAAACCACAATTAATTAATTTAAAAGTATATCACTTAAAACAGTACACTAAAACATTATTACACCATAAAACATTATTACACCATAACATTTTAATGTTTTTAAATACAACTGCTTATATTTCAGAACAGGTTTAACGCTACTCTCAGCATTCATTCCTGGATAACAATCTGCTTGCAATCTAATTATCCAACTACATTCACTAATTTCAAGTTTATTATTTATATCCCCACCCTTCATATTCTTATAAATATATCACTCTAAATCTAAAATTATGTTGGGGTCCATGTTCAGCTACATGCTTGGCCAAACCAGTAGAACCAGTAATTCTTCTTAAAGTTGGACTGATGCTCAGTAATATGATCTTTCAACTTCCTGGTTGATTTGCCTACATAAAAAGCTGAACATTGCAAACATGTAGCCAAAATATGCAATGTTCATAGCATTACCTGTGGCAATACATTGGTTATATAAATTCATCACTCATTATAATATATTTATAGTTGTTGGCCTATTTGTCAGAGTCTTAACATTAAATTTCATATCTTTATAACATAATTTTTTCTTCAAATTATTGCAATTTCTATACACAAATATTGGTTTGTTTCCTATAAGCTTTACTAATTCTGGCATGGCCTCTAGAATTCCCCACTTGTTAGATATAATATTCTTTACTCCATCACTCTTCTTATTATATTTATTATCTCCTATTATAAGTATAGGTATATTTTTATTTTTATTATCATAACCTCTGACCTCTGTCCTATTATACTTTTGATGGTTACCTTGAGTAAAACATGGTTTAGTTCTTCCTTGTCTTTCTTTTATTACTTCCAGCATCTGCTTGTTCAAAAATTCATCTCCATAACTTGTATTACTAAACTTTTGCAGCGTAAGTTGCATCTGTTCAGTACATTTATCATTGTCTGTATTTAATCTATTGACTCTTATTAATTAGCTCTTCACTATACTATTAAATATGTGTCCTGCGTGCATGCTAGTGTTATGTAAATATCTATTTGCTTGGACATCCTTTCTATAAATGCTGATACAAATATCATTACCTTTCTTTTCCAGCTTCACATCTAGACAGCAGGTCTCATTATTAGAAAACTGCTATTTTAATTTAAAAAATCTGTAGTACCATTAAGGTAATTAACAAATTCCATTAATTCTTGCCCAGTACCTTCTGAAATAAAAAATACATCATCTACAAACCATTTAAAAGTACCTTAGAAGCATACACTATTGGTCATTATACACAAACTAATTTTCTCATTGGTTTAAAGCAATATTTGCACTTGCTATTGGCTAAGGATGTTCTCATGGCCACCCCTGATATTTGATGGTAAACTTGATCATTAAAAATAAAAACTTTGCTTATCATAATGATGTCCAATAATGTGCAAATAGTTTCCACCTCTATACAGTTTAATTTTTTATTAACACACAAGAAATCATGTACTGCTTTAATACTATATTCATTACAGATGACCGTGAATAATGAATTGACGTCAAGAGTAACAAACAGGAATTAATTTGAGGATTCGGTAGCATACCATTCATAAAACTTAGTTAAAAAGTTCCCAGTGTCATTTAAAAAAGTTTTCACATCATTAATATACTCGCTCATAATAGACTGTAAATAAATGGATAATGGTTCCATAATCCACCCTTTCATGGGGGGCCATCTCATATCTTTATGAATTTTCGGGAAGTCATAGAGTGTTGAGATCACTGGACAGGGAACAATAAAATAATTAAATAATTTAAGAGACATGTCAATAATCAACTGAAGTTCATATATTAACAGATTCACTCTATGTACAATATTATTTACATCCAACTTGCTAATCTTCTCAAAAGTACATTCATTATTCAAAAATGCATTTATGAAGGTAACATAGTCTTCCTTATTCATTATTACCACAGCTCTTCCCTTGTCAGCTTGCTTTATTATAATATCATCATTCTTTTGAAGTTAAAACCATATTCTCTTCTAATATTAAATTATATTTTTTATGTCTCTTAGGTTGGTCTTACAAGTCATGGAGCTGGTGTTCATACACATCATAAAATGCAGTGGCAACCAGGCAACTAACAGGAACAAACATACTATATTCTTTACAAATTCAGCACTAGATAAACTATCTTCTTTGAACATAAGCTTTACGATCAAATTTCAAATGAACAAATTTAAGTCAGTTATTGCATCAACTATCGAGTCTATACCTACCGAAATGAACTGAAGACCCTTGTTGAAAAGTGCATAGTGCTCAGAATTCAATTGTAAGCCCGATAGATTCCCTACCACTGTTTCATCTATCATTCTTGTCATCCCGAGTGACTGCAGGTCTGTGGGCCATTATAATTCTATTTTACTCCCCTGCCTCTTCTTCTTGATCTTCCCCTAAATGAGTCTCATAATATGTGCATTTTTTGTAAGCACATATACACAGGAAAAACTATAGTACATCCAATAAAGAAAAGTATATTTTATTTAAGAGCTTATGGAAATTTTAACACCAGAGATATAATATGTATGGTGAAATGTTCCAGATGCCCTGCCTATTATATAAGAAAGACTAATCAAAGGTGTAAAGATAGATGTTCTAGTCATCTTTGAGAAATAAGAAGGAAAGTATATACAAATTCTCTTTATAAACCCATATCTTCCACAGACACATACTTTTAAGAGGCGGTGACTAGCAAACTCTCACAGAAAGACAAGAAAATAAATGGATACTATGATTTAGAGACCAACACCCACCGGGCCTGAATGATGTCTATACACTTAAACATGAGTTAATAGAACTAATAAATAAGGTTAAATAAAATATTGAATTTTATGTATATGTATAGCTATAACATCATATTCGTTTATTTTTTTATATAAAACGTAAACTTATTTATATATGCTTTTGGATGTATTTTGTATATGATTGTAAGTGTTTTTATAAATACTTAGGCATTTGAAGATTTTTAATTGAATAATTGTTTAATTGATTATTAAATTAAGGTGTTAATTATTGTGGTTTTATTATAAAACATGCCCTTTTTGTTTGTCACTCATTCTGTTTCTTCATGCTTTAGGAAGCAGTCTTCATTGCAAAAGTTTTTAATAGCGAAATAAACCGTTTCATAGCTCTTGTGATTCTGGAATACTCTGTTTTTTTGTTGTTGTTTCTACACTTTTGGAGTGGCCAGATTTGCTGCAAAGTTTCTTTCTTTTTTATTGGCTATGACATCACCAGCAAATTAAAGCTCATATCTGTGTGTGCTTAATCTTAACACTTTCCTAATCGTAACTTTGACTTCTATTAAGTATCTTGTACTGTCGATATTGAATCTCAGTTATAATCCTGCCAGGAATGTTTTTACTTCATTTTTCCCTGTTTCTAATTTGAGTGCCCACCATGGACAGGAAGTCCTAACAGGTGAGTTAGGGACTACTGGACAAAACCTGCTGTCAAAGAGTTAATAAATCCATAGAAAATCTCACATTTCCAAGATTTCTTATCATACATTAACACATTCCACTGCTATTTCCAAAAGTCTTCAGTTATTGCAATATAATTATCACTATAAAATGCTTGGATTGAATTCAAATCAGGTGGTCACAATGGAGATCTTAAATGCTGCATAGAAATTAGTATTTATCCATCATACCAGTATCAGACCAGTCTTTATATTATCAGTTGAAGCAACTAAGACCTTTAGCAGGGATGACTAATTAATTTTTTAGGAAGTTGTTTTTAAATTTGATTTTATGTATGTTTTTCCATCTACATCTGACAAGCTTTCCCTGGGATTCATTATCAATCATGTAGATTTTGTGCTAAGCCAACATGATTATACCACATTAGTGCATTGAGCAGTGGCACTCAATGAATATGCATACTGCTCATTGCACTTCCCATGATTCCAAGGACCATTTTGTGATCAGCAGCCACCTTGGTGGCCACGAATCAGTACTGGAAGCATAAGCACAAAATGTAAACAGATATACTTGCCTGCAGGCAAATGTATTATGCAAACATGGCAAGCATGCACAGACAGCTTACATGAAGTAGAGGAAAGTGACTTTTAAGCACGTGCACAGACAGCTTACATGAAGTAGAGGAAAGTGACTTTTAAGCACGTAGATGGGGGGTAAAACATGGCAAGCGTGCACAGACAGCTTACATGAAGTAGAGGAAAGTGACTTTTAAGCACGTAGATGGGGGGGTAAAACATGGCAAGCGTGCACAGACAGCTTAAAAGAAGTAGAGGAAAGTGACTTTTAAGCACGTAGATGGGGGGTAAAACATGGCAAGCGTGCACAGACAGCTTACATGAAGTAGAGGAAAGTGACTTTTAAGCACGTAGATGGGGGGGTAAAACATGGCAAGTGTGCACAGACAGCTTACATGAAGTAGAGGAAAGTGACTTTTAAGCACGTAGATGGGGTAAAACATGGCAAGCGTGCACAGACAGCTTAAAAGAAGTAGAGGAAAGTGACTTTTAAGCACGTAGATGGGGGGTAAAACATGGCAAGCATGCACAGACAGCTTACATGAAGTAGAGGAAAGTGACTTTTAGGCACGTAGATGGGGGTAAAACTGGGATAATTTACACAGAATAGAAAGTCAGCAGTACAGAGATAATTATGAGGGGAGGGTAACTGGAAAAAATGTACTCAGTTAATTCCTTCAAATGTGATGATGCCACAAAGAATTATTTTTCCATAGGAAGACGTCCATGTTGATGGTAATAATAAATAATCCTGTTTGGAACTGTTTACCCATGTAAATAACTTAAAAATGGACATACTAACAATGGATGTGAGGGGGACACAATGCAATATTGCAAGAAAGGAGAGTAAACACAATATTAATGTTGATAACATACCAAGTTGAGATAACAGCAAGGACAGTGGGTACATTATGAGCCATCCACATACAGTGCAGTTATTGAATATAACATGCATATACAGGGAATGTATGTGTGATAACTGACTGTAGTGCTGTAACCTCCACTCCGTCCTTTATAAACAAGGCATGAGCCATACAGCAGCTTTGTCATGCACAGCAGAAAGGGACATGTTTTAACATTTGTCATTGGATACCCATAGATGGGGGGTATATTACATTGACACATCTTAGAGAAGCATGTTTTTTATATACATATTTATCATAAACCATAATATAATGGCAATCAAAATGCACACATGACAAATGAAAACACAGATCTGATGACATTACAGTACTTCAAGGTCCCCATTTTAAATGGTCACATCTAATACAGGATTACACTGGGTGTGCTCACAAGACATTACTATAAACACTGCTATAGCAGCATGTTAACAACACACATATATTATTTGGATAATAATACGTCAATAATATCTGAGAATAATAACTACATGCAGTGCTTTTTGTGTAATGTCAGTATAGAAATGAGCAGTAATCTATGTAAGCCTACCAACTACAAATCTGTATGAATTACATGCAGAATAGAGGAAGCCTTAACAAAGATGTGAAACTCCACCTATGGGAAATCATTACATCATATGATTGTGTTGCAATTTGTATGAGATGAAAGGGATAGGGGAGGATTCCCCACTGTAATTATACACATTATAACATTTTTGGATGTCATTAACTGGATTAGAATGTGCAATGCTTACAGACAAGCTAATTTGAGATTTGAACATCTAATTATGTGACAACAGAAGTTAAATGATATTGGAAAGAATAAATATGCTACAGTGCCATGGGTGCTACAAGTCTAACATATGTTGGTCTTTGAAGCCATGACATCATTTTATTGCTGCACAAGACATGTGTGCCTGTCTTTTCTTTAATGTTGCTGTGTGTGTTTCCCACATGACATTGCCAGCAGCTAGGTGTATTCATACATAAAAGACATGTAATACAGTCACCACAATGACATGAGACTGGCAATCAGGCACAATGTGTGGATAATTACAGATCTGAACACATGCTTCACTAAAGCACAAGCACACAGAACATAGTGTTATGTCCTCATGCCACAGGAAAAGCCTTAGTAGTTCACAAGGGAAAGGCAAATGTCATCCCATGACATCATCATTATCAAAAAAAGTGTTTTGTGTGAAAAAGGAGCAGAATGCATTGTAATAGGAATTTCCATCCATATATGTACACAGCAGATAGCTGGCTGACAACATTGGTACCTACCTGCACATTCACATAGATAGTGACACAAATGAGTCTAAGGCTGGATTTGAACAGACTACCTAAGTTCACAAGGTACAGAGCACTGCCTAAATTGTGTGCACCACACCAGATGCTCTTTTACAACTGTAACAGTGCACACTTGAATAGATGACATCACCATTTTTAATACAATGATGTTCTTATAAAAATGTTTGAAGGCAGTTGAAGTGCATAGTAGCAGTACACAGCTACACATACTACATGCATTATAAGCCTTCTCTACACAGCACAACAAACAAACATAAATGGATAATAATCTATCATTGCTGGATTCTAACCTCCTCTATCAATACTTATGCAGTCTAGAAAGCACAGTATCAACAGTCAGTGCCATAGGATAACTTAGACAATGACTTTGATGTGGCTTCTTCTATCACGGCATGATGTTAAGTATTGCATTTCCAAAAATATTATTGCCTGCAGGTAATACCAATCTATAGGCTAATCCTTGGCAGGGGAAATACAATACAAATAGAATTTTACATAAAAGGCATTGTTACAGAAACATTTGTTCATAACAGTGCACACACACTGACATTATTTACCCAATGTTGGATTCAAAACCCCCTACCTATCTGCTCACACACTGTATGTAATACAGAATTAGCTGCAAGCACCACAGGAAAACTAGAACTTTGAGTTGTAAGGTCACAGTGTGCATTTGACATGCTGACCTCATCAGTGGGATGGAGAGAAGTTGTTTGTGGTAAAAGTGGGATAAGGGGATGGGGCCTTCTCTACCAAACTAAAATATTTTGCTGACTGGAAGTTGCTGTAGCATGACCATTCAGGAAACTATATGCAATTGACATTGAAGCCATACATAAAAGTTCCCTACTGTGAGATTTGAACCTCCTACCTATCGAATTATGCTGTCTAGAAAATACAGTATTAGCTATAAACAGAAGAGGACATGTCTGACTCTTAAAGAGAGAGTGTGCACTTTTGACAGGATGGCCTTATAAGGGTGTTTCAGAGAGGATGTTTGTGTTAAAAGTGGGACAAAATGCAGAAGGAGCTGTATGCAAAGTTAAATACATTATCCTCAATGGAAGTGGACACAGCACATTTCACACTGAAGCATTACTTAACTGTTACTATACTCCCCTAGACACACACATTTCCCACATTGAAAAATAAACCTCCTATCATTGTAGTTACACAAATTAGAGAGCACAATATTAGTTGCAAGCACCACAGGAAAAGTCTGAATTTAGTGCTATAAAAAGCCCATTTGTAATCAGCAAAATTTCACTGTCTGGGACAGCTGGTGCTGTGCATCACAGGTTTTAGAACAAATGCATATGTGTGCACAGGCCAGCATAACAAAGCTGTGCTTGTCCCAAATAATACTTCTCTAAGATTTATAAACTTTCCTTCATGCACATTGTGTTACTGTGAGGTACATGTACCTGTTTTATAGTGTGGAATGCCCGTAACAATCATTGTTGTAAACCAATGGATTATCAATCAAACATTACTGCCACTTCATTCCAGAATAACTACACATTTGTCTTGTGTCATGCTTGCAGAATGTGTATTGACAGTACAAATAGACACTTCCTAAATAGGACAGTGCATAGCAGAATAACACTGGCTTATATGTGAATAGCTTAGCCAATATTGTAACGCAGTTGCAAGTGTAACCATTGGAATGCAGACATACATTATGAAATTGACTGAACTGAGTAACTCTCACTCTTAAAACCAGATAACTTGTCAAAATTCATTATATTCATACAGATAACATATATTGTACAACCTAAACAATTATTTTTTGCATTTTTTTTAATCTCTGCCTGAAGTTTAGCATTGACAAGTTAATTTGCATGGCTAGTGGCAAACTATTAGTGCAAGAATAATCATATCCT
Organism: Protopterus annectens; assembly: GCF_019279795.1. Lineage (NCBI taxonomy): Eukaryota > Metazoa > Chordata > Ceratodontiformes > Protopteridae > Protopterus > Protopterus annectens. The sequence goes on along the minus strand of NC_056748.1, from coordinate 1,063,074,235 downwards.
GAGGTGTTGAAATTAGAATGGGATTTATTATTAGTCTATGGTGTTTACTGCTGACTTTCACACAAAAAAATATTATATACATACAACCAGGTGTGAATCTGATAGAATACAAAACATATATATTATGGACATGTTTCAGCTGTCACGATTTACATATTTGCCATCACAGTTGCAGTTAATCAATCCTTATATGTATGTTAGAGGTATATGTATGAAACACATGGGACCAAGCATGTTATTGCTTGTAGAAACATGGCTAATGTTAACAGTTATAAATCAAAGAGGTTTATTGGATGACATTGAAATGGTGGGAAAAGGCAGACACTTGGTAATACAAATATACAATACAGGCATACTAACACATTAGTTTATATTTCTCTTCACACATATTTGTGTTGTGTTACTCTTTGTTTTAGCAGTTTAATTGTTTATGCAAGATCTGTATAAGACGGTCTTCACAATAGGGAGCTGGCACATTAGAATAGCAGTCGGATAATGGTGTGTTAAGAAAAGGTGGAGCCAACATTTATACCTACAGCAGTCATACAAACCATTCAAAAACAGTTTGGCATACATTTTATTTCAAACCTTGTGAGTATTCTAAGAAAAAACTACAGACTGGAGTGTTATCTAAACACCACATGGGAAATCCGACTTCACAAAGTTCTGGTTGCAAATGCAGTGCAGGAAGCATAATAACACAGAATGGAGGAGATACAAAGACAGGGGCGATGGAGGCGATACAAAGGCAGGGGCGATGGAGGCGATACAAAGACAGGGGCGATGGAGGCAGGGATCAAGCAGCTTATGACAGAAGCACGAGAATGGTAGTTCAAGACACTACAGATCTCAACATTATCTCATCACACCACAAAGCAACAAATACTTCCCACACTAGATAACACAGTTGAATGACAGCAACAATTTACTGAAGCAGAAAGAGTAAACAGAGACAGACAGAGACAAATGTAGAGAATAATAACAGTATTTTTTGTGGGACATGTAGGGCCACCTGTATGGTGAGGTACTCTTACTTATTTCCTCACTATTAAGCTGCCATGCTCTGTACTTTAACATTCTTGCTATTGGGAGCAAGAAGGGGTAGAAGAGTGCACCCAACATTAAAACATAAGCAGGCTAAGGGTGACATACAAAGTCTCCCTTTTGGGGCTGGAATGCTTTTGTAAATGATGCATTGCTGCACTATTCAAATGGTATGTTAATGAAATGTAAATGGAAAGAAATATGTTTGCAGTTAACTATATGGTAGGAATATAAAATATCATGAAATAATAATTTGACCTAGAGATGTAATTGAACCCTTGACACTTTGCAAAAAAAATCAGTCTACAAACAGGGTGTGAATATAGGTGAAGGCTGCCAGCTAGCCTGATAGAATTGTGAAGGTAATTCTGTCATTTGTAAATATTAATGTAAGCCACAGGCTTGTTCTCTTAAATGTGAAAAGACTGCATTGGATATTGAACTACAAAAATGTAACAACAGTGTACTCTGCTGTAAGAAAGCTAAGTCAAGGATTTTATGACTGTCTTTGATGTCAAAATTTGGAGCTGATATGTCTAGAGGGAGGCATCCTGCCTATTGTTTAAGGCCAGAGTTAATGGCTAGAATTTGCATGTATAAATGTCCTTTATTGCTCTGGTTTCTGACCAGGTGTAAAGAATGTAAATGCAGTTTCTGTTAGTCTGGGAACACTAGAGAAGTGTGAAGAATGATGTCATGTGAAGCAACTCTGTGTTATCAATTTAAAGAGAGAGAATCAGAGAACTCAGAGGATTTTGTCTTGAGAACATCCAACATCACTAGCACTGCCTGTTTCTATATGTAAGTTATTTAGAACTGCATTTTCTCTTAGAAATAGCTAGGAAATAGGAATATTAAACTAGTTTGTTTTTCTGTGATGTCAGAACTTTTCTACGGTATTATTTTAAGCATTTCTCTGTGATCTCTGAACTTGTGACTAGCACTGTGTAGTAAAAAGTATTGTCCTGTGTTTTTATTATTTATTATTAAATATTTTTAAACCTTTAAACTGTGACTATTTTGTGTAGAGATAATTTAAGCTCTAAAGTACATTCCATGTATACAGTGATACTGTACAAAGTCACTCTAATAAGCCTTGAATGTTCAGTCACACTTACCATTTGGATAATAATATTGCACAGTAATAATTGGACACCCTTTCAGAAGAGTCTTTGAGTAGCTGATATTAGTGAGCAGTGGCAGCTGGTACTACCTTTTAGACTAGGAAGAAAAGGGGCATAGCTGGAGAACCTGTGCCAGCCTTCCCCAAGGGTGTCTGGGTGGTTGTATATAGCTCTTATCTCAAAATGTATGTGTGTGTCAGCTACTTGGGCAGGGACATGAAGCACTGGTTAGACAGAGAGGGTACTGGAGGTTTTAGCTTGCCCACTAGGCTGAGATCTGGACCCTATAGGTGTGCCAGTGGGGAGTCTTATTGGGGACCTGGAGAAAATGGGAGAAATCAGCCCCAGACTGACTGTGATCTCTGTGTGCTCTTAAGGGAAATTGTACTTTACCGTGTGTGTATTTATTATCCTTTCCCTATATGGATGCCCCTCACTGGTGTTAGTGGTGAGGATTGAGGATACTCGATTGGCTAGGCCAGTGCATGGGTATCACACAGGGGAATTATCTTGACATGCTACATAGGAACTTTTAGTTCATTACATCCAGCAGACTAAGAACTGTTAAAGTAACTGTTTCACAGTAGCGCCTTTAGTTTGCCTTTAATCTATATTCCCATACTACAGCAAATTTAAGAATATTTGTCTGAATGTAACCAAACTACTGTGGCTTAAATTAACATTTTCATCACTGGTGCACTGTTCCCCCCTCTGCACAAATACTGAGCACAAAAGTTAAAGGCTTTTCCATGGCGTGGTTTTGGCCATGTGTGTTGTATTTGATTCCATTTTATAATGATTAAATGTGTAAAAAAGGAGTTGATAGGATAGTGGTGAAAAAGGGGTGGCAAGTAAAGGGTAGAACACAGGAAAAGAATACAAGAATTTGCAGGAGGGTGGTGTGACGTGAGTGCACCATAGTTATGCACTTCTTCAGAACATAAATGTAGAATTCTACAAAGAACTTCATGACTTTGGAGAGATACCACACCAGGGATGAGTGACAACAACAGTTTAATGATGTATTGCCAACTAGACCAAATCAAGTGTGCAAGAAGACACATAGGTGAAGTGGAAAGCTATAAAAGGGGAATATTATGTTTGTGAGATATGTGCTAATTTCCGAAATTTCTTTAAAGACAGACGACTGTTGAATAACGTGCTTAAGAATGAGATGATCAGGTAGGTAGGAAGTTAGGGTAGGTTATGTTTGGTAGCAGGCATACAAAACAGATAGGGATAGTGACTGATATAAAAGGTTGGGGGCCATCATGATTAGGGATAGATAGTCTACCTCAGAGGTGCATCCACAGCCAGCTTCACAACAGTGAGATTCTAGTCCTCATTCTCAGAACTGTAATCACTGTTTACTGTGTCAGCTGGCTGGATGAGTGCCAGATGTGGCATAGTTTTTGGCAATATGACACAGAACTTATTCAACCCTGCAGATTTGGGCAGTGAGACTCCTCTCAGTCATGCCCTCCACCAGTCCTGTCAGCTCTTATCAGGTGAAAAAATCACAGCCTCCACTACTAATGGTTCATAGGTTCATAGGCAGGTACTAGGCTATCTGCCCAAATGCATTTATAAGTCTAGCCAGAATGTGTTGGCTTTCGCCACCCCCTTAGAATAGTTCCCTGTGCCTCTGTCCAGCAGAGCCATTGGAGTGATCCCTGGGGTAAACTTTCTGTTTCCCAGGGTCTATATTAGGACATCGAAGTTTCAAAACTTTGAATTTTCTAATATCGACCCCTATTCAGTGAAAGCTGAAAACATCGAACATACAGAACAGCACATTTTTTCCTAGGGAAAAAATTCACTGTTCCAAAACACATACACACAACACAAGCACACCAAACAAACAGCATTCCACACACGTACACCTAAAATATTACACCTAACCCTACACTAAACTATACACACACCACTAACTATCCACTTACATTAACCCAAATCCTAACCCTAAGGTCCGTCACTATCGCACACTCACCTCACCCGCGACCTAACCCTAACTCACCTACCCCACCCTAACCCTCACTTCCACACAATCACACACTTACGTGACCCACGCCTAACCCTAGCTCGCCTAACCCGCCCTAACCCTCAAGTCCACACAATCGCACACATACCTAACCCACGCCCTAACCCTAACTCACCTAACCCGCCCAAATCCTCATGACCACACAATCGCACACATACCTAACCTGCACCCTAACCCTAACTAACCTAACCCACACTCAATCGCACACTTACCTGAACCTGACGCGTAACTTTCCACCACAGCGCTGAAAATACCAAAGCAACAGAAACGAACAACAGAATTCTTTCTCTAGGAAATATGTGGCTTTCTGTTGCTTCAATATTTTCAGCTTTCGCTGAATAGGGGGTGATATTAGAACATTCAAAGTTTTGAAACTTCGATGTTCAAATATAGACCCATTTCCCATCCACTCATCAAGGTTTCTCTTGAAGAGTGTTAGTGAGGAGCTCTGCCTAATGTAGATTAGAATCTTGTTCCAAAGCATGGGAAGTCTCTGGGACAGGAATCTATCCCTCCAGCATGTCCTATTTATTGTTGTGTTGAAGTTTAGAGCCCTAGAGCATGTGGCTCAAGGGGATTTGGTTTTCTTTAGATGGAGCATGTCCATCACCTCTGAGTAGGCGATATGCAATCAAGTACAGCTGGAGTTTCTTCAGTCAAGCTGCATAGAGCATCTGTTTCAGGCCAGTGATCCTCTTGGTGAGGTACTTCTGTGGTCTTTCCAGCTGTTGCAGGTGTCTTGTAAGGTACATCCCAAATGGGGCATTGTACTCTATGATGGGTCTAATGAGTGATGAGTAGAGGGGTACAATGACCTCTTTTGATCTGGTTGCAAACCCTTTTGTGATTAAGTGGGGCACATAGAAGGATTTTCTAACCACTTTGGCAATGTGATTATCAAAGGAGAGATTACTATCTACTTGGGTCCCCAGATCCCTTATTATGTCTTCTGTATTTAGGGGACTTCCACCTATGTGGTAGTTTGTGGGTACTTTGTTTTTTTCCAGAAGGGATGACTATGCACTTTTTTGGCATTTAGCTTGAGGCCATGGTTTTGATACCAGGTATCTGTCTCAGTGAGTTCCTTTTGGAGGATGTCTATGTCAGCCTGAGAGTCAACTATAGTCCCTAGTTTGCAGTCATCTGTGAACTTGGTCAGCCATAGTCCTCCTGTGCTTGTCTGTACCTCTGAGAAGTATATGCTGAACAGCAGGGGTCCTAGGACTGAGCCCTGGGGAACACCACTTGTAACCGGTTTAGAGTCAGACCTAGCTCCCGCAGCTCTTACCATGTGGGTTCTGTCCGTGAGCCAGTTGGCAACCCATCACGTGATGTAGGAGTTTATGTTCAGGCTGGTGAGCTTGTCTATAATACCAGAATGGGGAATGGTGTCGAAGGCCTTTGTGAGGTCTAGGTAGGCTGTGTGGACCACCTTTCCCCTCGTCTATAGCCTCAGTAACTGTCTCAAAGAACTCCATCAGGTTTAGGAGGCATGATCTGCCTTTGACAAAGCCAAACTGGGTAGGGTCCAGTGTTTGGAGGTTCCCAATGTCTCTGTTAATGAGATCCATGATGATGCCCCCAATAGCCTTGCAGACCAAGCTAGTCAGGCTTATAGGGCAATAGTTCCCGGGGTCTGTTGTGGCTCCACCTTTGTGGAGCAGAATAACCGTTGCTGTGCACCACTCTATGGGTACATAGCCTGTGGAGAGGCTGAGTTTGAACAGTGTGTTTAGGTGTGGGGTTAGTCCATCTTTGAGCTCGTGCAGCACACAGCCTGGGACACCGTTCAGTCCCATTGATGCTGTGTTTTTGGCTTTGGAGAGGGCTGTTTTAACCTGAGTGTCTGTGATTTCAGGGGCACTACATTCTTCTGGTATGGTTATGGGTTCTTTTGGGGAGGGGGGGGAGTAAAGTTTGCACTGAACCTGTCTGCCAGGAGGTCAGCGATATCGGTCGGTTCAATGTATTTTTTGCAATTCTGCACTACCTCCGAGCAGATCTGAGAATTGCCACTTAGATTCTTGACATAGCTAAAGAATGCCTTGTGATTATCTTTGGAGTCCTTGGCAATTTTTCTTTTGAAGCTAGCCTTGGATGATTTAATGATGGATCATAGTTTCTTGCTGATACTGATCAGGGATGTCTTCCCTTTTTGGGATTTTACTCTTTTTTTTGTACTAGTTTCCTCCTTCTATTGTATTAGCTTGTTTATAGCAGGGGTCCACCAGACTGGTTTCCTTTTCTTGGAGGAGTGAGTCTTGGTTTTGCTTGGGATAGCACGATCCATGCATTCTTGTAGGTGCCCATAGAGTGCATTAGTAAAGAATTTTGCAGCTTGGGCAGCATTATCCTTTAGCATGGGGGCTTTGAAACTTTTCACCTCGGTCTTAAGAAACAAGAAGTTTGCTTTTGAAAAGTTTTTCACGGTGGTTTCCTTGACCGGGGGTGGGGGCGGAATATGGATATCCAGAGTGATTCGTTTATGGTCAGATCTAACCAGCAAGGGGTTGACCTCTGGTGTGGCATACCGGTCACACATGTTGGTGATGATCAGGTCCAATATGTTGTCACCTCTGGTGGGGGTGTTGACCAGTTGATCCAGGGCATTTGAGTTTATAAATTCTAAGAAATGTTGGGCAAGGGTGTTAGTACTTCAGTAGTTCTCCCAGTTAATGTTTGGGTAGTCGAAATCACCCAATATCAGGGTGTTTGCTAGGACCTTTATGTTTCCCAGTGTTTCCAGAAATGTGGAATGGGGGTCCTGGGACATGGTGGGTGGTCTGCAGCAAGCTACAATTTGAATTGCAGTTTTGCCCATTGTTTGTTGCACGTGGATGATCTCTGAAGTGTCGTGCTGTGCCACTAACCTAGAGGTGTGGGAATCCTTGATGAATATGGATACGCCCCTGCCTTTTGTATTTCGGTCCAGGTTTTGTGGCCGAAATGTATGGTATGAGTTGTAGCCTGGTAGTGCTGGGGTACTCTCTGGAGCCTTAAACCAGGTTTCTGTTACTGCACATGTATCGATTTTCTCCATACTGAGGAGTGCCTCGAGTGTGTGCATTTTGAGGTTTAGACTTCTGGCATTGAGTAGCATTACCCTCAGTTTTTGTTACTTGTGCTATTTACGGCGGTGGGTTTGTCTTTTGAGCCTTGCCTAAAAAAGGCACTATGGGGGTGGCAAGATCCTTGGCCAGTACTTGAAAGCATAAGGGTGACAGGTGCAAGCCATCTCTAGCGAAGCAGTGTGGCTTGTCGTGCATGTCATCCCAGGCGGACAGACACTGGATCCCCTTTGAATGGCACCAGAAGCTTAGCCAATTGTTGAAATTGATATATTTTTTCTTTATACTGTGGTATCATTCTTGGTGAGGGCAGGATGCTACTCAGGGTCAGGGTCATACTGGCCTGGGCTATGTGATCAGAGAGCTCTTCCATGTCTCTTTTCATGTAGTCCAGGGAGGTACGGCTCAGGTCATTCACACCAACATGGACAATGACAGAGTCATATTTGTACTTGTTCTGGAGTGACCTGAGTGCTTGTGTTATGTGGTGCACCTGACAGGCAGCTAACAGTAACCTTCTCCTTGTTCAGCCTAGTAAGTGGGACGTCATTGTGCCTGACTATAGAGTCACCTATTACTAGTGTGCTGGGTATGTTATTCTGCCTTAATGGCTGTGATTGCATGGCACACTGGTTTTGTGAAGTATGTGTTTCATGGTTTGTGTTGGGGGGTGGAAGTTGCTTGGATGTCTGCTTTGGAGGTCTCTATTGTTTTTGCAGATTTTTATTTAGAGCCTCCAAGTATGTTTTTGTGTATTTATGTGTGTTTTTTGCCGGTGCTGGTTTCATAGGTCTTTGTGAGACTGGTGGTGTGATGCAAGTAATTCCCTTCTCCTCTTTACTGTCTGATCCAGTCTTGGGATGAGAGAGCTTAGTCTCCAGTCTGGCTATATAATTGCATCTCTCATTGTATTAGTGTTTGGTGTTAGGAGGAGAGGGTTGTCTGTGTACATGAGGCAGTTGTAACATTACCTCAAAATGCCCAGATTCACAAGTTTTACTGGAGAGTACACCTGAAATTGCCCCTTGGACATACCTGGATAGGTACAGTGAACTGTTTTACTGATTGGCTGGTAAAGATGAATAGAGAGCCTTGTCCTTCTGTACAGTATAGGGGGGGGGGGTTAGTGCTAAGGTTTATTAGTGCTTGCTATGAGTTTTGAGCAAGTGCCAGGCTGAGAAGTGAATGGTTTGAGTGCTTAAGTTGAAAGTTTGTCTAGTTCCAAGGGAAAAGTTGAAGAGTAGACTTTGTGGAGCCTGGAATAGTTATACCCTAGCTAACCAGCGCTGCCTGGCATGCAAATCCGCGCTAATGTGTTTTTTATAGCAGTGAAATTAAAGAGATAGACATTAGCCCAAAATGGCCAATAAACTACTAATTTCTGGGCTGAAACCACTCCTCCAGGGACAGATAGGCTGCTCAAAGCTCCCCTCTCTCACAGGTGAACAGAGAAACTTCCTTCTATCCAAGTAAGGTATGGGCAAACACAGAAACGTATAACACAGCCCTGAATTCAGCACTAACCTGAAAACTCTACTATACTAGTTTAGAAAGCCGGGAAACAAGTATTTTGTTTTGTTTGTTTTTTTCATAAAATAAACCAGTACAATCAAAAAAACACTTTGAATGCACAGAAATGGCTATCACACTTGAGTGTGTAGCCTACAACAGTTAAACAGGTAATTTAAACACAAAAACAACACTTAGCTGTGTTCTGTATGACATGGCATTAGTTAGTCAGCCAAATGCAGTTATTCATTTTATATATATATATATATATATATATATATATATATATATATATATATATGTGTGTGTGTGTGTGTGTGTATTTATCTTTTACAGCTGAAGCAAAGAGTACAAAACCTTGAGGCACATCAGGAGAGACTAACTCACCTCAGATAGACACAGGACAGGTATTCATCTGTTCTGATTGCAAGACAAAGAAGTATTCTCAGTCCATGACTGTATATCACCTTGAGCAGGTATACCTTAACGTTTGTATCAAGCTTGCGGTCCACTACAACTCCTCTTGGTTATTGCATGAGGCAATGAGTGCATCAGATTAATTGTGTGGGTTCAATACACACACACAGGCATTCTATTTTTGTGCAGGCTACTATTTATAAGATATTTTAACTTCAATACAGCATGACATTAACAATTATGTTTTGGCAAATGCAAGTATTGTCATAGAAAGCAGCTGATATGGCATAGTGAAATACATGATTCTATTAGTCATATCATACCATTGTGATTGACATTTTATGACACATTATCCCCTGAGGTACTTATATATTTCTTATGTTGTTTTTATATTGAAATAATTAGGTAATGTAACATACCATTGATCTAATTATTTCTTTTTTTTTTTGTCTCCCTCACCCTAGTGCTTCCTTTTTTTTTATAAATATTGCTTCTGAAAATAAAATGACCATTAGCACAAGGAAGTACACTGACCACTGCAGTTCGGACACCTATACCTCCACAGGTGGTTGCAGTGGCACCACCTCAGGCAGCACAGACACCCAGCACATCTGTATCACAATCTGCCAGCACTGCCTTCACAACTCCTGCTCTACCTGCTCTAACTGTATCAGGTAGCTGCTCACATTAGATAAGGAGGTCTCTCTTGTGTCTCTTCGTGTCACTCTAGTAGTGATGACATGGCTACCCTGTTTGTGGGATGTCATTTGCACTGGAGACAGCTATTCTAGGCCTCTGCCTTATACTGAGATCCTATAATATCCCCCATACAGTAGCTGTAGTGCTTCATGAGGAGTGTCACAAATATACTGGACTCCTCGATTCATGTCTGCAGCAGTCAAACCAGAAATATGGTTTTGAACTGTTATGACTTGTGACATATTGGCATGTTGGGAGTTAGATAGTGGTAAGATTGAGTAGTACCACATGAGAATTGAACACAAGAGAAAACAAAGGATAAACATGTTAAACTTTGCTCATTAACTGTCATTGATACAGGAGAAATTACTTATTAGCATGCTAATTACTTAGTTATGGAAATACATTTCTATGTGAAAGGCAATGATTGAGTTTGTAATTACTTCTCAGATGTATGTAGTTGCATGAACTCACTAAAACATTGTGGGTTAGTTTACATACATACTTCATAACACATACTTTCATAAACGCATACTTATGATATGTGATAAATTAATAATTACAACAAAAATACCTATGTATATGCATTCTACATTAACTATTATCAGTGTCATGTTTTACATAATTTACACACTTTATATTGGGCTTCTATAGCAAGTAGTAATGGCAGATTTCTTGAAATAAATATAGTTATGATACCTATGTCTATTTACTGTGACATTCCTAATCAAAACGTTGTGCCATATGGCATCCTGACCCCCTTTGTAAAAGTATCTATCGACTGGATTTGAACTCTGCATAAGTGTCTTTACAGTTTAATATCACTGCACTTATACCATGGTCCACATGGAAAGTTACTAGATAGGCTGAATTTATTCATGGAGTTCTATCCAGAGTGCTGATGGCCGCACACTACCACCAGGCTTGTTTATGCTATGGAAAGCAGCCTAAATTAATTTTTCACTGTTTTCCTTATGCAGTGAAACATATTTGTGTGGACAGTAAACTCAAAAGGCATTACAAAAAAAGAGACAGAAAAAATCTGATAGTGAAATAAATGCATTTAATGGGTATGTCTAGCAATGACCAAAGTAAGAAGTGCATTCAAGAAAAACTTTCATCCTTCTCACATCTCCTTGCAACATCAGAAATGTACTTTTTGGAACACAGTTTCAGACTTGTGGTTAATGACAATGTGAAAGTGGACAGACAGCAGCTCATGTGTTGTAAGCAATACTGAGAATAGATGCAAGCTCACAGAATGTGTGTAAAATGTGCTCGGACCACCCTTTGTAAATTTAATAATTAACTAGATTCGAATCCTTCATCACCTGTCTTACTTCTGTCAATACATTTCACTTATGCCCTCTGCAACAGGGATAGTTATCTGAGAGGTGGAATTTATTCATTAAGTACTATCCAGAGTACTGACAGCAGCACACACTTGCTTGGCTTGTTTGCACTACAGAAGGCAACCTAAATTAACATTTTCACTTTTTTCCTTAGGAAGGGAACTATTTTGCATGCTGCTGAGTGGAGATCAAATGCAAAATGCATTAGAGAAGCACAATGACAGGGAAAACAAACTGAAAGGAAAAAATAATTCAAGCAAAGGGTATCCCTAGCAATAACTAGAGGAAGAAGTGCATTACAGTGACACAGTCATCCTTCTCACATCTCCTTGACCCATCTGAACTTTGATTTCTGGCAGACATCATCAGGACTGTAGGCACTGGCAAATAATGTTAAAGGGGACATACAACAGCTCACATGTTGGCAGTAGTGGGAATAGTTGATTTTCAAACAGCAATGCAATAATATTACAAACATGTATAAATATGCGTTCAGACCCACTTATTTAAAATTATCACTGCAATGAATTTGAACCCACCATAAGGTCACTGTGTTCGTAGCTTGTGCGACAGAGAAAGTTAACTGACAGGTACATTTTCTTCACTGAGTAATGTTGAAAGTGCTGATGTCCACACACCAGCACCAGGCTTGTTTGTGCTACAGAAGGCAGCCTAAAATAAATTTTCAGTTTTTTTCCTTAGACATTGAACTGTAGTACACTTTTGGGGGCCACTGCCACTCCAGAATGCACAATGCCAAATGGTGGACAAATGATGAAGAGAAAAAAGCACTAAAATATAGAAAACATTACAAAACAAGTAGTTAAAATATATACTTTTGATATTTGCTAAACTTGCTCATTAAGCATCATTATGTTCACTCAAACACTGCCACCATCTGGATTAGAGCACCAGGGCACCAAGGTACCCACAAGAGACAGTTCAAATTATTATCACTATGTGCTGCACTCATTATACTGTGAGGATACCAAAGATGTTGCCTGTATTCAGTATGTGTTATATATTATAGGTGCAACAGAAAAACATCCTGGCCTTTGTCCTGTGTAATTTTCAGTTAGATACATTGATGTGGGGATGGCTGTGATACTGGTAGATAATGGTGACAAGACGGATAAACATTCCTCACACAATATAAAACATAGCATTAGAACACTGCAACTTTGCTTCTCCTTATTCTTTGCACATCATTCAGATATCTATGCTCCCTAACTAGACTGCTATATGCTTTGCCTTACAGATAATATATGTTTCAATGAGTAATTTACTTCCTTGGAATTGCAGAAACAATTGTATTGAGAAACAGAAATGGTTGTCAGAAACAATTCATATCAGTGTTAGGAATGCTCCTCTTCTAAGTCAGACAATGGTTGTCACAAAATTTCTTGTCAGTACCTTCACCCTGACACACCTTAATTGTCATTACAATCAGAGTAATCATTTATGCTTGCAAACACTTCGCAGGTAATACTTCTCAGTGTTTGTCCCTGCATGTGTATGCAGTCATATAGGACTTAACACCATGTTTAGATGCACTACACTTAGTACAGATTTTGGAATTCATTAATTCATATAAGTTCACACCTCATTTGCCTATTCACAGTGTTCACAGGGCTGAATCTACTCTATATCAAGGTAATCATTTAGGTAAGGAAATGTGTGTCATGATATGAAGGCTATCTACCTAGAGAGCTGTATGCTGCTAATAACTTGTAAGACATGCTTGTAGTATCACAACTAACTTGATGCAAAGGTAACTTGCTGTTTTTTTTTTTTTTTTAGAAAATGCTGTATTTCAGACTTAGTGGTGGATTGTATTTCATAGTACACCCATAGCTTAGTGTACAGATTGCTGGTGGCATAGGCATGTATATCAGTTATTTGTTACATTACAAAAGTTTATGAAAAATGTAACATGACATTATGAAACATTTTCTATGCCCACCTGGCAAGTTACTGCAGAAGAGTGTTGTATCATTTTCCAGCAAGGTCAGCGGTTCGACATTTGTACCCCATAAATGTGTTAACCTGTGATATGTAACTGATCACATTTATCCATTTGTACTGGAAAAGTGTACATTGCTTTGGTTAATGTTGGAATGTTCTGCTCGGTTACACAGCTGTTGTTCTTACATGGCCTGTGCATTTGCTTTTATTTCCTTTATATTTTGGGGGGAGGGCAGTATTTACTATTTAGTACATTGATGTTGGTTTTCACATGGACGACAACACCAGTGGGTATACTGCAGAATTTTCAAGTAAGCAATACAGTTCAATAATTCACACTCACTTCTTTGGTGCTAGGCTTTTCAAGTATGTACTATATGCATAATGAACTAATCAGTTAATTTTTTTTCAGACAGGTTCGGCACTTACCCCGAACCTTGAGGCTGCATATTTACTATCCTCTTTCCCTGTGTACCTGGTTTTAATATACAATTTCCTGTGTCATGCAGTAAGTCACAAAAATTATAAAAAACCTTCTTCTTGGCAGAGGTCTGGCATCAGCTACAGCAGCAACTTTAATTAAAGCCCACTTCACATATGACTTTATAATGACAGCAGCAAGCATTTTTTTTATTAAGTGTAATTGTGGCTATAGCTTCAAAACTCTGAGTGTACATGATGACTTTATAGCTTTATGAATAGCTCTGCCATGTTGCATTGGTTAATTAATATGTAATTTAGCTCTTTATATTTTTATTAGCATATTATGCCATTTTCCTTTTGGTTTGGGGCTCTACACGTTAATGAATATCAAATAGCGCACTATTATATTGGAAGTGTGCCATGCTGCCAACACAATAACACTGCTTAGTGCAGCTGTTAATTAATATGGCCTTATATCTTGCTCTATGCAAATTTGTATTTATATAAACTATATTTCTAAGGCAATTTATATTAGAAGTACTATACAACAAGGATGCCAGTTATTTCTATATCTGTTTAACATTTATATTTAAGTTTTGTTTATACAGCCAATATAAATTCTACTGTTCTTTTTCCTAAAGTATTGGGAATATTGGTGCCATTCACTGGGTTGGTGAATGGTATGAATATTTATGTTGCACTTGCTAATTTACCCCCCTCTCTTTATATATATATATATATATATATATATATATATATATATATATATATATATATATATATATATGTGTGTGTGTGTGTGTGTGTGTATATATAGCTAGATATGTATATTGCAAGTTAAACTTAAATAAGACTGTGCTAGCTTAATTATTTAATGACTATCACTTGTATAGTGTTTTTAAATGATGGAATGATTTCAAGAAAATATAACCAGATGGTTGACATAGAAATGTTCCCTGATATCAAATATATCTGCTATTAAAATAAATATTACTCATTAGCTTCATTGTTAGTTTTACAGCCCAGACCATTCTAAATAGTTATTTAACTTAGTACTTACAAGAATAATAAATGTATTTGATTTTCTGAATCCATATTTCTTGGATATAAAACTTGCCATCTACTAATGTACTTGCCCAACTACAGAACTTTGCCCTTTTAGTGTAGTGCGATCTTGGAGTTGGTATATATAGTTAGAGGGTGTGGGGGCACAGCCACATTGGTGGGTGTGGAGGGAAAAGCCCTCCACTTGGGTGGGTTTGATTTAGTTAATTATGGGCTCCATTGTGCTGTGGGACAATTGCTTCATTGCCCTTGGAAAATTCAGAGAATCCCGGAAGTGAGTTTTGCTGAATATGTGTCAATGAATAGGTGTTCGCTGAAAATAACTTTCGGCAAACTAATATAGACCCCCAACTCCAAGATTGCCTAATAATGGAGGAAGGGAAAATTCCATTTTCTGTATTTTGAGTTTAGATATTTTGATTTTTCAGTCTTTTGAGCTTTCGATCTTCTGAAGGGGATCCATCAAATCTTTATAGTAATCAGTTAAAATTTGTAGGTAAACATTTTTTTCTTTATACCAACATACTGCTGCCAACCCATATACAGAGTTAGGTGATATGATGATTGATACATATTGTATTTCTTACAAATATGTTCATATGTCACCTTGCTTGTAAGGATTATATTTCTTCAAAAGAAATCTTTGTGACTCATTGTTTACCAAAGCTGAATGTACTCACAGTCAATATTTTGTAGATTAATCCCAAATCAAAATTTTCAGTTTCTCTATGAGGTCATCTTAAATACATAACTTCTAGCTTCTTAAACTTTCATGTCTGCTATACCAGTTTCAGTTATGTGTGCTTTAATTACTTCCAAATTTACAAATATATTAATCTAGAATATGTGTGAAATTTAGCAATTTTTCTGAAAATAAGATTAGTAATAATTTTTGAATTATTCCAATGTGTGGATTCCTTTCATTAAATTATTTTATTCTACTGCATTTATTTTATAGAACAGGGATGAGCACTTTTATAATGTTACATGCAGGAAGGAGGACTTACACAGAGTAAAAGCTAAAGAATCAACAGTGGAAATTTTTTACATTGGATATTCTGCCATTATCAAAGGAAATTTATCAAAAAATTTGAACATTATTGCTGGCAGTTATGATTTACATTCTACTGTAGGGCAAAAGTATATTTTGTATATAAAACAACAGTTAATACATTTCTTAGAGAGATCAACCAGAGTCATTTCTGGACTACTAACTGATATGCAAAAATGTACAGTTAGGTGTGATTGGTGCAATATGTGTAGATTTATACTAGAAGGACCAAATTTGAATTTGTGACATTTTAATAGGATTATTGGCTTTAGGGCACATTACCTTGTAAGATGCATAACATGTCATATGTTACCTTGTGTTATACCTATTCTGCACAGTATATTGATATGATTACTTAGTCACTTGTTTAAAAGAATTAGTGAACATGTATATTCAGCTTAAAAGGAAATACAATTAATGATTTGTATAGGTACTCTATCCTTTATAGTAATTTTAGGAAGTTTCTGTGTTATGTACTGGATCATGAAAAGTCAAATTTGAGAGGAGGTAGTTATTTAAGTTAGAAATGTAAGACGGTCGATGGTAATTGTTATTAAATCCAGGCAGGTTTCCAAGGTTAAACAGTATGGTCAATACTGTATTTGTTTATTTATTTATACATAAGAAAGCAAAAGCATAGAATATTTTAAATATATCATGTGACTTTTTGAATGTGCTGAGTCATGTGATCACTTTTGTATTACACTGTATTGTCTTGTGTTTTGAGGACGCTATTTTTAAATTCTGTTAAATAATTGACCAAAGGTTTAGACTGTGACGATGCTGGCAAATTGCATGTTTGCATATATGTTGGCCACATTCATCTATATAGAAACTTGGAGTGTCATGAAGACTGGGTAAGATCTTTTGGTTTGGCTTGCCATGGTTTAACATGGGAACATGCTATTTTGAACGAAACAGTTAATGACTTTGATAAGGAAACGTAAAGGCTTCTAACTGTAATCTTTGCACTAATAATATTCTGTGTTACCCAACTGGATTAAAAGGTATTGACATAAACAATAGTTCTGCTGTTGATTCAAGCCATTTGTGGCTAACAAATTAACAAATAAATGTACAAAGCATTTTGTTAATTGGGTATCCATATGGAAGCTTTGATAACAAATCTTGAGAATCAGACACTTCTGACTAAGATAAGGGTATTTGCTTAATGGTTCTTCCATTGTTCTTTGTATCTATTGTTTTAGTCTGTTCAATAAGTTTGAACATTTGATGTTCACCACTAGTTTTCACTAGTACTGTCTGTACTGTGTACAGTTGTTTGTCATATGACCTTTATATCTTTCACAAGCAGTGATAAAGACTGTTACATTGTATTAACCTATTGTGTTTTTCTAAGATAATAAATATTTTTGACAAAAAAAAATGTCCTTGTATATACAGCATATATACAATAGAATGAATATATTCAATAATGTCTGAAAAAATAAATAAAACCCTAAATACTTTGAAAAAACAAACAAATCTGAAGGCATTTGTTATTTGAACAGAATATATGAGAGGCCAAGTGCATTTATAGCAATTATAGTTAACAGTGATAAAAATTAAATAGGCAGATATTCATTCTGTAATTTTATACCTTGCAGTATATAAAATAAATGAATCTTAGCCCATTCATAGTGTGTGAAGATACACTAGAGGATACATGAAAGGGTCTAATGCGAGACATATGGATTGTGCTAAAAAGATTGGCTCCCACAATGTAGTATTTTGTAATCCAGGGACATGTTAGCCATGGTGAGGAAAGATGTCATTGTCAGCTAATATACATGTATCTGAACTGTAGTTACTACTGTGACATGAAGATCACTGCTTTCAGGGTATTTAACTGCAACTTGTGCAGGTATTGACGTCACCCAGTCACTCTCTACATACACAAGTGCACATTCAAACATAAACACACATAGACACACACACACAGGCACACACACACACACACACACACACACACACACACACACACACACACACACACACACACACACACACACACACACCCACACACACCCACACACACACACACCCACATGCACACACACACATGCACACACGCACACACGCACACACACACACACACACCACAGTCCCAGTATATGTCCCTGACTTGTCTATCATCCTCTATCTTGTGGTTACCCCACCCCACAACGCTCACATTAGTTGAAGTGCCATTGAGGTCTAAGGGTTTAGAGTAATTCCCAATAGCTAGTGCTTCCCTCCATCCCCTAATCCCTGTGCTGCTGTGTGTGTTGTTATGGCACAATTGTAGCTTCCACTAGTGCTTCTCCCCAGTCCCTGTGCCAATGTTAGCACACCAATAAGACACATTTGAATTATCCCTGGTGCGTAATGGTTCTGCCCACCCACAATGCACTACTGATGTTCATGTCAGTTTGGTACTAGTCCCTGGTGCCTACGTCTCCTTCTCTTTCATTACCAGTACTACCGTGATTTCTGGTAGATGATGAAGCACTGGCTCCAGGAGAGGTATCACATGGCCAATTATCATATTCCTCTCGCCCGGACTGCCTTATTAGTATTCAGTATAGCTGTGGAGCCAGACGTAAATGATGCTGCACGTCTTTGTGCTAAAGCAACACACAACACTGTACTAGAGCCATTTCTATATATAAAACATTTACTGCAACAAGAACAGAAAGATGTACACATCATAGTACATTTTGAAGTCAAGCCATGGTATCAGGAATGGTGTATGATGACCAATTTTGTTTCTATGAAAGTATAATGCAGGGGTGTCTTTGGTGAGTAAACTTGGAAATGGTATGGTAAAAAAGAGTGTTTACTAATAATGGATATTCCCTGGGTAATAAATGGTTTTACAACACAGAAGAAGGTTGTTGGTTATTTCAGAATACTGACAAGAAGAAAAGATGAGAAGATTGATTTAAGGGTGTCTTTAAGTAACAGCAGAGCAGCAACGCACCTCATGGTAGATAATGTACAGAAGGAAAAATATACTGGGTACTTTATCTCTGAATTTAATAAGAGTTGCAGTCTTTCATTTTGAGTAACATTTGCAGTGTTTATTTTTTTGATAAGGGTTCTCTAGTAGACCCAATATTCCTGTTATGTGTGTAACATGGTAGCAGCTCATTTAAATTAAGGCAATGCTGTTTATAGAGTCATTTGTCATAAATGTAACATGAATATGTTTTGGGGGTTCCAGTGCTGGCAGTCCTACTTCCATTTAGGGTGGACAATGGTTAAAGAAGAGGTTGACCTGCTATGAATCTTGCATTTACATTTTGCATTGTGATGAGTTTGTTGGTAGCACATGAAATGAATTCACACATTATTTTAGAGCCAGAAGAGATTATAGATACTTACAAAAAGTCCCAGTTTTTGTTGACATATATTACTGCTAGTTCACTGTGGATCATAAATTTAATGTTAGCAGTAGTAACAGAACCAAGATATTCCCAGCTTTGTATTCTCACTTGAGGAGGCAGTTATTAGTAAATTTCCATTGTATTATTTTAGAAAGACATTTCAGCCATAACATTTGCCTGCCCCTTGCTGTTGTACTAATGGATAACAGACAGCCTAACACCATGGGATTAAGCCTTTTCCTGTTCATACACTGGGACTTTATGCCTTGTACATTAAGGAGATGTCAGATTTTATGTCAGTCATGGAGAAACTTTTCCTTCATTTGAAAGAAAGTTAATTGTCTAAAATATATTCTCCTGTGCAATTATTTACTGTCTTCAAACTGTATCTTTGTTACACCAAATTCTTCTCCTCAGCCTATTTTTTTCTTACCCTTCCTCCCCAAAATCTTAATTATTACCCAAGTTAGAATCATAACATGAATAATGTTATGCCAGTGTCAACAAATCTAAAGTTGTTAAAATATTTTCATATAAAATTTTACCCTAGTTAACTTTCAGTCAACTTTTTTTCTCAAGTCTTAGTGTTTCTACTAAAGATAAGTTTCTAGATTAACAACGTATAAATACAGCTAAATGTGTAATAACGTATATATTGTGCAAGGTTGACATATTTGGTGTGTGTGTGTGTGTGTGTGTGTGTGTGTGTGTGTGTGTGTGTGTGTGTGTGTGTGTGTGTGTTGGGGAGGGGGTTGCTGTAGTGAGCACGTGTATTAAACTCCTAAGTTTCTTTCATTTTATGTACTTTTCTTTTAGAAATACCTCACCTGGGGTGGCAGTAACATTAATATTGCTACTCTCTTCCTTCATTGCATGATTGTACATGGTAAATTGCTTGCTCCCCCTGTCTTGGCGTTACCTTCCTTTCCATTTTGTGAGCAGGTAGCATAAACATCTGTGTTTCATTATCTCAAAGGCTTATGAGCTCATTTTTTTAAATCATGTTCTTAAAGTTTGTGATTTGCCATCTCCATATCATAGATATCACTTTTTAATTCAGTCCTTTATATTTCTTGTAGCAGTTCACTGAATATTTGCTCATAATAGTTTCTTTATTATCCATAATGCTTGTTTCTCAACAGTTCTCATTGTTGGACAGGCTAGAAATATGAGTTTATTTGTCTGTCATGTTCCTTTCTGTACACAGAGGTACAGTATTTCTTAAGCAGTTGTCCTTGTTTATTATTCTTTGTTATTTATCTGCTTTTACATAGACCTCTCTGGTACTGTAAAATGCCATCTGTCGACATGGCTCCCCCCTGCCAACATGGCTGCCGTGAGTCGACTTGGTACTGAGGAGATATACAAGCTCTTTCAAACATCTTTTGGTTAAATAAGTCTTGCTTTTCTTCACGTGTTCTTTCCTATAGCGCTTTCTAATGGTTTCCTTGCAGCCGATGTTTTCATCTTGTGGGTTACTGTTATAATTTTTCCATAAATATACCTCCTATGCATTGCACAGCTTCCACAACAATACATTTTAATCTAGTTTTCGTTATTTATTTCCCTTTTTGCTGCAACCGGTCTTTTTATGGCAATTTTTTAATTAATCGTATGAGCAGTCATTTGCAGTTCTACAACAAATGGTGAAAAGCTCCTGAATTTTCTTCTTCTCTTACCTGGATTAGTCATGTCACCTCTCCATGCAGGGCAATGTTTGTTTCTTTAGACCTTCTTTTATGAAGATGTGCTGATGATAGCTGTAGAATTTTAGCTGTGCTTTTGCATTACACATTTTAATTTTAAGGGTTTTTTTTAGCATTCCTTGTGCAAATGAAATGCTCATTGGTACCACCAGGTTCATTACACACAGTTTTAACAAATGGCAAAAAATGGCAAAAGTTTTTGTAAGAGTGCATTATACTGTCCAGTTAGAATTAATGCTTCATGTTTATTATGAGGCCATTGTTAATGTTAGTATCGCAGGCAGCATTCATGCCCACTGTACAAAAATTGACATATCCAGTGTGTCATGCATTTTTGTTAAACTGGGCAATGATTCAGGAGTTATACGCCCTCCAGTAAAAGTAGAAATAAATTACATATTTCTGATATGTATTCAAATTCAGTCAGAAATAATTATCCTTCCACAGCTGTCAAGCGATGCTGCATTTTGCAATGAGCTAGGTCATCTCTGCATTCAACCTTTTTATGCCACTTTGTCCAAAACAATTGAGCAGTGTTTGGTTGATGACATGAGAATTGTTTGCCTTATAAGGGTATGAATTGTCTCAGCAAATGCTTTATAATAAAGGCAAACCATCTGTGAAAATATCAGTCCTTACTCGTGTTCAGTCAGACTGACATTGTAAACTATACGTCCTCTTATGAAACATTGCTGAATATGTTTTTCATCTGTGTTGTATAGTATCACATTTCTGTGGAAAGATTCCACTGCTTTTAACAAGGGATGTACCGGGACATTCTCCATACTCCTTGGACATTATCTGTTTAGGGTCTTGGGGGTTAGAAGTTGGGGCAGAAGTAGCAGATAAGTAACACTATAGCTATCAATGTATGTTTTATAGTTTTGGAATTATAGCCATAATGAGAAGAAATAGTTCTTTGACTCCCATTACAAATTTCTGTGTTTTTTCTTATTTGGTCATGTGATTGATCACAAAATGTAAAGTTTTAAAAGTCATATATAAATGGTTCACAGCAAACAGTTTGTGACAATGATGGAAAAAATGAGTTAAGAAAAGACTGTATTATTTGTCCAGTACTTGCATAAATTCCCATATACTTTAATGAGAAATATGGGTCAACATTCTGAAGTTAATTATTTAAAAGATGATTTTCATAAGACATGCAAGCATAACTGGGAAGTTATTTGAGAGACCAGTACTATTCCTATTATCTATCACCACCAAAATGCTATAAGACATATCCCAGCATGGATTCAGATGAGGAAGATCTTGTATAAATAACCTCACTGCATTTTACAAAAATATGGTTGAAGTGTTTGAACAGGAGCATTGTCATCATCAGCCCCCCTTTTCCCATTTTTCTACATGGGGTCGGGGTATCATGTTAACTGTCGCCAGCTCTCTCGATTCAGTGCCACACTCCTGCTTTTTCAACACTCATGCCTGACTGTCACAGATCTTCTCTCACAAAATCCATCCACCTCTTTGCTGGATGTCCTTGCTTCCTCTTACCTTCTTTCTGTCTGTTCCAAATCTTCCTCACCAGACTGTCTTTTGCTTTTCTGCACATGTCCAAACCACGGTAATCTGTTCTCTTTGATCTTTTCTGCAATTGGAACTACTTTGGCTTCTAATCTTATGTCCTCATTTCTTCATTTGTCCCACAGTGTGCATCCTACCACCCTTCTCAGGCAGTTCATTTCCATCACCTCTAGCTTCTTCAACTGTTCTGCCTTTACTGCCCAGGTTTTTGTACTATACAGTACTACTGGTCTCACCACTGCCTTGTACACCTTACTTTTCAGCTTCTTTGGCATTCTTCTGTCATAGACTACACCTGACACTCTATGCCAGTTTGCTGCAGCCCCTCTGATTCTAGCTTTGACCTCTTCATTCAGACTTCCCTGCCCTCAACTACCCCTCCCACATGCTTGAAGCTATTTACCTGTTCCACTATCTTCCCTTCTATCTCTGTTCTCAGCTTCTTCTGATTTCCCCAATTTGCTGCCATTACCACCATCTTATCTGTGCTTAGTTTCATCCCATGTGCCTTCAGTTTTGCATTCCATTCTGCTATCCTTTGCTGAAGTTCTAGCTCACAGTCTGCCTGTAATACCACATTGTCTGCATACAGCAACTTTGTTGATCTGTCCTCTCCCATCTGTTTGCTAATGTAGTCCATCAGCAGTGGGCTCAGAGCTGAACCCTGGTGTACACCCACTCCCATTGAGAACCCCTCTGTGAGGCCAATCACTGTTCATACTTGAGTCATTGGGTCCTTGTACATAGCCTGCATTAATTCTACTAATTTTTATGGGTCTTCAAACCACCACAGTATTGCCCAGATCAACTTTCTTGGGACCTTGTCATATGCTTTCCTTAAGTCTAGGAATACCCAGTTGGACTTTCTCATCATCTCTAGCTTCTTCTCAAGTGTCTGTCTCACTGCAAACATTGGATCAATTGTGCTGCATCCTGATCTGAGTCTGAACAGCTCATCTCTCATCTTACATTCCGCTACTCTTTGTATCTGTTTGTCAATCAGCTTGACCAGTTGGCGTAATGGTTAAGGTCTTCACCTCCCATGCACAAGGTGCAAGGTTCGATCCTGACCTTCGAACAATGCCTGTTTGGAGTTTGCACCTTCTCCTTGGGTTTCTGTGGGGTTTCTCCCACATCCAAAAAACATGCTGAGTGTTTCCATCTCAAACTCACCAATGATTGGAGCTGTGGGCAGCATCACAGACTCTACATGGTGCTCTATAGGTGGAAGAGTTGTACAGACCAACAAATCTGGGCATCTACTATGGTGCGCAGAATCACAGACTGCTCACTGTGGCAGGGCTAGCCACTCGATGGTGTAAAATATGGCTCTAGGTGATTTGGTCATGCTGACTAATGTCCCCAAAATGGGCATGGGTATTTACCAGTCAATTTAATCCTGTACAGACTGGCTATGTGACAGAAGTTACAAAGTCAAGGTGAGGGATGAGTACTCTGAGGAATTACTGTGGACAGGGATCTGTGCTAGGTCCTTTTCTCTTAGGTATGCATGTACCATCTATCCCTGCAGCAGATATGCAGATGACGTAAACATTGAGAGGGCAGTGCTTTAGTTTGGTTTTATAAGCCAGATCCCTGCTTCCTCCCTGCTTCCTTCTTCACCTTTAAACTGTAACAAGACAATTGTGACATTTCTGACAATCAGCTTGCTGCAGCTTTACCACACAGTGGTGAAGGCTAGACTGCTTCTTGTTTTGTACAGAGTCCTACTGATAGTCCCAGTGTCAGTTTTTTCTTTGGTTTATAGGCTTGAATTAATGCAGAAAACATTTACAGGGTAAATTGTATGTTTTTGTCATTTGCCTTATAAGGATAGACTAAAAACTTTAAATGTACATTTTGTTGCTTATAGACTGATGAGACATGATATTAGCTTTATTTTTAAGTATCTCAGTGGTGAAATATGTCATCACTGTTTAGTATTGCATTTACTAAACACTATAGCAGTACTAGAAACAGGAATTTAAGGGTCAAATTATTTTTTGCTTCTTCTCAAGTAAATAATATTAGTTTTATGCACAGGATAGGCATATTGTAATATTACAGCATCTTTCTCTCTTGCTTTGTTTAAGACAGGTTTAGATAAGTGGGCCTGTGATTCAGTTTATGATACAAAACTTTATGGAGCCAAATTCCTTGTTCTCCCCTCTTGAGGCCTTGAGCTTGCCATAACTATTACATTGAATTGATTTTGTATTTACTTCTGTATATGAGGACATCGAAAAATCAAATATTTTTATTTAAGACATATTTCAGAATTCTGTGACACATGATAAATTGCAGAGTTTGTGCCTATATAATTATAGAACTTTTGATCATGTAATAGAAGCAGGCTGGTGCATTACAGAGACATATCATTTTTTTAAGATGGCCTACGATTACGCCCTGGAGAACCAATGGATGGAATGGTTTTCGGATACATTTCAGTCAATCAGCAACACTTTTAAGAAAAGAAGTGAAACCTCAAAGTTGTTTCATGCCTTTTCATTCAATCATTCAGTACTCGACAAAAGTCCTGTTGATTGAATGATAGGTACCCATAGTGACACTGTAGCATCATCAGTGAAAAAAATGATAACATTTACAATGTCAATATTGTCATTATTGACTGATTCTAATTCATGTGTGAAATGAACAAGGATACTTTGGATATAAAATATAAGGTGGCTTTGCTTTTGCACATTTCAAGCATTTACTACAAAATCTTATTGTCCCTATGTTTTTACTTAGCCCTGCAGACATCGACTTTGTAAGTACACAAGCTTTGCGGATTGCTATATGGCATCTAGTATAAACCAAGGCTCATAACCTTCATAACACAGTAATAGTGTATATGTAATATCCCTTTATGTAGCTTGCAGCATGAGACACATTTGTATTTCACATGTAATATCCCTTTATGTAGCTTGCAGCATGGGACACATTTGTATTTCACATGTAATATCCCTTTATGTAGCTTGCAGCATGGGACACATTTGTATTTCACATGTAATATCCCTTTATGTAGCTTGCAGCATGGGACACATTTGTATTTCACTGTAACAACAATGGCAATGACTTTTAAGAAAAGTTTCCACTGATGCCTAATTAGTCAACCTGCTAAACATGACCTAAGGTTTGCTGAACTCAGTATAAGGTCACTGACAGAATGCAGCTTGGAACTGGATGACATGATGGTACTGAGGAGGTTGGATAACCTCTGGATCCAGGAGAGAAGATGGAGGGGCATTGCAACAAAACCACTTTGCTGGGATCCAGAATCTGCTGTTAAGACAAACTAGAAATGGTGTGGAAACTGTGGTAAGGATGAGGTTTCAGAAGACAGTAACTGATGTTGTCAGAACTGGTGTTAGACTCGTGGCAATCAGACTCCAGTGCAAGGATAGGGAAGTAGTCATGATCTCAGTCTATCTCCCACTGCAGGGTTATGATAGTGAATAAAACACTGCAATTAGGAAGTTACAGGGCCTAATTGCTAAAGAAGTGCAACAAGCCCTGGTGTTATTAATGGGGGCCCTAAACACTCATATCAGGACAGATAGAACAGGATATGATGACTATCTGTGTCCACATGGATGTTTCAACAGGAATAAAGGTGAAGCCATTCTAGACCTGTTGACAAATGACTTGATGGTGGCCAGCACATGATTTAGCAAGAGAGAAAGTCACATGATCACATACAAAAGTGACCAACATGCCACTTAAGTAGACTTACTACTAGTAAGGTAAGGACATTGAGGCAATGGCAAAGACTGAAAAGTCATCCATAGTGATACAGTAGGCCCACAGCATAAAACACTGGTGTCCACAATCAGCTGCCAGCCGTGGTCATAAAAAACTTTAAAGTTAACCAAAATTAGGCTGAAGACCTGGAAGTACATGAATTCAAGGAAATACTCAAGGCTCTAGCACAGAAGGAAGAAAAGAAATAAGTAGAGGTGAGGAAGAATGGCAGCACCTCCAAACTGCATGTGTATGTCACATAGTCTGAACCCTGAAAAATACAAACTACTACTTTCCCCCCAAATCTCTCTCTGATGAAAAAAACAAAATTTAAAGTAATATATTTTGATAATACAACCATTGAAGTCACTTCTCATAGCATATTATAAGGGATGATAGTGGATGATGATCTTAAATTCAACCTGCATATTCAAAACTGCATAATGAAAGAAAACAAAAACTCATGGAAAACTAGGGACACTTTACAGAGCCCAAAACTCTCACCAATGCTAATAAAACTACACTTGCCACTACTTATCTCCTCACCACAAGTCTTTATTGTGCTTCCATCCTTAACTATCCTTCAGGCATCACAAAAATAAAAAACTTGAACAACTCTATAACAAAGTTGCTAAGTTGCAGCGGTTAACGTTGTCGCCTCACAGCAAGAGGTTCTCCGGTTCGATTCTTGGCTGGGGTGCCTTCTGTGTGGAGTTTGCATGTTCTCTCTGTGTTCGCGTGGGTTTCCTCCGGGTACTCCGGTTTCCTCCCACATTCCAAAGACATGCATCTGGAGCATTTCTCCCCGGGTCTCCGCTGAAAACAGGCTCTGTGGAACCTAGTCGGACTTTCCCGGTCAACAAATGATAAATAAAATAAATAAAAAATAAAATACCCATTTCAGAACACACCACTGCACAGCACTGAAAGCCTAAACTGGTTAGAACTACCCATCAACTAACATATCCCCAGCTTCTTGCCACCTATAAAATTATGCAGCTTCCATCTGTTTGACCAGCACGTAATAACATTCTACACAACTATGTTCCCAGTCAGTCATTATTATCCAATGACCAAAAATTCCTGTCTTTCCACAAACCTATCAAATCTGCTGGGCATTGGTTATAGTTGCAGCATGTTGCTAAGGCCTGGAACCAGTATCATTGTTAGGGCAAGGTTAGAAGGGCAACTGCCCTATGCACAAAGTGTTGGGGGTGCAATCAGCCAATCCTGATCCTTCTTTAATGTAAAACTGTTTTAAAAGGCAATATTGCATTTGTGATCAAACCTGAGCACTATAGCCCTCCTTATGTGGTCTAAACTATAGAGACTGCTTGCTACATTGCAGCAAGTATTTTACTACAGTTTAAAAATAAAATAAAAGTTTTTCTTTTTTTTTTTTTCTAACTAAAACCTGAGCTTTGTAGTACTCCATGCAGTCATGGTATAAAGTTGCAGCAAGCAGTTTGCTACAGTTTAAAATGAATATTTTTTTTTGTTAAACTAAACATGAATGCTGTAGTGCTCCATGTAGGCAAGGTTTAAATTGCAGCAACTGTTTGTTACATTTGTTGCAAGCAGTTTGCTATAGTTTAAGAATTATTTTTGTTAAACTAAAATACGATCACTGCAACACTCGGTACAGGCAGAGTACAAACTGTAGAAACTTTGTAGCAAATAGTTTGTCACAGTTTAAAAGCAGAATTTTATGTTGAATAGAAATGGGACCTGAATTACTGGGGTAGGAGGTTAGGGGACATATTATGCACCTGGCCATCTGGTCAATGTAAGAGCTGGGGGCTCTGTAGACCTAACATTTTTTTTTTTTTTTGCTTTTCACTTGAAGAGTGGAGGGGTTGGGGTACTGATTAGTTGAAGCAGCTATGCTTCTGCCTGGAACTCCTTACCTGTATCCATCAGGTCAATACCCTCCCTACCATTTTTCAAAACCATTCTGAAAGACTTCATAGCCAAATGCTGGCTTTGTTCTTGCTCAACACTAGGATAAACTATATCCCTAAATATGAATAAGTACCTCTTCACACCTTACATCTCCTTAATCTCACTTCTTCACTTACTTCTTTACCTCTATCAATTTCTCTCCAAATATGCCATAAGTCTGCTTTTCTCTCACTTCATGTTGTATTTCCTGTTTGTATTATACTAATACTTACTTTAGTCTCTCTGTAAACTGGCTACAATTTGTCTAAATATTAAATCATTGTCATATAACTTACATCTGTTCTTAACTCATGTTTTCATAGGTCTGATTTAGTATAATCATTAAAACTGTAGATGTTTTTGTATTATTTTTGAAGATTGTAAAAGTATTGTTCTTAAAAAGTTTATTAATACTTTGGAGATTTTCTCCACAGGCCTCCATTGAAATGGGTTCCTACCCAGTTGGACTTTTCCTGTAACCAAATGTTGATAAATAAATAATAAAAAAGGCAGATATGCTCATCATTAACTTTGTATAACAATCACAGTTAAAATATTAAGTATACAGGCTGCATAGTAAGTTATGTTTTAGCTTACAGTACAGTTTGTGTGTTTAATAATTAAAAACAGCAAGTTTTCATTTATAAAAGATGCAGTGTATCTATCCAGGCTGCTCCTGTGTAAATCCAGTATCCAATGAAAGTAATCCCTAAGAATCATTGTTTATTTATGGCCCCTTACCACACATCTTCGTTCTGCAGTAAGTGTACATTATCTCGTTGTCCAACATTTTAATTTTTTTCTTTTGAAGTTTAATAATAGCGTGCATAGCTCTTTGCCATTTTCCCATTTCCCTCACAAATTCCTTGCAGTCTTGCAGTCACTTTCACCTGTTCCACAGTGTAGCATGCATATGCTACTGTGTGATTTTGCAGTGATGTGAGTTTATATACCCTGTCAAAAGCAAAAGGTTCTCCTCCATGCCAACAGGGACCACTGAATTGTTCTCCTAACTTCACTATATTAGCCCATCCATTCCTTCAATGGCTCTAGGAGCCAGGCTTAGCATGCCAAAATGCCAAGAAACAAATTAGATCACTCCCCTAAGAGCCATATGCTGGATCCATCCCCAAGCAGGATAAGAGCTCTGTCTTCCATTCATTCCCTCATTGGAGCAGGCCAGCTAGCCCTACCACATTCAGAGGTGAGAAATTTGTGGAAGGAAAAAACAGTCCAGTCATTAGTATGTAGTTTATCCCCATAGTAGCACTTTAAGGTCCGCAACAGGTGTTTCAGGGGTACATGAGGCTACAAATACCTACAAGTTTTGCCGATGCAGAGATCTGAAACTACCTCACTTCCTACAGGATGAGCGAGTTGGTATCAACCATTTACTTGCATTCTCCCCTACCAACCCCTGAAACTCCTGTGTCACAAATCAAATATTGATTATCTGTATTGCACTCAGAGCTTCATCTGTCTAGATGGACCATCATCTAGAACTTTTGAGTGCAAAAGTTTGCCTGATCTTCATAATATTTCTTGGTGATGAGGCATTAAAGGAATGTGCATGGAAAGAAAAAAAATCTGCTTCAGAATTCAGATAACCCAGACCAATCACAATGTATTAAAACTACAGTTTTATAAGCACCATTGATCAGAGGTTTCCTCTGATAACATAAAGGAAGTCTAACTTTCTGACACAGGAAGAAAATGCACCCTGTTAGTTATTATTAATTGGTTTTAACAATCAGGCACCCTGTTAGTTATTACTAATTGGTTTTAACAATCAGGCACCCTGTTAGTTATTACTAATTGGTTTTAACAATCAGGCATCCTGTTAGTTATTACTAATTGGTTTTAACAATCAGGCACCCTGTTAGTTATTACTAATTGGTTTTAACAATCAGGCACCGTGTTAGTTATTACTAATTGGTTTTAACAATCAGGCACCCTGTTTGTTATTACTAATTGGTTTTAACAATTAGGCCCCCTGTTAGTTATTACTAATTGGTTTTAACAATCAGGCACCCTGTTAGTTATTACTAATTGGTTTTAACAATCAGGCACCCTGTTAGTTATTACTAATTGGTTTTAACAATCAGGCATCCTGTTAGTTATTACTAATTGGTTTTAACAATCAGGCACCCTGTTAGTTATTACTAACTGGCGTTAACAATCAGGCACCATATTAGTTATTACTAATTGGCTTTAACAATCAGGCACCCTGTTAGTTACTACTAATTGGTTTTAACAATAAGGCACCCTGTTAGTTATTACTAATTGGTTTTAACAATCAGGCACCCTGTTAGTTATTACTAATAGGTTTTAACAATCAGGCACCCTGCTAGTTATTACTAATTGGTTTTAACAATCAGGCACCCTGTTAGTTATTACTAATTGGTTTTAACAATCAGGCATCCTGTTAGTTATTACTAATTGGTTTTAACAATCAGGCACCCTGTTAGTTATTACTAACTGGCTTTAACAATCAGGCACCATATTAGTTATTACTAATTGGTTTTAACAATCAGGCACCCTGTTAGTTATTACTAATTGGCTTTAACAATCAGGCACCCTGTTAGTTATTACTAATTGGTTTTAACAATAAGGCACCCTGTTAGTTATTACTAATTGGTTTTAACAATCAGGCACCCTGTTAGTTATTACTAATTGGTTTTAACAATCAGGTGCCCTGTTAGTTATTACTAATTGGTTTTAACAATCAGGCACCCTGCTAGTTATTACTAATTGGTTTTAACAATCAGGCACCCTGTTAGTTATTACTAATTGGTTTTAACAATCAGGCATCCTGTTAGTATTACTAATTGGTTTTAACAATCAGGCACCCTGTTAGTTATTACTAATTGGTTTTAACAATCAGGCACCCTGTTAGTTATTACTAATTGGTTTTAACAATCAGGCATCCTGTTAGTTATTACTAATTGGTTTTAACAATCAGGCACCCTGTTAGTTATTACTAATTGGTTTTAACAATCAGGCACCCTGTTAGTTATTACTAATTGGTTTTAACAATCAGGCATCCTGTTAGTTATTACTAATTGGTTTTAACAATCAGGTGCCCTGTTAGTTATTACTAATTGGTTTTAACAATCAGGCACCCTGCTAGTTATTACTAATTGGTTTTAACAATCAGGCACCCTGTTAGTTATTACTAATTGGTTTTAACAATCAAGCATCCTGTTAGTTATTACTAATTGGTTTTAACAATCAGGTACTAAAGGTTCGAGCTGCAGAGCAGGCTTTTCCTCCTCTTGTCCATTCTTAACTGATAACTTTGCATTCTCTTAAGACAGTGAATTGTACCATTATGTTTTGAGGATTTATACTATAGAGAACAGGAAGAAGCCCATCCAGAAAGGGAATGAGACAAATGGTTGGACACTGCCCAGATTTCAAAAACAGTCATATAAGTTTGACTGAGACCTGTAACCCATAAGTTGCAAGTAATTTTACATGTTTGTTTTGCAAATCATTGTATTATTTAACCATCACCCCTATTAGCAATAAAACATTTTCTGAGCTTCAGATGGCTTTTGTGTTTATGTAAATGTGGTAGCCTTTTTGCGTACTGCCATTACAGCATGTTTGTTTCCTTTGATTTCTTTTCAGCATTTCCTTTACTGTGACTGAATTTCAGGCATTGGTAATGTAAATAAAATAGGGATCACACTTTTCAGCCTTCTTCCCATTAATGGTTAAGCTGATGCTGTACTCACAGCGGTATTCCTAGTGAGCTGTGCAGCAGTGCTTCTCATGCAGCTTAAATAAGAAAAGTTGCGTCACACAGCAATAATGTATTTCAGAGTCACGTATGTTCTTATGACAGTGAATTGCATTCGATCACAATTTATGTGCCTAAGAATCACCACACGAGCATCTTAAGCAGCTGCATTTGGACATGCATGTAATGCTGGCCTGTATCTTTATATGCTAGGAAGCTCAGGGGTTGAAAAGACATGGAACTGAAGAGCTCACAGAAACTGTATCAGAAACTATCACATGTGAGGAATAAAGGCATCCTCAGCCCTCAAAAGTAATATTATAGGTGTAAGAGAGGGCTGTAACTGAAGGGTCTGGGGTGATGCGGTTTTCCAGTATGTCATCAGAATACTGCTTACTAATTCAGCAAAAACTATTTTCCATGGTCCTTAATGCCTGCCCCAGCAGCTGTAGACTTTCTACCACACACCCAGCCACAGATATTTGCTCCCAGTCTCACTTTTCCCACATGGTCATGTACAAGTACTTAATCTTCTCACCCTTCATACACAATAATAACTACAGACCCCTCACTCACCAGGTCATGCTCATGCACATCCATCCATCCATCCATCTATGTCTCAGTCTTATGCTATATTCACTCAGAAACACTTATACACATGCATGCAGGATGCCACTCTCACTTTCCCACAAATGTTCTCACATGCTCAAACCTCCACTTATCCTCCCTAAACCAAGGCTTATATTTTCCAAATGCGCACACACACACACACACACACACACACACACACACACACACACACACACACACAGAGAGAGTCATTCTCCTTAAATGCATATTCACAAGCATATAACATGCTTTCTGTCTCTTCTTGCAGCAAATGCAGGCACACATGGACTCTGTCTCATCCATTCACCTGCACACATAGCCTCATACCTACTAACTCACAGGATCAGTCTCCCTCGTTCACATACACAAACACACACACACACACACACACACACACACACACACACACACACACACACACACACACACAAACACACACGTTCCCAACCTTACCATAATACATATACCCCCACACATACACACAGACTGTCAGCCCATAATAGAAAACACATGCGCATGTGCATGTGTACACACACACACACACACACACACACACACACACACACACACACACACACACACACACACACACACACACACACACAAACTCACTCACACAAGCACACACACAAACATGTACCCAACCTTATCCTTATACATATACCCCCACACATACACACAGTCTGGCATCCCATAAAAGAAAACACACATGCATGTACATGTGCACACACACACACACACACACACACACACACACACACACACACACACACACACACACGTGCGCACACACACACACACACACACACACACACACACACACACACACACACACACACACACACACACACACACACACACACAATGCACAGCAGTACTTATCCAGAACTCCAAGAACAATACGTAACTGTGTACTCGTATGCACATCTTTGGTGTTGCACAGTAACCTTACTTACTACAACATCACTGAATGCTGTACTTCACAAGATCACCAAAAGAGAATTACTTCAATTTGCAGTAGGTCTATTTGCCAAGGAAGCATCCACAGTCTGCCACATCTGCATGTGTCTCAAAAACTGAGCAGCAAACACACTGCACCATTGCAAATTGCTGCAGTGTAGAGCATGACTTCATTGTTCTACTGCATTCTGTACAATATGGCTTACCTGGATTTGTGTAGTTTGTCTCAGAACATTGAATCCCACCGAAGTGAGAGTGGATTATTCCCATGCTTGATAACAATCCTAATATTTTTCCCTTTCCCATGAGAGTTTTTACTGTTTGAAGATTTCTATATACTTGCCCATAGGATTGCATTTAATATGCACTGGATGCTGCACAGATATATCTGAATTTCTAATCAAGACAACCCTTCTAAATTCCCAATTTTATTACTTAGGAGCCTTGCTACATATAGAAAACATCAAACATTTCTTGGTAATATAGACTTTACTGGTTTAAACTCACAAGACTCCTATGTCAGGTTTTTTATTGGAATGCGATTTACATAGATTATTTGATATAGAAACATGAGTAGTTGTTTGACTCCTGGCTATGCTAACGTCTCTTACTAGGCACTGTTGTCATGATCTGCAGTTTACGCAGCACAACTCTAATACCTTTTTATCTGATTCAACATTCCTAACCAAAATGCTGCATCTCTTGTCTTTCTTTGCACATTACTACTCCCTTATGCAAGTCTTATATCTTTTGACGCATTTGACTTCACTGCCAACACAGAACTCTTATTTTGTCAGGTATGAATATTAAACCATGGACACAAAGTATTAATTCACTGAAACAAAAATAAGACTGGATTTGTTTCCTTACCAATGTCTTTTGCTATGACCAGCCTTCCAGTTTAATGTCAATCAGTAATTGCATCATGAAGTCAGTGTCAGTACATCTCTGTTTTTTTATGTTTACTTGTTCCCTTCTCATAGCTAACTGTAGTTTTACCAAAATAATTTTGGGTTTCTTAACTGGCAGCTCTTCAAGCATGAATATTCTGAGAAATATTCTGTACTCAACATCTACTGAATGTGCAGTTCCTTGCCTGATCTGTAGTTCACATGCAGATAATTCGGGTTCCTATTAAATGATCGAAGACAAATTCTTTTGAATGCGTCTTGATCGAACTTGAAAGCACGAAAAGGCAAAATAGCGAAATGGCATGTAAACAAATTCTTTCCCTGGGATGGAAAAGAAATCGCTTGGCCGCTTCTGTTACTTTGCCATTTTTGTGACTGTAGTGAGATCTCGGCATTGGTATATTTAAGTAGGGGGGTGTGTGGGCACAGCCCCCCACTTTATACAATGTTTTATTTTATTTTTTTGTGGAACAGTGATTTTTTTCCCTTGGAAAAAATCGCTATTGTAAGCATTCAAGATTGTAAGCTTTCACTTACATGGGTTTGATAAATCATTGTTTGCTTTTTTAAGCATTCACTGATTTAACATAGACACAATAATTCTTGTGTAGATTTCATATCTTCTGCAAAATCAGAGGTACCTTATGCAAAGGCTTTCTGATTTTGATTTGTGAGAGTCTACCTGCCAAATTCATTAATAGTTACACTATGTGCAGCTATCATGTAGGCAGCATGGTGTATACTTTTTACTACGAGGGATAAAAGTCATTCCCTTACCTAAAACCAGTTCTTCTATTGCTGTGAGGGGATTTGTCACATGGTTCCAGATTTAAATCTTGCATTGTCCATCTTGCTGTTCCTCCGGTCTCATGGGTGGTTCCATACATCTTTGAGTTCTATCTCCCCTGTCCATACTCTATTGCTCTGTCCTTAGTGTCCCTGTGGTGACTGTAGGATCTGCTGGTGGTTCTGGTACTTCGTGTAGTAGCTCCCTAGTTTGGTTTGATTGCAGCTACGTCTCTCCAGGTTTGGGTCCTTTG
>NC_056748.1:1062783908-1063033908 GCF_019279795.1 Protopterus annectens | reverse complement strand
TAACACAAGTACTGTAAGAGGATGGGGAGGATTAGCCTGTGTGGATACCCCATCACATTGATGGATATGACGTCATACTCAAATGAAGTGGGTTTAACATCAACCATTTAAACACATTCCCATTTTGACATATTCGAATTAGGTATATTTTACCTCCACCAACTAAAACACCTGACTATTCTGACTCCTCCCTTCATAAATCCCTTATAATCAGTGCAGAGCTCACTGTAAAACTAGTAAAATGTGACTGCAAGAATGCTTCTCCATCTGTGAAGACTAAATAAAACAGTTTTTCTAAAGATTGCCCAGTTGCCTTATTACTCTGGAGATGAGGGGTAGATAAGCCATCTATGGTCAGTTGTGGGTCAGATTTGCTTTTATCCCAATTGAAGTCTTGTAACATATAAAAAAGAGATGAAACAAGGATGATACGCATCACCAAGCAAATAACAGTTGCAGAATAAGACACGTGTCATAGAAATCATTAATGTCCACTGGAGCATCCCCCTCCATTCTGCCTCCTTCTCTCCCTTTGTCTGTCTCTTCTATCCTCCCATTTCTTTCTGTCTCTATCTCAGCTCTTTATAGAAGGGAGAATGTGTCACTCAAATGCATTTATTGCTGTGTGCATTGCTAGGTAAATCCATTAATTTTATTCCTTTTCCTGTCAACTTTTTTCTCCATTAATTTATTTCTAATGCCTTTTGTATTTACTCTCTGCTTGGCAGCACATGATTTAATGCCTAAGGGAAAAAGTGAACATGTTAGTTTAGGCTGCTTTCTGTAAAGCAAACCAGCCTGTCATCAGTGTGCAGCCATAAGCACTCTGGATAGCATTCAGTGAATAAATTCAAAGTGGTAGTTATCTTTCCCTGTGGCACATATTATAAGTGCAATGGTCATAAAGACCAAAGAAAGCTAATGCAGGATTCGAATACAATTGACATGTGTTTACAAAGGGAGTTACAATACCATTTGTCATCACATTTTGCTCAGGATTGTCAGAGGAAATGCATATAATTATCATAACTCTGTTAAACGCAGAAAAGTGTTCTCTAGATTGTGTAATTAGACAGGTAAGAGTTTCAGTTTTTACCATGTGAAATTTGTGTGTATGTGTGTGTGTGTGTGTGTGTGTGTGTGTGTGTGTGTGTGTGTGTGTGTGTTGGTGGGGGTATAGTGAAAGGTACAGATTCAGCATCTAAAGTAGTGTGTCCATTTCTAATGAGGAGAATGCATTTAACTTTGGACAGAACTCATTCTATAATGCATTGATGAAGCCAACCTGTCAAAAGTGCACTATATCCACTAAAGAGTCAGGCTTCTCCTGTGGCATTTGCTACTAATAATGTGATAGGTAGGCAGTTTAATTCTCACTGTGAGGAGTGTGTGTGTGTGTGTGTGTGTGTGTGTGTGTGTGTGTGTGTGTGTGTGTGTGTGTGTGTGTGTGTGCGTGTGTGCGCGTGTGCGTGTGTGCGTGTGTGCGTGTGTGTGTGTGTGTGTGTGCGTGTTGCTCTGGGCAGGTAGAGTGACAGGTGAGTAACACTTCCATTGAGGAGAATACATTTAACTATGGAAACAGCTTCCTCTGCACTTTATTCCACTTTTAATAGAAACATGCTCTGTGCAACACATTGATAAGGTAATCTTGTTAGAAATGCACGGTCTCCTACCAAAAGTCAGACTTTTCCTGTCATGTGTGTGACTAATACTCTGCTCTAGAGTTTGGACCTAATAGGTAGGAGGTTCAATTCCCCACCTTGGGGAACCTCTTTGTATGTATTTGTAATTTCAGGTACGTCCTGTATGCTGTGTCAACTTCCACTCAGGGGAAAAATTTAACCTAGGCAAGTATGCCACTCTCCTTTTATCACAGTTTACAACAAACATCTTCTCTGCAACACTTTGATGAGGTCATTCTGTCAAAAGTGCACTCTGTTCCCATAAGAATAAGACTTCTGCTGTGGTGATTGCGGCAAATATTCTGTTCTCTAGATTTAGTGGTTGGTTAGGTAAGTAGTTCAAATCTGACAGTGAATTAACTTGGGTGTCCATGCATTACTGGTGCGATGGAAGTAAACCTTCAATAACAGATGTGCTGTATCCACTTCCACTAAAGAGAAAACTTTATCTTTTGGCACAACTCCCTCTCGAGTTTATCCCACTTTTAATAACATTTCTTATTTGCAGCACAGATATGAGTCATCCTGTCAAAAGTGCACTCTCTCTAACAGTCAGACCTGTCTTGGGGCACTTGTAGCCACTAATGTGGTCTCTGAATTGTATAACTAGATAGACAGGAGGTTCAAATCTCACAGTGAAAAGTTGTGTGTGGTTTTAATGTTAGTTACATATAGCTTTGTGAATATTTGTGCTATATCAACTTCCACTCAGCAAAATATTTTGCCATGAGAGAGGATGTCGCCATCAATTATCCCACAAACATCTTCTCTCCATTCCACTGATGAAGTCAGCATGTCAAAATTGCACATTGTGCCCTTACAACTCACAGTTTTATAGATTGTGTAAATAGTTAGGTAAGGGCATCAAATCCAACATAAATAATATGTGTGTGTACTTTCATGTACAATTGTGCCCATGACAACACCCATTATGTAAAATTCCACTTAGCAGATGTATTTTTCCTGCAGAGGATTAAGCTATTGATTTGTATTACCCACCAGAAAATAAATATTTTTGGAAACAAAATGCCTGCATCCTGCTATCAAAAAAGAACCGCATCAAAGTGCTTGTATAAGTTACCCTATGGTGCTGGCTGTTGATACTGTGCTCTTTAGACTGTGCAAATACAAAGGGAGGAGGTTTGAATCCAGGAATGATGGACTACTGTCCATGGGCATTTGTGTATCGAGTTGCGTAGAGAATGCTTGAAATGCATGTAGTATGTGTAGGTGTGTAGTGTTACTGTGCACTTACCAGCTTCATACATTTTAAGAAGAGCACCACTGTATGAAAGAATGATGATGTCATCCATTAAAAAATGTAAACTGTCACAATTGTATAAGACCATCTCTACTGAATTATGCAATTAAGGTAGTGTTCTGTACCTCATGATCTTATGTAGTCTGATCAAATCTAGCAGTTACTCATTAGATTAATTTGTGTCACTGTTAATGTGCAGTTAGGTAACAATATTGTCAGCCATCTATCTGCTGTGTACTTGTATGGATGGGGATTTCTCTTACAATGATTTCTGCTTCTTTTTCACACAGAAATGCTTTTATTTTATAATGATGATGCCATGGAATGATATTTGTTTTCCCATGAGAACTACTAAGGCTTTTCATGTTGCATTAAGATATGATGCTGTGTTCTGTATGCTTGTGCCTTAGTAGGGCATGTGTTCAAATCCATGATTATCCACATATTGTACCTGACTTACATTCTTCTGCTACAGTAATGACTGTATTATGCATCCTGTGTGTCTGTGTATACCTAGCAGCATGCAGCGTTGTGTGAAAAACACACATATAGCAACCCTGTTTTAAAGAAATGACAGGTACACATCTCTCTTGCATTAATAACATGATGCCATGGCTTCATAGACAAAAATAACTCCCACTTGAAGCACGAGTTGCACAGTGGTGCATTCATTCATTCTAATATCATGCTTCTGTCATCACATAGTCAGATGCTCAAAACCCAGACTGGCTGACTGCAAGCATTGCATGTCCTACTGCTGCTGGTATGCATTAATGACATCTGCAAGTGTTATAATGTGTACAGTTATAGTGGGAGAAACCTCCCCTGACATTTTGTCTCATACAAATTGAAACACAGTAATATGATGTAATGACTTCCAATAGGTAGAGTCGCACATCTTTGTTAAGACTTCCTCTGTGGCACATGTGATTCCTATAAATGTTTGTAATTGGTTGGCTTGTGTAGCTTGCTGTTCCAGTCTAGCCAATGGTAACATTCTGTGAATGTACTGAAATTACATCCAGAAAAACAATGAGCCAGCAAACTGTGACCTGAAAGAGATTTATTGATTATAACAGCATAAAACAAGTAACCAGACTGGTTTCGGCTGGTAAGAAGCACAGCCTTAATCAGTGTAAACATAAAAAATCAAATGCTACTGTTTAAATACATGCATCGATAACCTCATTGGTTCATTTTAGAATTGCTCATTAAGACCAGGTGGAAATAATCCACCTAGCTTTACAATCCATTTTTTCTCTTTGAAGTCTAGAATGGAATGCCAACCTGTTTTGTTTAATTTGTTACCCTTGACCACGTCAATAATCATAAAAGTAAATTTGTCTGATTTATGTAACATACAGTGTTTATATAGTGCATTGTTAGATTTTTTTGTCCTTAATATGACTTACATGCTCAGAGATTCTCAACCTGAGACGACGAGATGTTTGACCAACATAGAAAGAACCACAGGTGCATGTGGCTAAATATACAAGCCAGTCACTGCTACAATTAGCAAAATTTTTATGTCATACACCATGCCACTGTTTTTACTTGTAAACTGTTTAGACTTAGATATTTTATCACAGTTTATGCAATGGCCACATGGGAAACATCCAATCAAAGGTTCACCTGTCAAGGTGGTTTGTGTCAGCTGAGACCAACTGTTGTCATGGGAATGCATGTGGCATGGTGTATGACATAAAATTTTTTGCTAATTGTAGCAGTGACTGGCTTGTATATTTAGCCACATGTACCTGCGGTTCGTTCTACGTTGGTCAAACATCTCGTCCTCTCAGGCTGAGAATCTCTGAGCATGTAAGTAATATTAAGAACAAAAAATCTAACAATGCACTGTATAAACACTGCATGAGCCATTCTAAAATGAATCAATGAGGTTATTGATGCATGTATTTAAACAGTAGCATTTGATTTTTTATGTTTACACTGATGAAGGCTGTGTTTCTTACCAGCCGAAACCGGTCTGGTTACTTGTTTTTATGCTGATATAATCAATAAATCTTTCAGGTCACAGTTTGCTGGCTCATTGTTTTTCTGGATGTACCTTATCTTTGGAGCCGTGCAATTGCTTTCGTGCAAGAGGTCTTGTTTGGTGGTTGCACTTGTATCTATATCCTGCTGAGGGCCTGTGAACCTGATGCTGGCTGCATGATCATATCTGCAGCTATCTAAAATTATTTAAAACCTTACTTGGTACATTTATAGTGCTCTCTTACCTGTTTTGGACATATTTGGAGATTTGGAGATTTATCCTTTATACGTCTGTATTACATCACGGATGTACATTGGATTTGTGCCGTTTTTTGTTTCTACATAATTGTAGTGGTCTGGTGGAACGGTCTAACGCATATGCAGCTTTCTTTTGGCTACAAGCATTCACATCTAACAATTTGAATATCCAAAGTTACTGTTTTTGTTTTTTGGGAGGAACAATCTTCTGTTTTGGACATTTTATACAATCTACGATTCACAGCTCAAGTGCTGATTTTTTCATCTTTTTGCTACATTGGGCGGACATTGTTTTTTTCTGAAGTGTGTGGTTGCAAGTTATAGTGGATTTTATTTTTTTATTTTATTTTACATTTGTTAACCGGGCTAGTCCAACTGGATACATGTCCATTTTCAGTGGAGGCCCGAGGAGAAAAGCTCCACTATCTAATACATAACAAGCTAAGAATATACAAGTTATACAATAAAACCATTTTCATAAACTTCTTAGTGGCTATCTAAGTGTCTGAGTACAATGTGAGTCAATAGCATGAGTCTATAATAGATGCTTTACTAGGTTATGAAAGTTTTAATATAGACATAAGTAACAAAATCTATAATTTTATATAACTAATGAGCTATAGCCAGAAACATTTTTTTTTTTTTTTTGAGGGGAAAGTGAATAGTCCTAGAGTAAATGGAAGAGAGGGAAGGAAGATCAGGTGAGAGGAAAGGAGGGAAAGAAAGGAAGAGCAAGGTTACCCAGGGTTATTGCAAGAGCAAAGCCAGTGGTTAGTTAGGAAGAGTTTTAGATTGGTTTTAAATAGTGAAATAGCAGTCAGGGATGTAAGGTCTGGTGGTAGTAGATTCCATATTTTGCCAATTGAGTTAGAAAATATGGAGTCACCTGCTACATTATTTGCTCTAGAGGTTTTTACAAGAGTTTTGTTACAGGAACGTAGATTCCTCATGTTGTGGTAGGGCTTTAT
Organism: Protopterus annectens; assembly: GCF_019279795.1. Classification (NCBI taxonomy): domain Eukaryota; kingdom Metazoa; phylum Chordata; order Ceratodontiformes; family Protopteridae; genus Protopterus; species Protopterus annectens. The sequence continues at coordinate 1,063,027,747 of NC_056748.1, read as the reverse complement.
GAGGGTAGAGAGCATTGGTGTGTTTTCAGGGTGGTAGAGGGCTTTGTGGGCAATAGTGAGTTGATAGTATTGTATGAGATGGGGTAGTTCCAGCCACCCTAGTTTTATAAGATTCAAGCAATGGTGAGTTCTGTATGGAGAGGCAGTGGCAAATCTGGCGATGTTATTGTATGATGTGGCTAGTTTATTGAGGTTGTACTTAGACAGATTAGTGTATATAGAAGAAGCATATAAAAGGGTTGATATTAAGTGGGTTCTAGCTATAGTAGTTCTAGCCTCAGGAGTTAGGAAAGATTTGATTCTATAGAGTGAACCGAGTTTCCTGTTAGTTGCTTTTATTATGGAGTTGATATGACAGTCAAATTTTAGTTGGTTGTCGATAGTAATACCCAAGAGTTTCGTAGTCTGGTCAGGAGTGATAAGTGTGCCATTGTTTGATGTAAGTGTGAAATCAATGGAGGGTGATAGGTGAGTGGGTGGAAAGAGCAGAATTTGGTTTTCTTGGGGTTTAGTAGGAGACAGTGGTTAGAGAACCATTGCTCAATGGTGGTGAAGGTGTGTTGTGTTAGAGAGTGAAGTTCAGTCTGGGTTGAGGCAGAGCAAATGATGGTTGTGTCATCAGCATATTGAATACAAGTAGATAGAGGAGTGGCTAGATGCAGATCGTTGATAAAAATGGAAAACAGAAGAGGACCTAAGATGGAGCCCTGAGGAACTCCTATAGAGGTGGGGAGAAGCTTTGAGAGATGGTTGTCCCAGAGAACTGCCTGTTTGCGTTTTTCAAGATAGGATGAGAACCAGCTTAAGGCTTGATTGTCAAGAGAGAGGGAACGTAAGCGTTGTAGGAGAAGTTGATGATTAACCATGTCGAAGGCTTTAGACAGGTCTACAAAGAATGCAGAGGACGTAGTGTTATTGTTGCGATTTATGTTGATAGAGTCGATGAAGGATAGTAGGGCGGTGGTAGTACTGTGGAATGGGCGAAACCCATGTTGGCAGGTAGCTAGGAGATTGTTGCTTAACAGGTGATTAAGTAACTGTCTGTGAATACATTTCTCCATAATTTTTGCAAGAGGAGATAGTAATGCTATGGGGCGGTAGTTAGAATACTCTAAAGAGTCACCGCCTTTGAAGAGAGGGATGATGTGGGAGATTTTCCAGACAGAAGGGATAGTGCATTCTTTTACAGTCCTATTAATTAGTATAGAGATGGAGTGCTATTGCTTTGGCACCTAGTTGGAGGTATTCTGCAGGTAATTTATCTGCTGAAGGGGTTGTTGGCTTAAGTTTTGAAGTAAGGACAAAATGTAGGAGGTAGGTATGGGTTGGAGGTGAAATGGAGGAGGGGTGGAGCTAGGCTTAGTAAGTTTGGAGATGTCAGGGCTTTGTTGATCAGCTAGCTTTAGAATGGCTGAAGTAAAGAAGGTGTTAAAGGCATTAGCTATTTCTGAGGGGGAGTTGGTGTTGGAGCCTTGTGGAGTAGGTGTGGCTGGTTTGCCAGGGGATAGAAGAGTATTAATAGCAGACCAAAATTTATTTGGTTGGTGGAGGGAAGATTGTTGTAATTGAGTATAGAAATTTTTTTTATCATGTAGGATAGCTTGTTTCATCATATTTCTTTTTTGTTTAAACGAGAGATGGTCAGTTATATTTTTGGTGGTTCGCCATGTGTTCCAGGCTTTGTTTCTTCTAAGAATTAGTTGCCTAGTTTTGTTAGAGAGCCATGGTGCTATTTTAGCTTTTACACGTATGGAACGCAGTGGGGCATGGTGTTCAAGGATGGTGAGAAAGGTATTATTGAAGTGGTTAACTGCTTCATCTATTGGGAGCGTTTTAAGAGGTGACCAGTTGACTTGCATAAGTTCATTTTGAAACAGATTGGGGTCAAAATGCTTTTTACAGCGGGATGATCGAACTTGGGTTGGGATGGAAAGATTAGTTTTATGCCTGATGATATAAGTTAGGGAGTGATCACTAAGGTCATCTGGGAGGGTCCCTGTTGTATATTTTTGCTGGGGACTGTTAGTTAAGATCCAATCAAGTACTACTTCTTTGTTACTATGCTTGATTGCTCTTGTAGGGGTGTTTATGTGTTGAGTAAAGCCATGCAGGTTAATAAGAGTAGATGGATTAGTATGTTCACATGAGTTCCAGTCAATATTCAAGTCTCCTAAAAGTATTGTTTCTTGGAGGAGATTTAGAGAAAGCCAGTTTAGCAGGTCTTCTAATATAGTGGGATTTTTGCCCGGAGGAATATAGGTACAGATAATATTTATATTTTTGTGAGGATTGATTTGGAGTTTTGTGATAATTAATTCAGCATTTGTGCCAGCTAATAGGGTATGATTTATTATGCTTAGGTGCAGGCCCGTTTTGTAGAGTATAGCTACTCCACCTCCTTTTTTGTTTAAGCGGTCCTGTCTGAGGATATTGTAGCCAGGGGGGAGAATTTCGTTGTCTTTTATTGTAGGTTTGAGCCATGTTTCAGTTAGACAGAGGATGTCGAACTGTTGGACTTCAAGTAAAGCATGTATTTGTGGTATTTTATTACAGATGCTACGTATATTAAGTTGGGCAATTGAGAGTGATTTGGGAGGTTTGGTAGTTAGGGTTGGCTTTGGATTAGCTAGATGGCAGTTGTTTAGTACTGGAGATAGGTCAGGGCCTGGGTTGGGGTGTATGTCTCCATATATTAGTGAGCTAATTAATAAAAGGTTATAGAATTGTGATGGTTTGTACTGGTAAATATCACGTTTTTTGGGGTTATGAATACAATATTTGGTGTGGGTAAGACGGTGGTATTTAGGTAGAAGATAAGAGGTTTTATAGATGATATTAAGATTGTTAATGAGTGTAGGTGGGGAGTAGTTAGGGTATATTTCGTGGGATAGTAAGAGTTGTGGGTAAGCTTAGTTCATAGGAGGTTGAGAGATAGGTAGTGGTGAGGGTAGTTAAGAGAGTTAGTAGTAGGGTGGGGTGATGTAGGATAGGCATAGTTAGGTTGGATATACGTGAGGGACTTGACAGGATGTGGTCTAAGGAGTAGGAGGGAGGGGACTAATTATGGAGGGGGTGGGGACAGGAAGCTGTTGTGATTGGTAGAATGAGGGGGGAGTGGTTATGTAGAGATAAATGTAGAGGTTCTAGGGGCGGGTGGGATTTGGGGGCAGGGAGGGGAGCGGAGTGAGCCCGAAGGGCGAACGGAGCTGGAAGACACAAAAGAGTAGTAGTGCACAGAAAACAATCAGTAAAGGTGGAGTACCAGAAGGTAAGCTTGAGTTGTTCCACATGTGCCAAATAAATATGTCCCAGTGTACTACCATTGAGTGGTATATTTAGTACACTGGGACATATTTTTCAAAATGGGAGCAAATGCATGTGCATCTTGGCAAGCCAACTATTTCATTCTTGGTAAAAGAGATCATTCAACATCAGATGGACTAGTGGCGGCATAATCAATACTAATTAGATCATCAGGCTGTTTTTTGAACGAATTGCAAAGACACTGGACATTGCCTTATTATATGGACATCACCAAATGTTTTGTTCTGATAATTTTGATTATTAGTATGTTTGGCCATTTATGTCAGGATTGTGCATGCTCACTGGCTTATTGATGGGATTCACCTTTTTTACAAGATGTTACTGCCTTTGGACAATAATGGAATTATTTAGTTATAAGCCTTATTAGACTTTCTAAGGTTTGCTTTTTGTTTTTGGAGCAATAACTTGATATGGTGATACTGTATTACCAGGGTTACATTTTTCTGTTTATAATCATTATTGGGAATAAGGCATAGTATGGTCATAACTTTGGCACATGTGGAACAACTCAAATATAAATGGTGGGAAGTTTGATAACGTTCTTTATCAGTGGACAGGTCTTTACAGGATACTGTCAAGTTTTTGGGGACTTAACCATTTTGGTCCTTTACACTTCATAATCCCAGTGTACGTTTTGTCCTTATATGGATAGCATTATATGGTACATGTCTTTTGGCCTAATTGGGTTGATTACACAACAGTTTTGGGTATTGCCTGTTTATATATTGGCCTGGCACTGAATGGGCTTATAATAGTAGTCCCAGCAGTATTGTTTTTGACTTTCAGGATTAACAAGTGTTAAATTAGACTTTCCAGCTCAGGTGACATGGCTTTTGAAGTGTTCGCATTTTCATGTGGTTGTTGTTCTATTTTTATTATTTCTATCTTTTCATTTAATCATGCTTCCTATTCATGGGAATTATTCATATGAGTCCAGCATATAAGGATTCAGCATTTTCCTATTTTTAGGTCAAACTTTAATAGATTAGCTGTTGGAATCTTATAGTTTTACCATTTACATGGTCTCTGGACACAGTATACAGTTTTGGCTGACAACTAGCCTTCATGGTACTTTTATTACATCAAGGTATTATTGAACAATTGCTGCTGGTATATTCCCTTTGACTACCTGGGTTAATATAATATACTATACTCTGGTACTTGGTATAGTGAGGTCTGCTGATACCTTCTGATAGGAATTGTGCATGTGTTGATTTTGCTTTGCCAGCTTTCGAACCTTTATCAACATTTGGTATATAATGTTCAATGACTTTGTTCTCAACATTCCTAATGACGGCTCAAGGTCTCCAGTCACCAGTGTATGAATAGTGGAGCATAGCTCTAACAACAATTTTTTGGTTTTTGCTTTTGGCTATTATTGCTCCTGTGTGAAGGGACTGGATATGGTCTAATGATATTGACATAGCATTACCAGGTTTTTGGTAAGTGCTATTATTGCCAATATCTATTTAGATATATGTTTTTTGAAGTATAACATCAACAGGTAGTGGATTACTGCCTGTTCTTGATTTGTTATTTCTTAAAACGGCCATTAATCTCGTATCTATAGTAAGTTCATAGTATGGATCTAATTAGTATGATATCTGGTTTGTCAGCTGACAGAGAGGATCTTGAGGCATTTGGCTTAGGTACGAATACAGTTAATGGGAGTATTAGTGGATCCCTGGGTCCTGAGTCCAGTTGTGGTCTGGCTTTTGATCAGTTGCACAAACATTTGAGGTCATTGAGATCTAATGTATGGCATTCTAAGCTTTTTAAGGCCTATATGGCCAAAGGTATAATACCTAGAGGGCTGCGGATTAGAATACAGCCTCATGTCAGTGAGGCAGATGATGAACTAAATAGTCAGTGGGAAGTTATCCAGCAGCAAGCTACTATGTCTTTTGTTGAGGATTTGGCCAAGTACCATGACAGAGTGGTTGATCGTGAGATCAGTGAGGTCACAAAACTGTGCAGTGAGGTGCAGAAATTTGAAGGAGAATCCTTCTTCACTAGACACTTGAATAAGGTGGCTACAGATTTGAGTAACCTTGAGGAGCAACTCAAATCCAGAAAAATTAAAAAATTCCAACGCAATCAGTTAGACTATCAGGGTAGCAACCCATTTAACAATACGATAAGCATGTTAGATTTACACCTAACCAATCCAGAAGCCCCAAAAGAAAGAGGCCCAAATCTATTCTTAGAAAATGGCCAGCAGATAATGGATCATCTACCGATGATCTATCCTCCTGTGCAGATAGTTATATGCATCTGGCATCAGATTCACCAACCCCCAAAAGGACACAGGGATTTGTCCCTTTAGGTCAAGATATAAAAGAGGGGAGAGGAAACACAGAAAAAAATCAACAATATTCAAAGTCTTTTGAGACTAGCAATACAGAAATAAATGAGAATGTAAATGTAAATGTTTTGAACTTATCCGATTTCACTTTGCCAACAACTCATATGTCCATCCTGAATAAAGGAGTAACTTTTATTCCTGGTATTGTGGTCTCTGAGGATGTTTTGGCGCAGGATGTTATATCTTTTTGCAGAGTACTCAATCTTAAGTTGCAGTTTGGTGATACTGATGGTAACACTGATTATGATACGTTCACATATCACAAATCACAATATCTTCCCCCTATGCATCCCATAGTGCACCAGTTTCAGAGCAGTATTCTCAAAGATCTGCACTATCTTAGCTCTGATATTTCATTCAAACCCAACAATTTGTCATTGGCTGAAAAGGATGCGATTATGGAATTACAGAATAACAAGGATATTGTCATCATATCTGCTGATAAGGGTGGGGCAGTAGTAGTAATGAATTGGTCAGAATATGACAATGAGGCTAAAAGACAGCTTTTTGATAGACGCTATTATTCGGTAATGCCGATTAACCCCACCTTCAGATTCAAGAAGCAAATAGATGACTTTTTGACAATTGCTAGGGATGAAGGTATTATCACTGACAGGGTGATGCAGCAACTCAAAATACATAAAGATCTTGTTCATCCACCCAGTAGACCAAATGTTTCAGGTAAAGGATATATCACGGAACCTTTGTATATTTTTCTTACTAAGTATCTGAAGCCTTTGCTACCCAGGGTACATTCCTGTCTACAGGACACTACTGAATTCTTAAAAATCATTTCTGATACCCAGTTAGAACCAGGATGACTCATGTGCACACTTGATGTCAGTGCTCTATACACTAACATCCCCCATCAGGTTGGGCTTGAAGCCATTGCCTATTGGTTACAGGTGGCTGGTTTATATCAGCCTGAATTTAACACCTTTCTTGTAGGCCTTGCAGAACATGTCCTAACTAATAATGTCTTTTTTTACCAAGACACTTGCTATTGGCAAACCAAGGGTACAACTATGGGGGCATCTTTTGCCCCCATTTATGCTGACCTATTCATGGCATTCATTGTGGAACAAATAATCTATGATAGCAGTCACAATATTTTTCTGGATGAAATCGACATTTGGAGGCGTTACTTGGATGATTGCTGGATGATATGGAGGACAGATGTGGATTATTTGCTGGAATTCATATCCTATCTGAATGACATCAAATAGGGTCTACATTTCACAGTTAACTGTCATGTAGATACCATTACCTTCCTTGCTGTGTTGATCAATAGATTACCTGATCATACTTTAAGTAAGCAGGTTTTTAGGAAGTATCCTCAATACAACACCGTCCTGCATGCATCCAGCTTTCATCCTCCTCACATAGCAAGGAACATCCCCAAATCACAATTCATATGAATGAGGCGTATTTGTTCTCAAGAACCTACTTTTCAAGAACATAGATAGGAGTTGACCAAGAGATTCAGGTCAAGGGGATATCATATGGGACATGTTCTGCGGGCCAGCAACTGGGCAAATACATTAAACAGGGGGGATCTGTTAACTTATAAATCAAGGGACAAACATGATTCACAACCCATTAGATTTGTGACCACATATGCAAGGAATTCAGATATAATAATCAATAGCATACATAGACATTGGAGCATATTACAGTGTGATCAGGAGTTAGCGAATATGTTACCGGATAGATGTCTGTTCTCATTTCGTAAAGGGAAAAACTTGGCATCCTGTTTCAACCATTACAAACATTCCCATGACAACAGCTGGTCTCAACTGACACAAACCACCTTGACAGGTGAACCTTTGATTGGATGTTTCCCATGTGGCCATTGCATAAACTGTGATAAAATATCCAAGTCTAAACAGTTTACAAGTAAAAACTGTGGCATGGTGTATGACATAAAATGTTTTGCTAATTGTAGCAGTGACTGGCTTGTATATTTAGCCACATGTACCTGCAGTTCTTTCTATGTTGGTCAAACATCTCGTCCTGTCAGGTTGAGAATCTCTGAGCATGTAAGTAATATAAAGAACAAAATATCTAACAATGCACTATATAAACACTGTATGTTACATAAACCAGCCAAATTTACTTTTATGATTATTGACGTGGTCAAGGGTAACAAATTAAACAAAACAGGTTGGCATTCCATTCCAGACTCTAAAGAGAAAAAAACTGGTTTGTAAAGCTAGGTGGATTATTTCCACCTGGTCTTAATGAGCAATTCTCAAATGAACCAATGAGGTTATTGATGCATGTATTTAAACAGTAGCATTTGATTTTTTATGTTTACACTGATGAAGGCTGTGTTTCCTACCAGCCAAAATCAGTCTGGTTACTTGTTTTTATGCAGCTATAATCAATAAATTTCGTTCAGGTCACAGTTTGCTGGCTCATTGTTTTTCTGGATGTACCTTATCTCTGGAGCCGTGCAATTGCTTTCGTGCAGTAAGTCTTGTTTGGTGCTTGTACTGAAATTACACCAACAGTACTGTATGAAGTTATTATTCTCAATTTTTATTTATTTTTTCATTGTTGATGTAAATAATCTATCTGTTTGAGTTGGTTGAATGTTGTTATGGCAGTGTTTGTTGTAAAGCATTGTGAGCATGCCCAGTGCAACCCTCTTTTAAATGCACTAAATTTAGAAAAGAGACCTTGAATTACTGCAATGTCATGAGATCTGTGTTATCATATGACACCTATGTATTTTGAATGATATTATATTACTGTTTATGATGCACATGTATATAAAACACATGCTTATCTAACACACATATTAATGTAAAACACCCACCTATCCATGATTGTCCAATGACAAATGTTTAAAACATGTCTGTTTTGGCTGTTCATGATGCAACTGCTGCATTGCTGTTATATTTTCTATACAAGATGGAGTGGAGGACACAGCATGAAGTACGATTGGTTACATAGTATTCTCATGTTCCCAGTACCATTTCATGGCTGCTAGTACTGCTGCTGGCCACAAAACAGTGTCTGAAATTGTGTAAGTGCATTGAGCAGCTTGCATATCAATCAATGAGCGCGGCTGCTCATCGCACTAATGTGCTGCAGTAGTATAGGACACGAGACAATAATACACGATAGTTAATGAATCCCAAGGTATATCTAAATTTGCATACTCTTCTTAAACAGATACACATTAATGGAATTTCTAACCTACATGCATTGCTGCTAACAGCTCCATTTTGATCTTAGCATGCATTTTTTTCTTGTAGAACTACAGCTTTTAAACCATTCTCAGTGACATTTAATTGCAAAACAGCTGATTTATTTTCATCATATCACTTTGTGTACGAGTACCTAGTTTATCATACTGAGATAGACATAGAGTGAGAATGTGGAATTTTTCCTTTCTCCACTGTAGTGTGATCTTGGAGTTGATATAATATGTATGTAGCGGGGGGGGGGGGTGAGCATGCAGTCCTCCACATGGGGTGGAGGGGGGCTTGCCTTGTGTTTTTTGTTTTTTTTTTGGTGGTTTATGGATCGATGTTTTAAGTCTTTCACCATGTATGAGGTCAATGATTTAAATGTTGATGTTTGTGCACATCAATGAATAGCTATACTTCCAGTAATTGTATACAAATTACATAGCAAACAACATGAGCCTTATAGTAATTTAGTGAAAATAATTCAAGAAGAATGAACTAAACACTAATAAACATGTGTCATTGACTCTGTATAAAAAATATTTTTCGTTATAAACATCTTAACTTTGTAAAAAAAAAAAATACTTCTCCTGGTGGCCAGAATAGCCTAACAAATAATACAATCTTCTTTTGGCTTTTCCCAGTTAGGGGTCGCCATAGTGGATCACCTGTCCAGTCATAATTGGCAGTGGAGTGTTACAGTGTTAAGTTGCCAGCCCGGTGCCCAACCTTCCACAGAAGGCACACACTCACACCTAGGGCCAATTTAGAGTGTCCAATCCACCTACAACATGTCTTTGAGATGTGGGAGGAAACTGGAGCACCTGGAAGAAACCCATGCGACCACAGGGAGGACATGCAGACTCTGCACAGAAGGCACCCCAGCTGAAAATTGAACTGGAGAACCTCTTGCTGTGAGGTGGCAACATTAACCGCTGCACCACTGCAGCCACCTCTAACAAATAATACAATATTCTCTTCAACATTTTCTAATACTAATAAATGCATTTTAAGCCATATATTATATTTTGCCACATTTTATATTTAAATATACCATCCGTAAATTCTTAGCATTTCTTTCTAACTGTCTGACTTGCAGTCCACTCTTAGTGTTACACATGCATTTTTAGACTTTTGCAAGTATTTTCATCTCTTCTGAACCCAAAATGTATTTCATATTTATTTTCAACAACTTGCAAATTCTTTTGAATGACAACGGTTTCTCCATTTGAACATCTTTGAAAAATGCCACTTACTAGCACTGATTCAACTAGATTTAAGTAATTTTTTTTTGCATCCACTATATTTGTTATTATTGCATTATTATTTATCTTGCATGCTATTTGAAACACATCCTTGTCCTCACTTTTTAACTATTTGCTTGTTGTAATTCCTGAAGCTGGCACATGTTCATTGTTTTTCTCCACTTCAGGATAAATGAAAGAGTTAAACGTCTTATACGCTTCTTCCACAGCAACATGCATGAAATGTATTTGAAACATTTTTTTCACTGATAATCATATTCTGTAGTTTCTCACACATACTCTCTTGAAAACAAATACATTTCTTTAATTTTACAGATGTCTTTCTTCAGTGCTGGTAGCTATCTCTCCTCTTTGACAATATGTCGTATCTTGATAGGCATTAAATGAGGCATTAAATAAGATAGAGAGACTGTGGATTGTGTATTGCCTTAGTGAAGCATTTAATAACACTATGATTTCTCTAGAAGAACTGGACAGCACATTGAAAGCTGATCACATTAGGTGACATACTAGCATTAAAGCTGTATATCCCCTTCTGTGTGTGTGTGTGTGTGTGTGTGTGTGTGTGTGTGTGTGTGTGTGTGTGTGTGTGTGTGTGTGTGTGTGTGTGTGTGTGTGTGTGTGTGTGTGTGTGTGTGCAATTACTTAAAATAGGAAAATACTCCCTAATGTCAACATCTGTTTTCTTGACGCACTTTGATCAACAAAATAGATGGTCTTCAGGTGCACAAGATCAACAGTCCTTGGGATGGGACAATATGCCCTTTCCCTGGGGATTTTGGACCATGGATTTGGAATAAATAATTGGCAAAGTTTGTGTATTTCTATAAGTGTATATGTATATATATATATATATATATATATATATATATATATATACTGAAATCAAGAATTTCAGTATTTCGAAATTACATAGCAGAAGACACCAAACACTGAAACCCTAAAACCATGAAATTCAAAATCCTGACGCTACACTACAGATACAGTACACACAAACACATACACATCAGTCCCCCCAACTCAAATATAATATTCCACACTACAGATACAGTACACACAAACACATGCACACCAATCCCCCCAACTCAAATATAATATTCCACAGTACAGATAAGCAGGGGGGCAAGCCCCCTTGCACCCCCCCACCCCCCTACTTATATATACTAAATCTGAGATCGCACAGACACACACAAGCAACTCACTCCCACACATTATACACACCTTCATACACACACACATTACTGTCAAAGCACACACTGACAGACACTAAAGCCCCTAACCAACAGACATACACATACATACATACCCAAACTCACATCTTACCAATCACACACCACAACATCAGAAGCACTAATTAAAAATCTCCGTACTTCAAGATTTTGAATTTCTCGCTTCTGATTTACCAGTATTTCAAGACTTTGGTATTTTAAAATACTGAAATTCGGGATTTCAGTATTTCAGAATTAAAAAGGGAACCCATATATATGTGTATATATATATATATATATATATATATATATATATATATATATATATATATATATATATATATATATATATATATATATATATATATAGGTATATATATATATATATATAGACACCCACACATATATATGTCTCTCTCTATTTATATATATATATATATATATATATATATATATATATATGTGTGTGTGTGTGTGTGTGTGTGTGTGTGTGTGTGTGTGTGTGTGTGTGTGTGTGTGTGTGTGTGTGTGTATGTGTGTGTGTATGTGTGTGTGTGTGCATGAGTGTGTGTGTTTATATTGATGTCATCTTCACCCCCACCTCATATGCAGATGCTCCAAGTGTATCTCGCACATGTCAACAACTACTGCTCAAAAAAATGTTAAAACTAAATGTAAAAAAGTGCAATATTGTTGTATTTGTTAAAAAAAATTCCTCCATCCTTCTTATGGTATAGATAACAGTCCACTTCAAAATGAAAGCTTAGTGAGAGACCTTGACAAATGGTCAAATAACCCCCTTGCTTTAAACCATCATGTTGCAACAGGAAATCATTTTACCTGGTGCAACTTATTGTAAAACATATTTCATATAACTCCAAGGAAGTCCATATCCTTCTCTATTCTGCATTGGTCAGATCAATTATCAAACATAATACCACTTTTGGGATTTATCTTACTAGATATTTTAAGCAACCGAAAAGTTCCCAGAGGTTTCCTAAAAATATCGTAGGCAAGAGCTGCCATCTCCATGCATCAAACAATCTCACAATCAGGCACTAGAACCAGGTATTTAAACTTTCTAAGCAATGTAACGTACTTTTTTCTATAAAAAAAGATGTTAGACAACTGGGTGGGTTTATACAAATATTGCTCTGATGATCCTTGAAAAAGAAGGTAAGATCTAATGTTTGTGTTGGCAAGGCATAAGTGGCAACTGGGCTTAGATGCCTTGCATATTCTATGATTATTGTTCTTTGACATTTAATTACCATGCAGAAAGTATACAACAGATTAACAAAGCGTAGGATATGCTAGTGTATAGAACAATCACTGCAGCTGCTATTTTATGTATATATATATATATATATATATATATATATATATATGTTTAGTATAAAACAATACATATTTCACAAACAAGAAAAACTCTAATTAATAGCCACTTTCTAAAAATATCACTTTCAAGGAAATTTTGTCTTGTGAGGCTGTAAAATTTAATATACTATGGGCCGGATTCACGAAACCTCCGTGTAAGACTTATTATGTCTTACTCGGAGGCTGCAGTTGAATGGTATGTCATCAGTGTGCCATGAATATTCATTAGGGCATGCTGACTCATCCGTAACTCTTACACGGACTGAGTAGGCAAGCAGGGGGCATGTCCGACTGCCGAGCAGTCTAAAAGTCCACACCCCTGCAAGGTTTTAAAAAGCATAATGTCAACAAACAAGAGCGAGTCTGCTCAAATGTACTTGCACTCAACACCACACTCCCTGACACTGTAAACCCCCATCAGAGTTATAAAATGGAAAATATTATTTTTTTTTAAATCCACGATATAACTGCCCATATTTGCACTTGTTTGCGCAGGTGTGCCCATTGCTTAACCACAGTTAGCAATTGTGACATTGAAGAGCATATAAGAACTACTTATGCAAATTAATCCAAGTAGCAATACCGTAATGATAGAGCGTATGCACAAAGAGAAGGCATTCACGGTTCGAGTCCCACCACTCCCCTTCTTATTTATGTTTTAAATCAGTATTTGAAATAATACCAGACAAATATGATTCAAATTTTATTAAAAGCAGTGACATGGCCAATGTATCAGTGAACAAAATATATATTTGGAAAAGACCCAGATATATAATAGCCTGCCATTAAGTAACGTTTTACACAGCTAAACACATGTGCCCATAGTTTAATAGCGCTATACCCATCTAAACAGAGGTGCCCATAGTGTAATAGCGCTTTATCCAGCTAAACAGAGTTGCCCATAGTATAATAGTGCTTCACCCAGCTAAACAGAGTTGCCCATAGTTTAATAGTGCTTCACCCAGCTAAACAGAGTTGCCCATAGTGTAATAGCACTTTACCCAGCGCAATAGAGTTGCCCAACGTTTAAAAGCGCTTTACCCAGCGCAATGTGTTTGCGCGGACATGCGTACCGTGACAACCAGGGCACCATAGGGCACAGGGGAGCAACGTAGAGCTAAGTTACTTAAATGCAGCCACATCCCCTAGCCTGTCTAGACAGTATTAAAATGAATGATAAGGTTTGATCCCAGGACCCTTTGCATCATAATCAAAGTAGAAAACCACTAAGCCATGACAACATAAGGGAAGCAGCCACTATTAACATTCATAAACTTAGGAATGGTAGTTTAACCATTACTAAGCAGGTCTGCAGTCAGTCAAGAATTTTACAAAATGGCCAATCACAAAAAAGTGCGGGAAATGTGGCATATTTAAGCCCCACAGGCAGGAATACATGCCATAACTGATTGTAGCTCACATCTGTGGTCAGAATGTCTGGTGTTGCTGAGGGAGCGCACTTCCGAGCGGAGAGATGGGGCACCGAGGAGACCAAATACATGGTTTGGCTCCTAGCCCACCGTCACGAGAAAAGACTCCTGCAGGCCCAGTTCCAAGGGACAGAGTACAAGGCAGAGGCTTGGAACCAGTTAGCTCATGACCTCACCAGTGCCACAGGCGTTCTCTGGACTGGTGAGCAGGTCCGTCACCACCATGCAGACTTGAAGAGATGAAAGGAGGACCACCTGAACCAGTGGATACAGGATGCCCATGGGATGCGGGATGCCCCAGTACTGAGTATGTAGCCATGGAATGCAGTATGTAAGAATTTAAAATGGAGTATGTATAACGGATAGGAATGTCTCAATATCCCTTCATTTACTTTACAGCTGCAGGTGACCGTGTTACGAATCAGCAAGCCTATGCTGATAGGCTGCTAAGGCTGCGCCACCAGGCAGGTTAGTGATTATTCTGCATGTATTGTTATATAAAATATGGGAGAGAGCATGAAAGAAAGTGTTGTAGTCCAATAATACAGCCATAAAATGAACTGAATAAGTCCTCTGCATGTACTGTCAGATAAAAACGTTAGAGAGGCAGAAAAAGAGTGTAGTAACCCATTAAGAAAGGTAACAAATGTCTGGAATAATATCTCTGCAGGCACTATCATATAAAAGAATATGTGAGTGAGCCTGAAAAAAGAGTGTGCTAACCTATTAATAAAGGTATAACATGTCATGAACATGTCTGCCATATATACCGTTAAAACAAATAAAGGAGTGAGCCTGTGGAAAAGTGTGTAATGTCATTAATTTCACTTAGTATGAAATGTTGTTGTACCCTTGCATTATACAAATAATAATGTGTTAGAAAGTGCTGGCAACCCAGAGTTCTGCAGTCCCATCTAAAGTGGGTGACTGAAGTGCTAGTAGCTGTGAAGTAAATATACAGTCCTCAACAGTCAGTTACTGGCTGGCATGCATAAGTAAATCTGGCACACGAGTAGCATGCTAATATGTTCCCCAGAAATATAAGTGTGCTTCAATAAATCCAGGGTTCTGTACAATTTGAAGTGAAAATGTTATGTGAAAACTTCCATATATGTAGATAAAGAAATATAAATGCAACCATGAAATTTGTAGCAGTAACATCTACATCCTGGACAGTTAGTATGTGAGATATAGGTCAAGTATAGATTGAACTAGCCAAACCCACTACACAACCTAATGCATGGTGGCAAGTGTAATAATACATGTAGGGAATATACACCTGCAGTCACTAGGAATGTAGTGTAGAGTAAAAGTGTTTATAAGATGTTAACGGAGGTTTTTTCTACACCCTACTGTTTGTGCATAAACCATGCAATTCCACACCTCAATGGGTATGTGTAATCTTAAATATTTGTCGGGATATATGTCCTATTGTTCTATAAATATTTGCACTAATGTTGATGCATGTGCCCCCTTCAAGCATCACGTTCATGGTGGCCTGTTGCTACCAATCATCCCTGCATGCGGTTGGAATAACCACTGTTGTTCAATATATGCATCTGTTATGTTTGCTGTTCAACTGTTAGAACTGTGGTGTGTTGGGTTAATGGGAATATTACTGCATGCTGTTACAGCTAATCTGGAATGCTGTTGTTTATGTTGTAATGAATCACATCTAATCACAGAACGTATGAGAATGCCGGTCCCAGCGGACCCACCTGTCCCTCCTCAGTTGGCGAGTGCACCTGGCACCAGTGGCTCTGGTGCCCAGCCCGGACTCCCCTCCTCTGTTGGTCTTGTGCTACCTTCAGGTGGAAGCGCTGCAGGGGATGGGGCTTGTCCCCACCATGCAAGTGTGGGCGGAGAAGGGCCACTCATCACCCTTAGAAGGGTCCGGGTTGTGGTACATAGGGAGATCCAGCGTTCAGTCGTTGATCCCCTACGCCAGCTTGAGGCGAGTGTGGCGCATCTCACGGGTGAGCCTGCCCGTCCTACTCAGCCCCCAGCACAGTCACCCTGGGGGCTGTGAAGGTGCAGTGGTGACTGCCCATGAGTGGGGATCTCAGTTCCACTGTTACCATCTGTGGGCTCATGGGCTTGCGATTTCCAAACAACCTTCCCCGTCAATTGTGTTCACCCACCCCATGTGTCAAATTCCACCCTGTATGCATCTTGTTTGTCTTGTCTGTTTACCTCCCCAACCTACCTCCCCAAATATACCTTCTTCCCCTACCTCACTTACCACTCTCACCTGAAAAAAAAAAAAAAAAGGGCAATCTGCACCCGAAAAAAAATTACGCCCCATACATAGCTTCCCATTATGCACACATGTCCATAGGACATGTACACCGATAATTCTAATTGGCAGTGCAACAAACTATGTTGTCCTCACCCCTCTCTCAGGAGTGGAAGGTCTCAAAACTCACTCCATATTTTCAACATATGCACAGCTGTTGCTGTTAAAGAAATGGGCAGCTATGGGCCTTCCCTACACCCTTCCTGCACATCCCAAGCTTGTTTTCCTACTGTCTGTCCCTCTCTGTGCCCACTTTTTTCACCACTTTCCTATCTCCCCATTTTCTTTTCTTTAAAAGAAATTAGCATGGGGGTTAGCGGGGGTAAGCACTTTTAAGCAGTAATTAGCGGGGGTGCGCGAGTGTGAGCTTGTGTGCACTTAGCTAAGCATTGCTAAGCATCACGCAAACCTGCGCCAACCCGCTTACAACTGCTTAAAAGTGCCTTAGTCACTCTGTATGACAAGGCCCTTGTATTGCTCAGCAGCAGAATAAAAATTCCCTTGTCAGTCTCGAACCCGGGACCTTGGACTCACCAGTCTGCATGAAATACCACTAAACCACAGCAGGTATACAACAACTTAGTGGTGAAAGCAATTTATCATGCATTACCATGAGTAAATGTAAAGGGAAAATAGGAATGGCATAACACAAATCCTGTTCTGTGGGTCTTAACCAGCAGGTGTTGTTGAATTGCATGACATGACTGTGAAAAGAGAATCAGCCATGCTATTAGGGAATAAGGTTACAGTAGCAGCTTACAAACCCCACACAGTATCAGAGCAGGATACACACTGGCATATTAGCATAGGTCACAGGCCAGACCTCCCAACAGTGACTGCTCTACAGTGATGACCGTGATTTGTAAACAAATGTTAGCTGTGCCCCTCTGACTCCCTGTGAAATGTACTAATAGTAGGCAGAAAGGTGTTGAATCTCACTTAATAACAAATGTCAATAAGTGAGAGTAGACACCGCCTGCACGTCAGAAAAGGTGTAGTAATAGAAATGCTCTGAATCACCCACAGTCTGAACTGCAAAATGTCTGAATTATATCACAGGTGTATCCCAGTTATATGTACCTTTCCCTGAGGCTGTTTAAATATATATGTGAGAGTATATGAGGCCTGGAAGAGTCAGAAACACACAAGCATATCAGCTTGTCTGCTGTTACACACTCTGCAAATAGCTGTAGAATTAATCCCACAAGCATGCCCTTATGTAGAAGTACAATACAGAAATAGCAAAGGATGCAGCCATGTACTGCTAGCAACCACCTGTGACAATGCCATTGTTCAGGTGCTGAAAAGACTGCTGTGGTGCACAGTCAAAGAATACTAGGCTGACCTCTGTCTACCATCTGGATATGTCCACAGGTGGGAGCTACTTAGACAGACTACAAGCCTTCATAGACTTACAGGTACACAGCAACTCTGCATGTTCAGTAAGATAAACATCACACGATAATAAATAATGCACACTGCAGTTCTGCACCCCTACCCAAAGGTACTATATACCCATGTAGTCAGGCACAAACATTGGTGCAGGTAGGCATACACAGTACAGAAATATGTCCAGTCATCCTGAGCAGACTGTGCTAATGCCAACACAAACCACAAACTGTTCAGATGTGAGTAACGTACTAATGACAGTATAGCAGTTCACAAACAGTGCATGTGCCTGATATTCATAATTGGTGGTACAACATACTTAGATGTCCTCACCACTCTCTCAGCGGTGGAAGGTTTCAAATATCCCACCTAATGTATTGCATATGCACAGCTGTTGCTGGTAAAGAAATGGGCAGCTATGGACCTTCTCCACACCCACCGTGTACATCCCAAGCTAGTTTTCTTACTGTCTTCCCCTCTTTGAGCACCCTTTATCATCACATTCCTATCTCCCCATTTACTTTTCTGTCAAAGACATGAGTGCGGGGGTTTGCGGGAGTGAGCACTTGTAAACAGTAGTAAGCGTGTTTGCACCAGTGTGCGCATGTGTGCGCCTAGCTTAGCATTGCTAAGATATGATAAGCTAAGCCAAGCTTAGCTTACTATTGCTAACATAAAATAAGCTAAGCTAAGCTTAGCTTAGTATTGCTAAAATACAATAAGCTAAGCTAAGCATTGCTTAGCATTGCTAAGCGTCGCTTAGCATCACTAAGCATCACGCAAACCTGTGCCAAATCGCTTACAGCTGCTTAAAAGTGCCTTTGTCACTCTGTATGACAAGGCCCTTGTATTGCTCAGCAGAAAAATAAAATACCCTTGTCAGTCTCAAACCCCACACCTTGGACTCACCAGTCTGCATGATGTACCACTAAGCCACAGCGGATATATAATAACTTGGTGCTGAAAGAAATATCACATGCATTACAAGGAGTGCATGTAAAGGGAAAATAGGAAAGCCATAGGAATACATTGCAATAAAGAAATATAACATGCATTATAAGGAGTGAATGTAAAGGGAAATAGGAAAGCCATAAGAATGCATTGCAATAAAGAAATATGACATGCATTACAAGGAGTAAATGTAAAGGGAAAATAGGAAAGCCATAGGAATACATTGCAATAAAGAAATATAACATGCATTACAAGGAGTGAATGTAAAGGGAAAATAGGAAAGCCATAATTCTGCATGCATTAGCTTGACATGTACCCCCCTGGCAAGGCTGTGCATTGGATCCCAAACAGTGAGCCGAGTACTGGTGTATACTGGTGTGTCATATGGAGTGTGGCAGGCACTGTCAGCCAGTTGTGGGCTGAGCACTGATATGTGGTAATGAATGTGTGTATCCTCTGACAGACAAACAATGCTATATATGGCAGTTAACTGATATCTGTACTGTATAATGTTAAGTGTGCCACATGACTTGCTCACACATATTGTTTACTTGTCTTCCAGACTTATGGCTCATCACAGGAATCCCTGCTACACAGCCGCAGAGGAACAGGAAATCCACCACAGCCTGGTTCAGCACTATACCCTGCTGTTTTCTGGGGCCAGCCAGCACCAGCAGGAGCGTACTGCACTGTGGCAAGAACTTGTTCGTCAGGTAAATGACATAGGCATGCATAACCGGACATATGAGCAGGTACGCCATCAGTGCAGTGATTTAATTAGACATGTCCGGCGGCGTGTGTCTGAAATCCACAGACAACAGCTTGCCACAGGTGGTGGGGTGACCATACATCACCCCCTCACCAGAGTGGTGGAACTTCTGCTAAGTGTGGTGGCTCCTGGCCTACAGCAGCAACAACATCACACATGTGTCATCATGGAGGCCGGAGCCACCCAGCATGTTGACATGGAGCGTATAGGTAACATGCCCTAGCTGTAGACTACTGTTACCTGTATTGTTAGATTATGCATGTGTGAGATGTGTACTGTGTTTAGCAGTTGTGCTGCCTATTGTGTACAATACTGATAATTGGAATAGTATCTGTACACCTATGCCTGTTGTTCTACTGTAGTTTAGCACACTCACAGTAGCAATGCCACAGTTGTGGCCACTGACAAACTGTGTTATATTCTTGCAGGTCCCTCTGGTGTGACAGCAGGGCAGACGTTACATGCTGGTGAGTGTATTAACACTTTAAACTTGGTATTGAACTGTGCATGTCATAGGTGAAGTGTAGGCCATGTACCCATAACACACCTACACATAATGCATGCTGTGCATGTTTGCTGTGAGACGTGAAACATCTCAGTAATGTCAGTAGCTGCCTCAATCACATGCAATGCACAGAGCATCAGACACAAATGTGGCAACACTGTACTGCACATTGGATAGGCATAGTTGACACACATGTACACAACATAACACGTTTGTCATACGCAGTACACCTCAACATGCTACACATAATGTAACCGGACACCCGCTGCCATGTCACACTTCAGTATCCCACATGTTATCCACACACCACACATAATATACCTGAGGGGTAGGGGCCTAGCATGGGGCTGTGCAACACTCCTCAACACATAACACAGTCATGTTAGGCAATGCTCCCTATTGGGCACCTCACACACCCTTGTGCAACATGGCTGTGTAATTGTGAACTTAGCCACGGCACTGCGGTTCAGGTACAGCATGCTAGGCGGTGGTCTAGCACACTTTAGTGGCCTTGAGTGACCACATGATGCATGACAATGATGGCTAATGGTACTACACCCCATACTGTTACAATGGCCATGTCCAGGATTGGTATCCCATCACGTATATATGCACCACTCATCCCGTGTGCGTTCATAGCATGCATGTGCTACACCTGTGTCCACAATTATCTGCTACAGACACTGCAATCAGACATGGAAATCCATTTGACACACAGATAACACATGCAGCTGTGGTGTGTATACCTGTGTGTGATGGTGCACAGGACATTGCAGAGCTTATAATACTTGCACAGATCTGTCATGTCCTTGTACACATTGTGTTCCAGGGTGTAGGCAATCACTGAACATGTACACACATGCACCATAGCCATGTACATTGTCAATAACTATGGCTGTCTACACTCACACTGCATGGACTTGATCATCACTTATTCTGCATGCTGACACATGTGGCGTGACTGTTTGCCTTGTGATACTGTCACCCGCCTTCAACCAGTATTGAGTATGATTTGGATTTCTGTTGTGTGTGCATCTGCTGTAGTGAGGAGTGTGCATGTGTTCCTGTGGTCCTGTGTGCATGTGTGCATGTGTTCATGTGTGCATGTGTGCATGTGTGCATGTGTAAAGCATAACGTGTGTTTCCTGTCTTCTGCTCACAGGTGCTGAGGTAGGGGTTGGCGAAAGCAGCAGGCGACCTGTAGCCACTGCCACGGATAGTGGTGATGATGACACATGTATTTTGGCACAGGGAGATTTGACAGGGTCTGTCATTGGTCCGCCAATCAACAGTACACAGCGTTCAACCCCATCTATGCGCACACTCATTCTGCCATTACATTCCTCACCACCAATGGCTCTAGGGGAAGGACAGCATACAGTTGGCATTAACCAGGAGAGTGTGGTACCCATGGCACTTGCATCCCCTCACAGCAGCCATAGCCGTAGACCCGGAATGGTACCACATAGGTGGAGGTCCAGGGGTTCTCAGGGGAGTATCACTGGATGTATTGCCCCTGGCAGGCGTGCCCTCACAGGTCTTACAATGACCACTATGTTCTGGGCTGTAATGCAGGCTCAGGCACATATGGAATGGTACACCAGGCAGGGACTTAGGGTGCAGAGGGCACATTACACCGCTATCAATGACAGCATCTGTGACCTTGCCGGTGCCATTTGGATGTACACCAAGGTCATTGATAGACATTGGGGGGAGACAATAGATGCCCTCCACAACATGTCTTCCTCAAGCCAGGACTGTATGGGACGGTTGCGACGTCGACGCGGACGCATGCCAGCAACAGCAACAGCTGACAGTGGTCGCAGATGGCCCACAGTTCACAGCCGCTCCCTTAGTGGCAGTACCAGCCCCAATTGTCTGTCCCAGTAGACCAAATGCATGTGGCTCTGGCCAGTCCCAGCAGGGACATGGGTCCAGTCATCATACCTCTGCCTCTGATGACAGTACCCAGTCAGGGTTGGTACCCGATACTGTCCGTAACACCCCTGCCAGGCACAGGTACTGTGTCCATGGCCAGAGACAGTGATCTGTACAGCCAAGCAGGTACAGTCTGTGGCTGTCCCACAAACCGCCGTATATAGCAGCCACATGGTGTAGATGTGTGCATACAGGCACACACACGTTAACCAAACAACTAGGGCTCACACATACACACACACATTACATCAACATTGGCCCATGCTGTACTGTTGTCCCTCACACACACACACAGACATGTCGATTGGATTGGTCAATGTCAGGCTCTGGCAAACAACAAAACGCCCTGTGCATATGATGATACCTGTGCCACCTCCTGTCATCTGCATTATCGATGGAGGGACAGGCTAACATGGTGCTGATGCACAGGGTGACACTATAGCAGTGTAGCAATAATAGCAAGTTGTCAACAAGGAAGTGTAACTACGTCCTTGTAGGTATATCTAAGCAGACATTATGCATCAAAGCTCTGTTTGTCAATATAGCATTGTTTACACCACTGTTAGGTCTGTGTATGTATTATCCACCCATGTGCCACTTGGCTGTGTGTGATGTGTTGCCAGCATGTGTTAGTGAGTGGACAGTACATGTGTGATGTGTGCAGTATAGATTAGCGAGTGTACATCTGTGAACATGGTGGGTGCACACTGTCTGGGTGTACGTGCATAGTGGACACACGGGATGTGTGGCGTACCCTGTCATACACATTGTTAACATCTCATTGCATCTTTCAATGGCCAGTATGCATTCTACTACAGTTATGTAATAACATGGGTAGACATGTGTATGACATGGGTTGACACTATGCCTGCGGGTGATACCGTTAATATCAGTCAATGATTTGCAGTCTGGTAGTATACACAACCTCAACAGCATGACTATAAGCAATCATTGGATGATGTCCTGACAAATGACACAAAGTAGTAGGGAACCCAGTATCAATTGGATCCTTCCGGTGCTACACTATAACACTAACCAATGGTGATGACCGCCACCCATTACTGTGACCACACCTGTGTGTCATATAGCCCCTTATGTACATGCAGACACACTAGGTATGTGTCCATCCAAATCTGAGAATGCATGGATTGGCCTACAATGCATTCCCTGGATGGGACGCATATCCTCACAAGGGTATCATACAGACAGATACCTGTTGTGTGATACATGCTGTATAACAGTATGCCGACTATGGCATAGTCATCTTCATGTACTAAATTTACTATCCCGTCAGTACCACACAGGTGGTAGCCCTCAACATGTATGTCGCGTACCATTGTGTACATACAGACCCATGTTATGTCATGTGTCCCTTGGTATCCACATATCCATAGGTATTGTGGAGTCCCAAGGTGTATCACATAAGACATTAGAGGCCTGAATGCATATCCACAAAGCAGTCATACACCTATATAGACTTCCATTCTTGGCAGACTTTGTTGTGTATGACCATGTCTGACATATACCCCAGGCATACACCCTCACTCACACTACTCTTAAGTAACTGTCATGGGTGTGTGTGCCACAGATGACCTTGGCCACAGAACACGACAGTGGATGGCCGTGTCACATACATACATATGTGACCTACGATCTGAGAAGCAGCAACACAACCTGTCAATGGAAATAAATGTATTCATGTAGTATGCAGGCTTCACACCTATGTACTGATTGTGGGGGCATGTACACATATATATTTGCGACGCAGATACCTGATGTCTGCAATGCACTTACTGTTGTCATCATACTATGTCATACCATAGTAAAAGCAAAACCCACACTGCATTGACCAACAGTGACACACACACAGTCAGCATTTGCATGATTCAAACCCCTACCTAACTATGTTATGATACTGGAAAGGGATGCATTAACACGGCATGCTATTTGCTTTACTGGCTTGTTTTCCTTCTCCTGCTGTATTTGTAGGATGGTGACATCATCAGACTTTCCAAAGAGGAATGTACCTCTTTTAGTGTCCAACCTCACGATAGAGGGATTTTTGTGTTTAATAACAACCTGAAGCACAATTATTAACTCAATATATGTGTGTTTATATATTACATTATATTTACTATATTTATTTTATTATATATTCATATAGATTTTTATATTTTCATGTTTTATATATTTAATATATTTATTATATTTATTATACAATTTCATATATATATAATATATTATTTGCACATCACACATTCATGCAATGCAAGTATTTATGTATATACATACAAATACACGGGTAGGATGAGTACAGATGCATTTTACTGAAGTTTTGTGCTGCCTTTAAATTTAGTTATAATATATTATTGTTTTTTTTCAAGGTTCCTTTAAGTATATTTAGAATTTGCTAAATGTATTAATTGAATAATTGGTATTATTTAGGGTTGGTAGTATGGGTATTTAAAGAAGTTCTACATCTCAGTAGGTTGTTCTGAAGAAGTTCGTTATATGAGCGAAACCTAGGTCGACGTTGTTTTTATGTGATTTAATAAATCTTACGTAATAAATATTATGGACCTTGGGACTATTCGTTTTTTGTATTTTGGCAGTAACGTTTGAGTATACACCAGTACTTCGGCTGAGGTGCCTTCCACACTCTATTTTTACCTCTTTTAGTGTGTTTTCAGTCTCCAAAAAGGCCACTCCTTTCAAAGAGAGTTGCACATGTACACACACTCACTGTTTGCAGGATTGAAACCCCTACCTAACTATGTTATTATACTAGAGAGAGACGCACTAACATGGCGCGCTATTTGCTTTACTGGCTGGTTTCCCTTCTCCTGCAGTATTTATAGGATGGTGACATCATCAGACTTTCCAAAGAGGAATGTACCTCCTTTACTGAGTTTTCCCAGTCTCCAAAAAGGGAACACCTCTCAAAGGAAACTGCACACATACCCCACCTCCACACACACACACACACACGAGTTTGCAGGATTCAAACCTCTACCTAACTATGTTATGATACTGGAAAGAGACGCATTAACACTGTGCGCTATTTGCTTTATTGGCTGGTTTTCCTTCTCCTGCTGTATTTATAGGATGGTGACATCATCAGACTGGACATGGTGATGTGTGTACACTTTGTTTTATGCCATTCCAGGAATGGTCCATGTGGGTCAGCAGGTGTCAACAGCTTGAACATGACCTCAGTATCCTTACCTTGTGTGATCTATCTGTGGACACATTGAAATTCGGTCATATGTCAACACATATTTATGCACAACTTCTTGGTTTTGTGGATACTACATGTGTCTGGGATGTTGATAAAGGGCTATTCAAAGTCTATGTGACACATGTGTAGATGTGTTCATTGATGTATGTCCTGGGTGGCTGCCTTGCAAACAGTCTAGCATGTTTGGGAGCCATGATCCACACATGAACATACCACAGTTGGTAGGGTTGTGTGCGTGTCAGCTTCCAATAGCTCTGTTTATGACTGCAACCATGATGGACTCCATGACCTTGCAGATCATACCTCATAGGCGTACTGGACTTGACTTCCCATGGTGTGTTGTGCACCAACACTTGTGGGGAGTTCCATATGTAGCTGTGACACATTCAACAGTTCCACATCCTGTGCAGGGGGTGCAGCTCAGCTGACTGTTCAGGTGCATGATCTGTTTGTTCTGTAGTTTGTGCATGACACATATTGGGAATCAATGTATTCCACCTGCTGCCATGCTTTTGGCAGTGGGGGTAGCTGCTCATCCATTCTACATGTCATATCTCCTGGTATGATGATGTGGACTATTGTCAGTGGGGGATTGGTATGTACATATGGGCCTGTCTGTCATGATGTCGGCATTGAGACTCAGGTACAGTTGGCCCTGACTCAGGACATATATGGGTGTACATTGATATTTATGACATAGCTGAAGGAGGTGTCATGATTCAGTTTGGACTCCTTCTCAGCTCCTCTTTACAAAACACTAACGAACATGAGCACTAATCCCTGTTATACTCTTTTACATGCTTAACACCCTACTGATCCTTTGTGATCAGGCTACAGAGTATGTCATGATAATATCCTGGCATGTCCAGGGGTCGGTTTTGTGTGTACTCTTCAGTCCAGCTGGTGGATATTGTGATATTGACACAATGTCACATCTGCCTCATGTACACAGACAACCCTCTCCTCCTCCCGACAAACTGAGATATATGTGTGAGATGCACCTATATAGACATACAGGGAGCTAAACTCTCTCGACCCATGACTGGCACAGTCTATCAGGTGGTGAAGGTAACCACACACACCACATATCAGTCTCACATATCCTCTAGCAACAGCACTCAAACCACATTAGCACACATTGACATACTCAGATGCTGTAAATGTACTCTACCTAAGCAGCAATGACCTACAAAGCAGACACACACACACCTGCTACCCCACTACAATACCCACATATCACAAAGTTCACAATGTCAGTGTGCCACACAGTCACTGCCCTTCGGGCTAAACAACACACCTAATACACTTGTAATAGGTGACACATGTTCAGACACACTGACATACCACTCACCAGCCCTGACAAGGGAATAGTCACTTTGGGCTGTCTGTTGGGTGCCAGGATCTGCCGCATAACACAGGCAGTCAGGTCACTCCAAAGCAAGTACAAGACTGGCACCATCATTGTCCATGCTGGTGTGTGTAACCTCAGACGTTACTCCCTGGACCACATGACATGATACATGGAGGTACACTCTGATCATGTAGCCCAGGCCAGTATGACCCTGACCTTGTCTATTATCTTACACCCACCAATTATGATGTCACAGTATACGGACACACATATCACATTTAACAGTTGGCTAACAAATTTGTTTCATTCATAGGGGATACAGTGTCTGTCAGTGTATGGTGACATGCTCAACATGCCACGTAGCTTCACTATGGGCAGCTTACACCTGTCACCCTTGGACTTTGGTATGTTGGCTAAGGCTCTGGCTACCACCAGAGTTCCTTTTTTAAGCAGGGCTCAGAAGAGAAACCCACCTCCATAGACATTACAGGTTCAATGAAACTAAGGGTAATACTGCTCAACAACAGTTGTGTTTACCTCATATTGTGGCCACTCAGGACTCTCTTCAGTATGGAGGAGAAGAATATCTGTGCACTGACAGACACCTGGTTCAGGCTCGCTTATGCACACCAGCACTACCAGGTTATGTTTCATACCATGCTGTCTGACAACAAGACTTGGAACAGACAACGCAACTAGGGGGAGTATCCATATACATCACAGATACACACACCTCCAGGTTAGTAGCACTGCGCAAAGCATCACAGACCATACATATACAACTACCATTGTGCAATACTGCCTTTCAGTTTGATGCCTGCTACAGAACACACTCACAAACACAGGAACCACACTCAGCTTTTGTGGGAACTATGGAGAATATGAAGGTCTCCACAGACACCATTATATCGTGTGACTTCATATACACACATATTGACTGGGGATACTACTCAAGCCCAGACAACCTCACCCAACAGTCACTACAATTTGTGGACTCATATGTTTTGGCACAACCAGTCAGCACAGCCTCAAGGGAGAATACATATTGGACCAGCTCATCACCAACAAGGGGACTCTATGTTCCACACCAGTGATATACCCTTCATTGGTAAGATCAGAACATACATGTATCTCACAGGACATACATATACCCTCCACGCACACATCCTGGTTAATCTTGGTGAACTTCTCATGAGCCAACATCTCACTTCACCAAAGCAAGGTGGTATCCTTCAGAGATCCTGAGACAGTGGCATATATGTCTCACACTGCTGCATCCTTTACATACACATTCTATGGACACCTAGTGGACTGCATGGATTGTGCTATCCCAAATAACAACAAGACCCACTACTACAATGGCAGGGGACCTGTCTGGTAGACCCCAGCCATTAATAAGCTGTACAACATCAGGAGGATGCTACTACATGATAGAGCACAATCCCAGACTGGGAAGGCATCTGTGATCTGTACTAGCAGACAGCTACAATCACTCATGGACTTTTCTAAGGGCCGCTTCTACCAGACAATTGCACCTGACATGTAGGACTATCACACAGCCTTCTTCAGTTATGTCAGGAACCTGGGTGGACACTCATTGATATGCTGTGAGTTACTGCATACTGACTAAACCTACCCTGAACCCACTGGCATTGCCTATATCCTGGCAAACAGGTTCAGTGCAGATGTCTCCCACCCATCCCCCCTAAGGAGCAACTATCCATCCCAACAGAGTATAACATCCCTGACATCACACAGTAACAGGTGAGTGCTGCCCTCCCCACAGTGTACATCACAGTATCAATGTGACCAGATGGTGTCCCAGCCTGCATCATACACGAGCATCATGACAAACTAAACCCTCACATTACATCACTGTTCAGTATCGGAGTTACCACAGGATATGTACCCAAGGAATGGTGTACTGCGACAGTGGTCCCACTCCACAGAGTTGGTGCCACAATGGACCACAGACAATATTGCCCTATAAGCCTATGTAGCCTGTTCTGCAAAGCTATGGAGCATATTGTCATAGGACTCCTACACATAGACATCGGGAACCTACAGATACTGTGTCCTACTCATTTCAGCATTGTTGTGGGCAGATCTTGCCACTTGAACCTGTAGGTATTCTTTAAATGGCTAACAGATCCATCGACATAGGGACGGCTGTCCACACAGCCTACCTGAACCTTGCAAAACCATTCAACACAATAACCCACTGGGCCATTATGCATAGGCTCACCAGCATCTATTTGGACACATATCTCACACAATGGATTGATACCTAGATCAGGGATAGCACCCACATGGTCAGAATTGCAGGTGCCATGTCTGACTATACACCAGTTACACATGGCATCCCACATGGCCTGGTCCTGGGATCTCTCTTGTTTAGTATATATTTGTCTTACATACAGGCTATCACAGGGGGAATATGGCTGAACATGTTTGCACTTGACTGCAAACTGGGTGCCATGATCAACTCTCCAGCTGCCACATGCATACTCAATCAAGGTGTTACAGAGATGGATGACTGGTGCCTGAGCCATGGCCTACAGCTAAATGCCATTAGTTGCATAGTCATCCCCTTTGGGATTAACAACATGCCCACACATTACCACATAGGTAGTACTCCATTATATACAGTAGGAGTTGTTAGGGGTTTGGGGACATCACTTGTTCATACTGTCACCTTTAACATTCACGTTGCCAAAGTGGTTGGACACACCTTCTATGTGTGCCACCTTATCCCATATGGTTTCACATCTAGATCGAGTGAGGTCATTGTGCCCCTAAACTCATCACATCCATGCTTGGTTACAATGCCACATTTGGGGTATACCTTACCTGACACCTGCAGCAACTGTACTGGCCACGGATGGTCCTCACCAAGCAGATCTAGGGACTCACACAGATGCCCTGCATAGTTCAGATGCAGTAACTCCAGCTCTACTCAGTCACTTACCACCTACTCAGATATGATGTGTGCCTGTTGTTTACAGCTATACCCAAACCAGAATTACTGGACATGCTCCACCTCAGGATATCCAACTCCCTTGGTGCTACACACTGCAGGGATGTATACCTCAGCACAGATGTTAATAGGACATTGTGGAGGAACAGATTCTTATCCCAGAGGCTCCACTCACTACAGAATGTAATCCCAGTTTCACATAGGCAGAGCCACCCACTGACCACCTACTGGAGACATCTTGATGACTGTATGCGTGATTGTATATTTACCCCTGGGATATCTTCTGTGTCCCTGCTAGACAGAGGCACACTAGCATAAACGTACATGGGCTATCTTGCATGACCTACTATTCACACACACACAGTGTAGTAATCTGACAGGGTTGCGAATGCCAAACACACTCTGGCTAGGCTTGTACATGCCCTAGGGCAGATAGCCTAGTATCGACCTCTGAACCTATGCTAATGTTCAAGATGCACAATGTTTATTGCAGATACTGTTTGCAGGTCTTTATCATCTTTGCTTTACCAGTTTCCATGAAGAACTTCAGTATCTGCAGAACATATTTGATTATGACAGGGTTCCACTATATTATAGATGTGTCTGTTGTCATATAACTGTGTGCACAGGGCGGATTGCTGTATAGTGACAGGTTCCTGGGTTAACAAATGCAACTGCCAGATAAGCGTGGCCCACTGCTGTACTCAGACATGGCCTAAGTGTGTGAGCATGCCCATTTCTGACATTCCATGTTTTGTTGCCTGACATTTGTCTCATTTATTCAAGTCTGTGAGCATGCCCAGTGTGACCCTTCAGTATGTTGCTATCTGAGGTCCACTACATTTGCTGATGTGTGCGAACATGGCCAATATTAACATTTATACTGTTTGTGTTGGAAGTCAGGTTCTGTTCTCACTGCAGGACTCACCTTTGTGTCATAACTCAACAAGGATTATGCTGTGCTGCAGGGTTTCCATGGAATACTTTGCATAGACTTATCAACATTCCATCATACAGGTGGACCACTGCAATACTGTCACGGTTTAGTGGTTCAGTACTTTGGCTATAGTGCACAGTATCCTGGGCTCGAGGCCCATCACTGCTTTATATTTTCATACTGAGCAGACCAGACTGCTTAAGGGCCTGTTAAGCAAATATGAGCATGTTGGCTTTTGCTCAGCCATGCCCTACATAGACCAGGCTTGTCCGACATTGCTCAATATTCACCATCATTGCTGGATGTTGCCCATTATTACTGAACATTGACCACAGTTGTGCTAGTTGGGGTGTGTGATTTTGTTTGCATATACTACAAGGAGGTAATTGCTGTTTAGCACTGCTTTATATTGCTTAACACATGGCATTCATGCCTTAGGTGGTGCTGCAGGGCTGCCTATGTCAGATGCACATACTACACTCCCTGCACATGTTTGGAAGCAGGTAGTATCAACTTAGTCATCCCTTTTACTTTATGTGCGAGTCGGAGAGGGGTATCATTTCCAGAGTTCCTACTGAGCCAGTGTATGTGCTATGCGTTGCCTCTTTGCCAAGGCCAAAGCATACTGGGCACACCTCCTTCTGCCTACTGGGGCAGGCTTAGGTTGTTCCTCCTCCGAGTCACGCTCTGCCTGTGATGGCCTTGACAATGGTGGGGGGCTGTTTGGCCCAGGTCTATGCTGGTCCTGCTGCAGCTGTTTTCGCAGGATCATATTATGTAGCATAGCACATACCATGACAATTTGGGTACATGTAGTTGGTGAGTACTGCAAGGCTCCACAAGATGTGTCCAGGCACTGGAACCATGACTTGAGCAGCCCAAACACACGCTCTATCACATTACGTGTTTGTGCGTGTGCCTCATTATGGTGTTCCTGTTCAGGTGTGTGTGCATTTCTGATGGGTGTCATCAGCCACGGCTCTAGTGCATAGCCAGCATCCCCCATAGGTGACCATGTGGGATATCCCCATTGGCAAATGTCTGGTACAGCTGAGTCAGATGCCAGATATGGGAATCATGGTAGCTTCCAGGGCAGCCTGCACACACATTCAGTATTATGCCCTGGGCATCACACATGACCTGGCAGTTGATGGAGGGAAAGCCCTTGCAGTTGAAGTAGACACTACCCCGCTCACCGGCTGGTGCTTTGATGCATATGTGCGTGCAGTCTATTGCACCCACTACCTCAGGGTATTCCGCTATTTGCTGGAAGAGACGCGTATTGCTGGCCAATATCTCATGGGAATTGGGGAAATATACATGATCACCGACATGTGCTGACATGGCATCCAGGAACTGTGTAGTACCCTGGATGCTGATGCCTGTGATATCCCCATCATATCACCAGTTGGTCTCTGGAGGGTACCTGTTGCTAATATTCTTAGGCTAACACATACCTTGGTTTCCACTGGGATGGGTTCCCCTCTGTTGGTTCTGTGTGTGAGGCGTGGCCTGCACAGCTCAACAATTTGCTGCAGGAGGTCTCTGTCCACTCTATAGTGCTCCACTATCTCCAGCTCATGTAGCCCCTGGTAGGTTACCCTGGGCCTGTACACTCTTCTCTGTCTACTCACTGTAGGTTGTCCAGCAGCATTTCCATTGTAACCACCCTCAGCATGTTGCATATGTCGCCTTATAACAGCAATGGCAGCCCCTAACATTTATTTGTCTGAGTAAATCTTTTTCAGTTTTCACTTCTATTAGCTTACTGCAGTGTCTGTTTTGAGAAACATAATGGACTGTTGTTGACAGAGTTTTAAGTGCTAGGCTGGGCTGGGCTAGTGTACTGCCTGTGTAATTGCCTGATTCTGATTGTTTTCACCTGCTAGCTCTGCTAGTACTCCCTGGTAGCTTCCTACTATTTGTTGTGCTTCCTTTTTCCTTTCTGTTTCTTCAGGGGGGAGCACCGCGCACACAAGCGCAAACACGTGCACAGCAGCTAACATGCACGCACACATGCTTACACGGACTAAAACTTGCTTATTCGGGTTAAAACATGCGCACACCAGTGCAAACGTGCTTACAACTCTTTAAACAGCCTTATACATACTTACTCCGGCTTAAATGCGCTCACTCATGCTTACACATGAACACTCTGTCTTACTCAGGTTTACAGGCATGCACACGCGCTCATACCCGCTCAGCAAGAAACTTTGGTGTTATGCACGGCATACACCTTCCATTTCCTGGATTTCCCTAGCCTACCTGTTGACATACCTCTTTCCATGATGTCTAAATGACAGCGGACACATGCCACTCTGCTCCAATGAGCTTCACTTCTTTCATACATACCCCGCTCATGATGTCACCTATCTTCTACTCTGTTACTCCTCATATCCTACTCCTACACTCCACTGACTGTGCTCATTTGCTACGTAAGCTAGCGATTCACTATCCTAACGCTCATTTACATAGGATTGCCTACTAATGCTTGGTTACATGTCTTAGACTGAGCTTCCCCCCTTATCAACCTCTACTCGGTGGCTATCTTGTCTTCAGCCTGCCATTCCCTTGCATTGTACATTACCACTTTCAATAAAATCCACATTTGTGGGTTTTAATTTGTAGTACTCTGTGTTTAAGAGCGCAGCCCATTTGCGCGGTGCTGCGCTACGCTTAAACATCGGAAATCGGCGAAGAAAAAAATAATTTTTATTTTAATTTTGCATCAGGGAACATTTCCAATGGCAGTATATTTGGCCATTGGCATGTTTCCTGCACTGGATGCAACCTTTATTTGGTGCTGTCATGGCTCCGTTTTGCTATTTGCAGAATGGTACTCAGTTGTTAACTGAGTACATTTTGCAAATAACACTGCTATTACTCGGACAGGTTTGGGTTTCTGAATCACAAATCTACCTCATTTGCATGCCTTTCGCCTGCAATTGAGGTGATTTGCATGTCCCAGCCCTGTCCGTGTAAAAGCCGTTTTAGGAGCTCTCTTACACACCCCTACAGGCTGTTCCTGGATTGCTCGTCAGACATGATGGCTGCATGGAGTCTTACTCTACTCTTAGACTCCGTGCAAGCCATCGTGAATCCGGCCCTATATTTATTATAGTCTGATGTACACTAAACAGCAATGCTTTGCCTTCTATATATTATTACATATCTACTGGGAAATACCTACCACATTTGTACTTAACTGTGCTGTGTATAACATTATGTGATCTAACTGAAAACTATGTAGTTACAAGCTATGAAATGCCTTCTTTCCCAGATATAATATTTAGGGAATCGGGCTTTAGTAAGCACATTTAACAATATTGATTTGTTTGTACCTCTTGCCTTAAGGCTACAAGTCAAAGCTACTTTTAAATGATTCATATATATATATATTTTTTTTATAAATTTGACAACTCTTTATAAACCTTTGACCTTACCTTCTAAGCCGAAGACAAAAGTTTCAAAAAATACTTTTATTGCAAGAATTGTTTAGTTTGTGGATTTCCTTTTTAGACAGCTTTCTGAAACACTTTCAGGGACATGCATAAGTGTTGTTACATAAGATTTTATCTAAACAAGAACTATATAAGGATTGACAAGAGGTCAAGAAACTAAAGCTTTGTTGTGTGCAAAGTAAAATAAATTGGTCTGATTTGTCTACTTTCTTGTGATGGGGTTGAGAAATCCCCTGCTGTTTAATACTTAGTGAGACAGGAATAGTTTTGAAATAAGCAATGCTGATAAGCTAATCTTGGAAAAGTATTTGCTTCTTGCAGGCAGTCAGCGTGACTCAGCTGTAGGGTCACTTCCAAAGCATGAGCTACAAAATAATCTGAACTCTTCCATCTTTGGATAGATGAACCACAGAAAGGTTAAATGAGTGCAGCCCTCACGTTTTGTTAGCCCTCTCATATTGTTTGTTTGTATTGCTAACTACAGCAGGACATTGTCAATTCTTAGCGGAGGCCCAGGGAAAAAAACGCCCAACAAATTACAGCAAACAGAGATTCATTATAAAAAAAACTGCAGACAACGAATAACAGCAGTAATGCAATTAAGAAAGCTAAAATTAACCAAATAACGACAACTCAGTTCATTAGATTTGTAAATTTGCACATCTCTATGGCAACAGATTTTGGTTAGGTAAATGTCATATACTCAGTCTATATATAAGGGAAATTATGAAAATTCAGCACTAAAGGCCAGCAGAGAAGATAAGTAAGCATTGCACTTACATTATGCATTTAGATAAAGTGAAAACATTTAGCCATAGGATAACTTCCAGTGTTAATTATTTGCTGAAGTATGCCAAATACACTAGTGAACCATGCCAGACATATTCTTGTATGCAATTGCATTGTTAATTTATTTTCATGTCTACAAGATTCTAGGATCATCTTCATTTAATTAGGAAATGCAGTGTCACAAGCAGTACATCTTTTTATTTAGAGGCTTTAAAAGTACTTGTCTTTAAAATGAATGCTTACACAACAGTTATACTAATTCTGCATCTTAAATTTTAAAAAAACTTCCATAACACACTGCATCTTAAATTAAAAAAAAAAAAAACTTCCCATAACACTAACAATATTCAGAACACCTTGAGCTGAATGTGGTTAGGTTTTGTGTAGTGCATCAGAAAAGGAAATATATATATTTATACACACACACACACACATATATATATATATATATATATATATATATGTGTGTGTGTGTGTGTGTGTGTGTGTGTGTGTCTGTGTGTGTATGTGTATGTGTGGACACAGGTCCATTTCACTGACACAGCAATCAGATGGTAAAACTTACTGAAAGCACATTTGACTGAAAAACCATTAAATCAAAAACATTTTAATAGCTTCATTTCTCACATACCCCAAACTTAAATATTCTAAGTTCATAGTTGCACACCCACAAGAGAAAAAAAAATCACCATACATAGTAAATCGGTGCTGGGATGCAATCATCTTCAAATCTAGGGGAATAGCATAATGGTGCATACCATACTGTCAACTCACACAAAATCTTCTAAATTACATCCATTACATCTCCCAAAATCAAAATGATCCTGAAAATAACATTTATAGACTTCCATAACTTTTGTCAAAATAACATTGCAGTCCAAAGTACTTTCAGTCATCTAATTTCTGTCTCAGTCAAATGAACCTTCGATCAAATGTCATGTAACTATATATCGTTCTAGTGAAATTGATAGAAGCTTTACTTCTGGTATAATGAGAATTTTCTAGTATGCATATTTTCTGTATATTAATTTTGACTGGCCTTTTGTTCATAGATCAGGTACCCCCAGGTAGAAACCAGACATAGGGAGGGTTGGGGGAGGGTTGGCATATTGGTTACCTCACAGACAGAAGGCACAGATTTTGATTATTACCTTTGAGAAGTTGGCTTGGCTTAAAATAGCCCAGAAAGGCACCTACCATAGTACTTACCTATAAACCTATAGTGAAAGATTGTGACCATAACTCTCAACCTCTTAGCACAAAAAATCTGGACATAATTGAAAACAATGGGGGGTAACCCCCAAAATAGGATCAAATTTTAAATATTTCTCTTATAAACTTAAAGAGTTGCTAGAATAAAAGGTCTTGTGTTACCATGCATTTTATAAAGATATGAAGTCTGAAACTCAAATCCCTGTTATTTAGTGAATTCAATCCTCACTGATTTGCTGCAAAAATCTGGAAAATCACAAATTTTATGAGGAACAGACCAAAAATATGAGGCAAAAATATGGACAGTTGAGAGATACGATTGTGACAGCAAAAGTTCTTTATAGGCCATATGTCAGTTCCCAAAAGGTAGTTAAAAAAAAGAACTCTAATAAGATGCTGTGGTACAAAACATATATTCTTCCCATAACTCTCAACCTTCCATCTCTGAAATGAGGAACACTACCTCTCAAAGCTTGGAGCAAAATGGACAAAATGTGGAAGACAGAAACACTTATTAGCAACTTAAAGTAGAAAGGTTGCTGCATGGTTAATTACAGTTACTTCACACTCACTGAAAAGTAGTAAAACTCAACATAGCTCTCTACCGCTTTGCTTGGGAATCAGAAATAGTGCCAACAATAAAGGAGGGATAAAGACACAGACAATAACTCTACACAAGACCACTCGGATACTCACCCAAGTTCCACAGGGAAGAAGTATATCCTAGTGGTAGTATTTTATGGTACCAGATACCCTGAGGAGGTAGCACTCTACTCTACTGAGACAGAAAAAGTGGCAAATGCTTTGTTAGATATTTTCAGCAGGATAGAGAAATACTGACTGACAGAGGTGCCAATTTCATGTCAGACCTGCTGACTTGTCTGTGGAAGCACTGTGGAGTGAAGCACCTAAAGACCACCCCTACTTTTCCCACACTAATGGTCTTGTGGAGAAGTTAAACTCTGCACTAAAGACCATGCTATGAGCATTTGCAGAGCAGTTTAAGAGAGTGGGAAAAATATTTGCCCCATCTGCTGTTGCATACAGAGAGGTACCCAAGGAATCAACAGTTTTTTCACCCTTTGAGTTGCTGTATGGGCATTGGATGAGGGGACCTCTAGATCTGATTCGAGATGAGTGGGAGGGTGAGTGTGACTCCCATAAGGAATCTATTGTGGTGTAAGTCCTAAACCTTGGGACAAGGCTCAAGGAACTCATGGGCTTGGCTTAGGAGAACCTGGCAGAAGCCTGACAGCATAAAAACATCTGGTATGACAGGAGTGCTTGAGCCAGAGAGTATGCTAGGGGCACATATTATGGTTCTCATTCCTGTCAGACATAATAAGCTGCAGGCAGCTTGGGAAGGACCCTTCAAAGTTGTAAGGCAGGTCAGTTCTGTTAACTACATAGTAGAACTGCTAAGCAGGAGGCAGGGGCATAAATTGTACTATGTTAACACCATGAAATGTTACAACGATAGGGAGGCTTTGGTGCTAAGTATTTGCAGTAGAAGGCAGGAGGAGTCTGAGGGGGATCCATGGCTACAGCCAGCCAGCCAGAAAAATCCCAAGTTACTAAGGTGGAGTCTAGGGTTGTAGGCATATAATATGACAGTGCAGCACTGCAGTAGAGTTAGCAATGCCAATGCAGCTGGGCTGTCAAGACAGGGTATGGGGTAATGTATTCCCATATAGGCTCATTTCTTTCAAGCAATGTTTCTCAAGGGGCACTTGAAAAACTAGCTTGAG
Organism: Protopterus annectens; assembly: GCF_019279795.1. Taxonomy (NCBI): domain Eukaryota; kingdom Metazoa; phylum Chordata; order Ceratodontiformes; family Protopteridae; genus Protopterus; species Protopterus annectens. Next base: position 1,062,990,020 of record NC_056748.1, on the reverse strand, counting down.
TCTTCAAAGGGGAGAAGAGGTGTAATGATAGGAGGTACTGCCAGCACAGCTAACTGGCATTTTGTAAATAATTCTATGTCATTTGTGAATATCAAACTGATTTATACAAGATGCCTGTGTCACAAGTGTATTAGAACTGTATGTCATGTGTATATTAATCTAATTTGTACAGATGTTTGTATTGGAAAGGTATTTGTAAAGTGCTTGTGTTTGAAATGTATCCACAGTGTCACTTCTCTCCTATTAGTCTTGCTCTTGGTCTAACTACCATTTGTATTCATATTAATTACACTCAGTATATAGGGTACCCTTGTAAGGGCCTTAAGGTAGCTGTCAGGAGTGTAACTACCTTATAGTCTGTGCACTAGGGGGCATAGCTAGTAAACATGTGCCAGCCTTCCCAATGTGTGTGCGTGTCTGTGTCTGTATAAATCAAATGTCAAGAGTCTGTGTGTCAGCAACTTGGACAGGGGCACAAAGCACTGGTTGGACAAAGAGGGTGCTTAAGTTCTTGGCATGGACACTCAGCTGAGATCTCATCTCTATAGCTATGCCAGTGAGGAGTCTTATTGGGGATCTGTAGAAAGAGGGAGAAACCAGCCCCAAGCTGACTGCAGTCTCTGTCTGCTCTTAAGGGAAATTGCACTTGATGCAGAGAGCTGCATCTGGAAATACTGTGTGTGTACCTCTTATCCTTCCAGTGAATGGTCCCCACAGGTTCCAGTGGTGAGGATTGAGGCTCCTTGATTACTGACCCAGAGGTGGAGGGTCATCACACCTTAACCTAACCTTAACCCTAATCCTAACCCTAAATGCTCACAATCACATGTACTTAATCTATTACCTTACCTAACTCTTACTTTAACCTTAATCCACATACATTCACAAACATGCAGAGACACTTATTACATACCCCAATTACCTGTTTCAGCAAAAGAAACACCTAACAAAACAGCCATTCAATAAGCTGAACATTTGACCAAAAAGCATTGCACTTACAAAACAGTTGTCTAACCTTTACAAACTGCAGGAAAATGGCACTTATGATTGGTGTAGGTGAGGGTAGTGCTAGTTTTAAAGCCCAGAGTTTATGTAGAGTGGAGTCTAAGATTTTTCTGGACATTGTCCATAAGCATTAAAACTGGAAGCTCTTATAGTTCTAGTTCTCATGTATGTGCCAACCTCCACACAATGATGGACATTGATGTGGCACTCACTTGCACAATAGATAGTAAAGTAATAAAATATCGGTACTGTATTCTTATGCATCCAGCGGAACTTTAAGATGGAAACTTGACAGTCCTCCTTTCCAGTATCTGCTGCTCAACAGTGGCACCATCTTCTGGCGGTTAATTATGGGATGACAATTTTCTCCACCCTAACATAATGCCCATGCTCTGAGCTGCCCACAGGTGGTCAGGTATGTGAATAGCATTGTGTAATAATCTTCATTATGGTTATCTGGTTTGCACATTAAACAAGCTGAGCAATTCAGAAAAAGTAATGATATACTGTATTCAAGACTGTTTGTAAGCTTCTGAGGCCCCCAAGCCTTTCTGTGTTGGAGCGAAGCCTTCTAGCTTATCAGTGGGAGTGGTAAGCACTAGGTAGTCTATCCATCACAAGAGGAGTGGTTTCTGGCCCAGAAACTGTAGCTTATTGGCAGTTTGGTCAGTTTTTCCATCTCTTTCAACTTTCTGGTTTAAAAGCTCGCATTTGCACTTTTCCCGCCTTTGTTGTAACTAGTCTAGTCCAGACAGAGATTTGCTGTATCCAGGACTGTATGTAAGCTTCTGAGCCCCCAAGCCTTTCTGTATTGGAGGGAAGCCTTCTAGCTTATCAGTGGGAGTGGTAAGCACTAGGTAGTCTATCCACCACAAGAGGAGTGGTATCTGGCCCAGAAACTGTAGTTTATTGGCCATTTGAGCAGTTTTTCCATCTCTTTCAACTTTCTGGTTTAAAAGCCCGCATTTTCACTTGTTTCCCAACTTTCCTTTAACTAGTCTAGTCCAGATAAAAACTTGCTGTATCCAGGGCTGTTTGTAAGCTTCTGAGCAGGGTCAAAATCTGCTCTTCAATTTTCCCTTAGATCTACTAGCTCTCTCCTCTCCTGCACTTTTACTAGTTTATTAGTCTAGCACTTTACCAGACTTCTTGTAGCAATTATTGTAGCACACAAAACTGCTAGCAGCACTAAACATTCTACAAGGAAACAGATCCAGTACTTATTGTTAAGGCCCACCCCTCCAGGCATGTCTAAAAGTCAGTTCCCTGTGCTTTCTCCTATTAACCTGGTGAACTTGGGCATCCTGAGGCAATGTAGCAAGTGCCTCATGTACACCAACAACTCTCTCCTCTTACCTCCCAACACTGAGGCTTGCGAGAGATGCACTTATATATCCAAAGTGGAAGCCACACACTCTCCTGTCAAGACCGGAATAGCTGGTCAAGAGGAGAAGGTCAATACATGCACTACACCACATGGAACACATAGCCCACCAGAACACACACCAGTACTGCCTTCACATAAAAGCACAAACCACACACCCACCTTCATGGAGGCTCTCAGTAAAAATCAACCCAAACAGCAGAGAGCTCCAAGGCAGAAACACACTTGACCTCCAAAACACAATGCTAATCACAACATACATAACTCTTCTAAACAGTGTGCCACTCAACCAAAGCTCCTAAGGCAAAACAGCATGCCCAACACACTAGTCATAGGTGACTCAATAGTGAGGCATACTGATATCCCACTCAGTAGGTTGAATAAGGAGAAAGTAACAGTCAGCTGCCTGTCAGGCGCCAGGATCCACCACATAATTCACGCACCCAGGTCCCTCAACAATAGGTATAAATATGACTCAGTCATTGTACATGTGGGTGTGAATGACCTGAGACATACCTCCCTGGACTATATGAAAAGAGACATGGAGGAGCTCTTGGATTATGTAGCCCAGGTGTGTATGACCCTAGCACTGAGCAACATCCTACTCTCACCCAGAATGATACCACAGGACAAGCAGAAAAAAGATTGATTTCAACAATTTGCTAAGTTTCTGGTATCATTCTAAGGGGATCCAGTATCTGTTTGCCTGGGATGACATGATTGACAGACCTCAATGCTTTGCCAGAGATGGCCTGCATCTGTCACCCCTGGGCTTCTGGATATTGACCAAGGCTCTTGCCACCCCTATAGTGCCTTTTTTAGACAATGTTCCAAAGACCAAATTACCACCGTAACAGCTGCAAACAAATGCAATCTGAGGGTCATGCTGCTCAATGCTATAAGCCTAAATCTCAAAATGCACTTGCTCAAAGCACTCCTCAAAATGGAGAACATCCACATTTGTGCTGTAATTGAGACCTGGGTCAAGGCAGCAGAAAACACCCCTACACTACCAGGCTATAACTCATTCCACACCTTTCGGCCCCAGAACTTGGACCGAAGCTCCAAAAGCGGTGGTGTTTCCATATTCATAAATGATGCACACACCTCCAGACTGGTAGCACAACATAATGTGACAGAGATACTTCAGGTGCAGCTAACATTGGGTAAGACAGAAATTCAGGTCGTAGCCTGCTATACATCCCCATCCATGTCCCAAGGTTCACACTCCACGTTCCTAAGCACCCTGGAGAATATTAGAGTCCAACCTAACACTTTCATACTAGGTGACTTAAGCTACCCCTCCATTAACTGGGAAAACCACTCATGTACCAATACACTTGCCCAATATTTCCTGGAGTTCATTAATTCCGATGCCATGGACCAGCTAGCTCTTACCTCAACTAGAGGTAGCAACATCCTTGACCTGGTCATTACTAACATGGGCGACCGTTGCTCTACACCAGTAGTCAGCTCCTCCCTGGTTAGATCCGACCACAAACTAATCACCTTGGAAATCCCCCCCCCCCCCCCACGCAAAGGTAACCGATATGAAAAACTTCTCCAAAGCTAACTCTGGGCTCCTAAAAACAGAGGTGGCTAACTTCATGGCACCCATGCAAATGGGGAATAGTTGCATGACTGCCAAATCATACACCAATGCACTGTATGAACACGTACACAATATGCATGGATATTGTCATACCCAATAGAACCAAGATGCTCTCCTCCAAAAAAAGGAAGCCAATCTGGTGGTCCTCTGCCATAAACAAACTCTACAACAGAAGGAGGAAACTGATGCTGAATAAGGTGAAGTCCCAAGACTGGAAAAACTCCCTTATCAGCCTCAACAAAAAGTTGAGATCCCTCATCAAATCTTCTAAAGCTAGCTATATAAACAGAATTGCAGCAGATAATAAAGACAACCACAAGGCTTTTTACAGTTATGTAAAGAATCTCCACGGCAATACCAGGATTTTCTCTGAGCTACTGCACTATGGTACCTCCTATACCAAGCCAACAGATATTGCCAATATACTGGCTGACAGACTATGGCCCACTCAGGAATCATAGAAAAACTCACTAAGCTAGGCATCAACCCCTCTATCACTAGGTGGGTTGCAAACTGGCTCACAGATAGAACACGCAGTGTGAAAGTAGCTGACTCCAAGTCAGACTGCTGACTAATCATGAGTAGAGTTCCACAGGGTTCATTCCTGGGTCCTCTCCTGTTTGGTATCTACTTCTCTGAAGTCCAGGCCAACATGAAGAGACTCTGGCTGACAAAGTTTGCAGATGGTTGCAAGTTATTAACTGCCCAATTGATGTTGACATCCTACAGAATGGCCTTACTGAGACCACCGACTGGTGTCAGAAACATGGTCTTAAGCTCAATGCCAAAAAAATGTGTCGGCGTCCCCTTTGGGAAAAACCCAGTTCCCATGAATTATCACATTGATGGTAGTTCACTGAACACAGAAGGCATTATAAGAGATCTGGGAACAGAGGTTGACAGCAACCTCTTTTGATCACCACATTGCCACTGTGGTCAGAAAGTACTTCTATGTGGCACATCTCATTACTAAGGGTTTTGCATCCAGGAAGAAAGAGGTCATTGTCTCCCTCTACTCTTCCCTGGGCTAGTCATTGAGTACAATGCCCCATTTGGCATGTACCTCACTAGACACCTGCAACAACTGGAGAGACTGCAAAAGTACCTCAAAGAGAATCCTAGGCCTTAAACACTTGTCCTATATGGACAGAGTCAAAAAACTCCAACTATTCTCTGTCTCATATTGCCTACTTAGAGACAATCTCTGCCTGACTTATAAAGCAATGTCTGACCCAGCTGTGTTACAAATGCTGCATCTAAAGAAATCCCAAACCCTCTGCACCACAAGCTCCAGAGACCTCAACCTCATTACAATCAACAGAATGTACTGGAGGGAATGGTTCATAACCCAGAGACTGCCCATGCTATGGAATAGACTTCCCATACATGTTGAGCAGAGCACATCACTGACCTTCAAGAGAAATTTTGATGAGTGGATGGGAAATATAAACTTCACCGCAAGGATCACTCCAGTGGCTCTACTCGACAAAGGCACTGGGAACTAAGGTTGGGTGGCACAATGCCAGGGTAATCCTATAGCTAGGCTTGTAAAGGCCCCAGGGATGTTAGCCTAGTACACACCTATGAACCTAAGATGCATCTTAAATAAGATAAGAATAATAAAGTCAATTACCGCTGAGCAATGCAATGAAGGGTTCCCAAAAAATTCAATCTCAAAAACCTTCCAAATCCAACAGCTGATAAAGGTTGACTATCCAATAATAGGCAGAACGTGATAAAAAACAGGTTTATTTGATATAAATAGGTTAGCGCTTTCGCAATAGCTTCTTCAGACCTTATAACATAAAGCATTGAAAGTCACTATTTTAAATATACAAAAAGGCGCCAAAATCCCTGAAACTTCTTAAAGATACAAAACTCAATAGAAGACACATTTTAAAACACATTAAAAAATGACTCGGTGTTCATATCACTATAGATATTAAAGAATATATCATATCAGAGCCATATAAATATTCATGATAGCAATAAAACATGAAAAATAGTAAAAATAAAAATATAATGCAATGATATATACATACTAGCATCTCTTGTTCCCTAACCTCCTGGATTTCAATAATGGGCGTAGGGGAACTTTCCCATTTAATCCTGGTGTGACATCAGCCCTAAATTTAATAATCCAATGGATTTCCCTGGTCTCAGTGTAGTTGCTAATATCTCCTCTCCTATGTGTTTTAGAAATCTGTTCCAATATCCTGAATTTGAACTGATGTACTGCACCTTTCTCACTAGTATGCTTGGCCAAAGCATTATGTAGGTTCCCCTTCCTCGTATGGTATGCATGCTCCCGGATCCTGTCCCTCAGTGTCCTTGCCTACATAGTAGGCTGGACATGATGTGCAGGAAGCAAGATAAACCACATCTTTGGACATACAGCTACCCTTCGTCCGGATGTAGTATGTGCCAAATCCATACGGGTAAGCAAATACAGGATCAGTCTGTATGTATGAACAGAAATTACACTTATCACAAGGTGTCATATAAGGCCCTAGTGTTGTAGAGGGGGTATAGTGTACTCTTGGGTAGCAAAGCAAGCTCTTAAGATTCTTTTTGTTTCGATAAACAAACTTTGGTCGTTCACCTGTGAGACCCTTAATGGTGGAATCTACTGACAAAACATGCCAGTGTTTGGAAAAAATATCTTTGACAGCACCAACATCTCTAGTGTAATAAATGGGAAAGATGATGTTGTTGTCTGTATGAAAACCATTCTTAGTATGATTGTGTCCCATGTCAGCTGTGTATAATTTCATCGCCCCTTCAGAGAAATAGGGCTTTGCTCTATTCTCCCTGAGGCTGTAAATATCTTCCATCCCTCTAGTGATATCCAAATTGCTGTATCCACGTTCCATAAACTTCGTACCAAGATCTTCCAATTCCCTATCCAGATGGGAGTCTTCAGGTGTGTATCTAGATACTCGCATGGACTGTCCTTTCACAATGTTATTGTGGACAAAGCCCGGGTGCATACTGGAACGATGTAACAATGTGTTCCTGTAGCAGGTCTTACGATATACACCTGTGTTGACAATCCCACCAGGTAGTTTGTCAACATAAACGTCCAAGAAGGGAATGGTAGTGTTCGACCATTCCATAGTGAAGTTCAGGAAAGTGCTGGAATTGTTAATCTGTGTATAAAAACACTCTAGTTGTACCGATGTACCCCTCCAGACGAAAAAAAGATCATCTACAAAACGCCTGTAGAAGGGTACAAACTCCTTAAATAATTCATTCTGAAATAAGTGGCGAAGTTCCCATTCTGCCATGACCAAGTTGGCGTAGCTATTGGCACAAGAAGTGCCCATAGCTACGCCATCTCGCTGTAAAAAGATCTTCTCTTGAAAACAGAAAAGGTTAGAGTCTAAGATGATCCCCAACAGCAAAAGGATTAGATCGACGTCATAGTTCAGGGGAGAAGCAGATCTCCTCATATAAGCACCAATCATCTCCTTGCCCTCCACATTAGGTATTACGGTAAACAAGGACTGAACGTCCATTGTTACCCATAGAAGATTTTCAACATCGGAACAAAGATTAACATACTGATACAAATCAAGCAAAAACTGTCTAGTGTCTCTGAGAATAAAGCAATTGGCATCAACCAAGGGTCTAAGTTGAGCTTCAAGCTGGTTCTGCCCACACTGATGGGGGAAGGGATGTGAATTTAACATGTGTGCCAATAACACTTTGTTTTACAGCACAATAAACCACTCCCATGCCTGATAAAAAGTATATATATATATATATATTTAGAAAGCTTGTGAGGAAATGATTACTCTATTTTTTGTTTTACTTAGATCGTTTGTCTGCGTACTTAATAAAGGATTTTCGACTGGAAACAAATGGCCTGCCCTGCTTGGATTACTTTCGAATACTTAGTAATGCTGTAGAATTATATATTTTCTATTATTACTTTTTGACTTGACGATTATATCCAGTGATTAACTAGAAATATATGGACTGAAAATCTTCCACACAGAGAAGTTTCTTACACTGTTTTGTTTTTAGACCCACTACACTTTAGTGGGTTGTTTTGAGACTTCGAGGATACCACGGAGATTACTTGTTTTTTGGTGATAAGGATCATGCTTACAATATAGTCTGATGTGATCCATGCTCTGTGGGTGATGAGGATCATGCTTACAATATCGTTTGATGTGGTCCATGCTGTGTGGCTGATAAGGATCACGCTTACAATATCGTCTGATGTGATCCATGCTGTTTGGGTGATAAGGATCATGCTTACAATATAGTTTGATGTGATCCATGCTGTATGGGTGATGAGGATAATACTTACAATATAGTCTGATGTGATCCATGATGTGTGGGCAATAAAGATCATGCTTACAATATAGTCTTATCTGATCCATGCTGTGTGGGTGATAAGGATCATGCTTACAATATAGACTGATGTGATCCATGCTGTGTGGGCAATAAAGATCATGCTTACAATATAGTCTTATCTGATCCATGTTGTGTGGGTGATATAGCATTATATGATCCATGCTGTGTGGGAGATAAGAATCATGCTTAAAATATAGTCTGGCATGATCCCTGCTGTGTGGGTGATAAGGATTATGCTTACAATATACTCTGATGTTATCCATGCTGTGTGACTGATAAGGATCATGCTTACAATATAGTCTGATATGATCCATGCTGTGTGGGTGATAAGGATCATGCTTACAATATAATCTGATGTGATCCATGCTGTGTGGGTGATAAGGATCATGCTTACTATGTGGTCTGATGTGATCCATGCTGTGTGGGTGATTAGGATCATCCTTACAATATAGTCTGATGTGATCCATGTTGTGTGGGTGTTAAGGGTTATGCCTGCAATATAGTCTGATGTGATCTATGCTGTGTGGGTGATAAGGATCATGCTTACAATATAGTCTGATGTGATCCATGTTGTGTGGGTGTTAAGGGTTATGCCTGCAATATAGTCTGATGTGATCTATGCTGTGTGAGTGATAAGGATCATGCTTACAATATAGTCTGATGTGATCCATGCTGTGTGGGTGATAAGGATCATGCTTACAATATAGTGTGATGTGATCCATGCTGTGAGGGCGATAAGGATCATGCTTACAATATAGTCTGATGTGATCCATGCTGTGTGGCTGATAAGGATCACGCTTACAATCTCATCTGATGTGATCCATGCTGTGTGGGTGATAAGAATCATGCTTACAACATAGTCTGATGTGATCCATGCTGTGTGGGTGATGAGGATCATGGTTACAATATAGTTTCATGTGATCCATGCTGTGTGGGCGATAATAATCATGCTTACAATAAAATCTGATTTGATCCATGCTGTGAGGCTGATAAGGATCATGCTTAAAATATAGTCTGATGTGATCCATGCTGTGTGGCTGATAAGGATCATGCTTACAATATAGTCTGATGTGATCCATGCCATGTGGGTGAATCACATTTGACACGTGATCTTTTGGAAATCAAGTTGGAGTACAATGTGTTTACCTAAGACAACAGCTACTATTGGCAAGGTTGCCATGGGTACGCCCTGTGCCAATAGTTATGCAAACTTGGTTTTAGCCAACTGGGAGAGAGCTTGGTCCAAGGATGCTAATAACATTTGGAATCACCAGATAATTCTGTAGAAACGTTTTGTGGATGACACCTTCATTGTATGGAAGGGCAAAGAAGAAGATTTAAGAAGCTTTGTTAACTTCCTGTCACACACCACTGCTTTCCTGAAATTTGATGTAAAAGCGTCTAGAGTGATGATTGACTTTCTGGATGTCAGATTATCTCTTGATCCGGGGAAGGGAATAGACACTTGCCTCTATAGGAAAGATATGTGGCAAAAACCACATGCTCCATTTTTCCAGTATGCATCCCAGGCATATTTTCTCTAACATTGTTGAAAATCAAATTGCAAGGATTTCAAAGCTATGTACAGAAGAGTCAACCTTTCTCCAGGAAGAAGAGAGGCTTATTAATAATTTCAGCCGAGGCTATGAAAAGAGAAGTTTAGAACTAAACAAGACCAGAATTAATGACATACATAAAGGAAAAGGCAAAACTTTTTATTCCTCTAAGGTCAGAGAAGGCAAAAGTACACCATCCCTAGCTATACCTAAAAGAACATCTAACTTAAGGGTCAATTTGACTTACACTATGGACCATGATAACGTATGCCAGGTGATCAGAAAGTTTTAGACGATTCTAACTTCGGATAAAAAGTTAAAAGAGATTGTTGGAGATAACCCAAATTTCCTTTTCAAAAATAAAAAGAATCTCAAAAGGATCTTATGCTCAAATGGTGGGATATGTAAGATATGTCTGTACATAATAATTCATCAGGAACAAAGAAATGTTGCTTCTGCAAGGTCTGCAATGTAATCAATTGTAGCAACATATTTAAGCATCTGGTTACTAAACAGACATTTGTTTTTCATGGATTAGCTAATTGCCTAACCAGCAATATTGTTTACATAGCTACCTGCTCTTCGTGCACAGCATTTTATGTTGGAAAAACTAATATGAAGCTAAAGGAAAGACGTATCAAACATCAATCTGATATACGTAATGGAAAGGAGACAAATTCTCTTTTCCTTCATTTACGTGAGCATGAGGGACATAGCTTTGTTTTCATGGACATTTCAAAGAAACATTTTACTTCCAGAGAAGGAGACCTGACAAATCTGACTGAGAGAGAGGAAGCTAAATGGATAATGGGGCTGAGGGCAGATAACCCCCCTGGCCTTAATGGCTGTGTTCCCTTAAAACCTTTTCTTAAAAAATAGACGAGCAATGAGCTATGGTCACTTATGACCTGTTTTCATTGCCAGAAACATTAGGTATACTGACCTAGGCTCTGATGTCCCAAAGAAACTGCTGAAATGAAATAAAAAGAAGTGCCCTAAATTACCATCTCTATTTTTATTTTTCACCTTTTTCTCTCAAATCATGGCTTTTATGCAGAGCTTGTTCTTTTAACTAGAACCTACTGAAAAAAAATACTAATATTCCTTCTGAAAATATGTTTGAGTCTGTCTTAGAAATGTCAAACTGTTGTTTTAAACAAAGAGTTTTAAATAAAGAGTTTAACTTCAAGCTATGGAGTTGTGTACCAATAGACTAACTTGATTGGTTAACGTTCATCATTCACTGAGGTTGTTTCATTGGATGATGCCAACTTTTAAACAATGAACCCAGCTTACCTACTTGGATCTGAAGAAGGCTTGAAAAAGCTGAAAGCGCTTGTCCATTGTTTACATCAGAAGGGTTCTTCACTTTTATGTTTGCTTTTTCTGTTTTTATGACATCCACAAGTTTTAAAGCTGTGGAATTACAACGCCACTTGACTTTTACAACAGCAAAGCTCTATAATTCATATATTGTGGATTCAACATGGTAAAAGCCTGTTATTGAAGCTGTTGTTTTGAAGCTGTATTTTCACAATTTTGGTTGTTTAGCAAGTTTTGAATACTCAGATGAAATGCTAATACTTGTGGTGCAACGCTCTTCCAATATTTACATTGTTTTTTGTTCTGCTCAGCGTTCTTTAGCAGAATTCACTTCTTTTTCTGGATTGGAGCTTACTATATAGTCTGATATTATCCATGCTGTGTGGGTGATAAGGACATGCTTACAATATAGTCTGATGTGATCCATGCTGTGTGGGGGATAAGGATCATGCTTACCATATAGTCTGATGTGATCTATACTGTGTGGGTGATAAGGATTATGCTTACAATATAGTCTGATGTGATCCATGCTGTGTGGTTGATAAGGATCATGCTTAGAATATACTCTGATGTGATCCATGATGTGTGGGTGATATAGTCTGATATTATCCATGCAGTGTGGGTGATAAGGACATGCGTACAATATAGTCTGATGTGATCCATGCTATGTGGGTGATAAGGATCAAGCTTATGCTATAGACTGATTTGATCCATGCTTGTGGGTGAATGGGATCATGTATATAATATAGTCTGACATGATCCATGCTGTGAGGGTGATAAAGATCATGTTTACAATGCAGTCTGACATGATCCATGCTGTGAGGGTGATAAGGATCATGCTTACAATATAGTCTGACATGATCCATGCTGTGAGGGTGATAAGGATTATGCTTACCATATAGTCTGATGTGATCCATGCTGTGTGGGTGATAATACTCGTGCTTGCAATATAGTCTGATGTGATCCATGCTGTGTGGCTGATAAGGATCATGCTTACAATATAGTCTGATGTTATCCATGCTGTGTGGCTGATAAGGATCATGCTTACAATATAGTGTGATGTGATCCATGCTGTGAGGGCGATAAGGATCATGCTTACAATATAGTCTGACATGATCCATGCTGTGAAGGTGATAAGGATCAGGCTTACAATATAATCTGACGTGATCCATACTGTGTGTGTGATAATACTCGTGCTTGCAATATAGTCTGATGTGATCCATGCTGTGTGGCTGATAAGGATCATGCTTACAATATAGTCTGATGTTATCCATGCTGTGTGGCTGATAAGGATCATGCTTACAATATAGTGTGATGTGATCCATGCTGTGAGGGCGATAAGGATCATGCTTACAATATAGTCTGACATGATCCATGCTGTGTGGGTCATAAGGATCATGCTTACAATATAGTCTGATGTTATCCATGCTGTGTGGCTGATAAGGATCATGCTAACAGTATAGTGTGATGTGATCCATGCTGTGAGGGTGATAAGGATCATGCTTACAATATAGTCTGAAGTGATCCATGCTGTGTGGGTGATAGGGATCATGCTTGTCTGACATGAACCATGCTGTATGGGTAATAAGGATCATACATACTATATAGTCTGACATGATCCATGCTGTGAGGATGATAAGGATCAAGCTTACAATATAGTCTGATGTGATCCATGCTGTGTTGGTGATAAAGATCAAGCATACAATATAGTCTGATGTGATCCATGCTGTGTGGGCGATAAGGATCATGCTTACAATATAGTCTGATGTGATCCATGGTGTGTGGCTGATAAGGACCATGCTTACAATATAGTGTGATGTGATCCATGCTGTGTGGGTGATAAGGATCATGCTTACAATATAGTGTCATGTGATCCATGCAGTGAGGGTGATAAGGATCATGCTTACAATATCGTCTGATGTGATCCATGCTGTGTGGGTGATGAGGATCATGCTTACAATATAGTCTGACGTGATCCATGCTGTGTGGGTGATAAGGATTATGTCTACAATATAGTATGACGTGATCCATGCTGTGTGGGTGATAGGGATCATGCTTACAGTATAGTCTGATGTGATCCATGCTGTGAGGGTTATAAGGATCATGCTTACTCTAGAGTCTGATGTTATCCATGCTGTGTGGGTGATAAGGATCATGCTTGCAATATAGACTGATGTGATCCAAGCTGTGTGGGTAATAAGGATCATGCTTACATTATAGTCTTATGTGATCCATGCTGTGTGGCTGATAAGGATCATGCTTGCAATATAGACTGATGTGATCCAAGCTGTGTGGGTAATAAGGATCATGCTTACAATATAGCCTGATTTGATCCTTGCTGTGTGGGTGATAAGGATCATGCTTACAATATTGTCTGACGTGATCCATGCTGTGTTGGTGATAAGGATCATGCTTAAAATATAGTCTGATATGATCCTTGCTGTGTGGGTGATAAGGATCATGCTTACAATATAGTCTGATGTTATCCTTGCTGTGTAGCTGATAAGGATCATGCTTATAAAATAGTGTGATGTGATCCATGCTGTGAAGGCGATAATGATCATGCTTACAATATAGTCTGATGTGATCCGTGCTGTGTGGCTGATAAGGATCATGCTTACAATATTGTCTGACGTGATCCATACTGTGTGGGTGATGAGGATCATGCTTACATTATAGTTTGATGTGATCCATGCTATGTGGGCAATGAGGATAATGTTTACAATATAGTCTGATGTGATCCATGCTGTTTGGACAATAAAGATCATGCTTACAATATAGACTTATGTGATCCATGCTGTGTGGGTGATAAAGATCATGCTTACAATATAGTCTTATCTGATCCATGCTGTGTGGGTGATATAGTCTGATATGATCCATGATGTGTGGGTGATAAAGATCATGCTTAAAATATGGTCTGAAATGAACCCTGTGAACACACAGAAAGAAAGAACACACCAGTTCGAGCCAAAAACTGTAGAGGATACCAAATTAGAAATGCTGACGGAAACTAGCTTTAGTTTCCAAAAGTAATGCCAAATCCAAACAGTACATAGACAGATGCCAGAAGTTCAATGGTGCAAAGGCGTAAAATATAGTTGAAAAAACGCTGAACCAAGTAGCTTCCAAAAAGAACTTTTATTCGACAAGAGCAACAAGTAAAATAGAATCCAAGTTAACCTTATCTGGACTATTCCAGGCTTTTTCAAGGTGGAAATATGAATGTGGCCATGCTGGTTAAATACACAAACTGATGAACTGAAATGAACCCTGCTGTGTGGGTGATAAGGATCATGCTTACAATATAGTATGATGTGATCCATGCTGTGTGGGTGATAAGGATCATGCTTACAATATAATCTGATGTGATCCATGCTATGTGGGTGATAAGGATCATGCTTAAAATGTAGTCTGATGTAAACCATGCTCTATGGGTGATAAGTATCATGCTTACAATATAGTCTGATGTGATCCATGCTGTGTGGGTGATAAGGATTACGCCTACAATATAGTATGACGTGATCCACGCTGTGTGGGTTATAGGGATCATGCTTACAAAATAGTCTGACGCAATCCATGCTGTGTGGGTGATAAGGATCATGCTTACTATATAGTCTGATGTGATCCATGCGTGTGGGTAATAAAGATCATGTTTATAATATAGTCTGAACTGAACTATGCTGTGTGGGTTATCAGTATCAAACGTACAATATAGTCTAACATGATCCAGGATGTGAGGATGATAAGGATCAAGATTGCAATATAGTCTGATGTGATCCATGCTGTGTTGGTGGTAAGAATCATGCGTACAATATAGTCTGACATGATCCATGCTGTGTGAGTGATATGGATCATGTTTACAATATAGTCTGTTGTTATCCATGCTGTGTGGCTGATAATGATCATGCTTACAATATAGTGTGATGTGATTCATGCTGTGAGGGTGATAAGGATTATGCTTACAATATAGTCTGATGTGATCCATGCTGTGTGGCTGATAAGGATTATGCTTACAATATCATCTGATATGATCTATGCTGTGTGGGTGATAAGGATCATGCTTACAATATAGTCTGATGTGATCCATGCTGTGTGGGTGATAAGGATCATGCTTACAAAATAGACAGATGTGATCCAAGCTGTATAGGTGATAAGGGTCATGCTTACTATATAGTCTGATGTGATCCATGATGTGTGGGTGATAAGGATCATGCTTATAATATAGTCTGATGTGAACTATGCTGTGTGGGTGATAAGGATCATGCTTATAATATAGTCGGATGTGAACTATGCTGTGTGGGTGATAAGGATCAAACGTACAATATAGTCTATCAAGACCCATGCTGTGAGGGTGATAAGGATCAAGATTACAATATAGTCTGACATGATCCATGCTGTGTTGGTGGTAAGGATCATGCTTACAATATAGGCTGACATGATCCATGCTGTGTGGGTTATAAGAATCATGCTTACAATATAGTCTGATGTGATCCATGTGGTGTGGCTGATAAGGATTTCGCTTACAATATCATCTGATGTGATCCATGCTGTGTGGCTGATGAGGATCATGCTTGCAATATAGTTTGATGTAATCCATGCTGTGTGGGCAATAATGATCATGTTTACAATAAAGTCTGATGTGATCCATGATGTGTGGGTGAATGAGGATCATGCTTACAATATAGTTTGATGTAATCCATGCTGTGTGGGCGATAATGATCATGCTTAAAATAAAGTCTGATGTGATCCATGCTGTGTGGCTAATAAGGATCATGCTCAAAATGTAGACTGATGTGATCCATGCTGTGTGGCTAATAAGGATCATGCTCAAAATATAGTCTGATGTGATCCATGCTGTGTGGCAATCAAGGATCAGGATCATGCTTACAATATAGACTGATGTGATCCATGCAGTGTGGGTGATAAGGATCATGCTTACAATAAAGTCTGACCTGATCCATGCTGTGTGGGTGATAAGGATCATGCTTACAATATAGTCTGATGTTATCTATGCTGTGTGGCTGATAAGGATCATGCTAACAATATAGTGTGATGTGATCCATGCTGTGAGGGTGATAAGGATCATGCTTACAATATAGTCTGACATGAACCATGCTATACAGGTAATAAGGATCATACGTACAATATAGTCTGACATGATCCATGCTGTGTGGGTGATAAGGATCATGCTTACAATATAGTCTGATGTGATCCATGCTGTGTGGGTGATAAGGATCATGCTTACAATATAGTGATGTGATCCATGCTGTGAGCGTGATAAGGATCTTGCTTACAATATAGTCTGATGTGATCCATGATGTGAGCGTGATGAGGATCAAGTTTACTATATCGTCTGATGTGATCCATGCTGTGTGGCTGATTAGGATCATGCTTACAATATAGTCTGACGTGATCCATGCTGTGGGTGATGAGGATCATGCTTACAATATAGTCTGACGTGAACCATGCTGTGTGGGTGATAAGGATTATGCCTACAATATAGTATGACGTGATCCATGCTGCATGGTCGATAAGGATCTTGCTTACAATATAGTCTGATGTGATCCATGCTGTGTGGTTGATAAGGATCATGCTTACAATATACTCTGATCTGATCCATGCTGTGTGGGTGATAAGGATCATGCTTACAATATAGTCTGAGGAGAACCATGCTGTGTGGGTAATAAGGATCATAAGTACAATATAGTCTGACGTGAGCCATGCAGTGTTGGTGATAAGGATCATACTTAAAATATAGTCTGACATGATCCATCCTGTGTGGGTGATAAGGATCATGCTTATAATATAGTGTGATGTGATCCATGCTGTGAAGACAATAAGGATCATGCTTACAATATAGTCTGATGTGATCCATGCTGTGTGGCTGATAAGGATCATGCTTGCAATATAGTCTGATGTGATCCATGCTGTGTGGGTGATGAGGATCATGCTTACATTATAGTTTGATGTGATCCATGCTGTGGGGGTGATGAGGATAATGCTTACAATATAGTCTGATGTGATCCGTGCTGTTTGGACAATAAAGATCATGCTTACAATAAAGACTTATTTGATCCATGCTGTGTGGGTGATAAAGATCATGCTTACAATATAGTCTTATCTGATCCATGCTGTGTGGGTGATATAGTCTGATATGATCCATGATGTGCGGGTGATAAAGATCATGCTTAAAATATAGTCTGATATGAACCCTGCTGTGTGGGTGATAAGGATCATGCTTACAATATAGTCTGACATGATCCATGCTGTGTGGATGATAAGGATCTTGCTTACAATATAGTCTGATGTTATCCATGCTGTATGGCTGATAAGGATCATGCTTACAATATAGTGTGATGTGATTCATGCTGTGAGGGTGATAAGTATCATACTTACAATATAGTCTGATGTTATCCATGTGGTGTGGCTGATAAGGATTACGCTTACAATATCATCTGATGTGATCCATGCTATGTGGGTGATAATGATCATGCTTACAATATAGTCTAACATGAACCATGCTGTATGGGTAATAAGGATCATACAGACAATATAGTCTGACATGACCCATGCTGTGAGGGTGATAAGGATCAAGCTTACAATATAGTCTGACGTGATCCATGCTGTGTTGGTGGTAAGGATCATGCTTACAATATATTCTGACATGATCCATGCTGTGTGGGTGATAAGGATCATGCTTACAATATAGTCTGATGTTATCCATGCTGTGTGGCTGATAAGGATCATGCTTACAATATAGTATGATGTGATCCATGCTGTGGAGGTGATGAGGATATTGCTTACAATATAGTCTGATGTGATCCCTGCTGTTTGGACAATAAAGATCATGCTTACAATAAAGACTTATTTGATCCATGCTGTGTGGGTGATAAAGATCATGCTTACAATATAGTCTTATCTGATCCATGCTGTGTGGGTGATATAGTCTGATATGATCCATGATGTGTGGGTGATAAAGATCATGCTTAAAATACAGTGTGATGTGATCCATGCTGTGTTGGGTGATAAAGATCATGCTTACAATATAGTCTGACATGATCCATGCTGTGTGGGTGATAAGGATTATGCCTACAATATAGTATGATGTGATCCATGCTGTGGGGATGATAGGGATCATGCTTATAATATAGTCTGGCGTGATCCATGCTATGTGGGTTATAAGGATCATGCTTACTCTATAGTCTGATGTTATCCATGCTGTGTGGGTGATAACAATCATGCTTACAATATAGTCTAATGTGATCCATGCTGTGTGGCTGATAAGGATCATGCTTACATTATAGACTGATGTGATTCGAGCTGTGTGGTTAATAAGGACCATGCTTACAATATAGCCAAATTTGATCCATCCTGTGTAAGTGATAAGGATCATGCTTACAATATAGCCTGATGTTATTATTGCTGTGTGGCTGATAAGGATCATGCTTATAATATAGTGTGATGTGATCCATGCTGTGAAGGTGATAAGGATCATGCTTACAATAAAGTCTGATGGCATCCATGCTGTGTGTGTGATAAGGATCATGCTTACAATAAAGTCTGATGTGATCCATGCTGTGTGGCTGATAAGGATCATGCTTACAATATAGTGTGATGTGATCCATGCTGTGTGAGTGATAAGGATCATGCTTACAATACAGTGTGATGTGATCCATGCTCTGAGGGCAATAAGGATCATGCTTACAATATCATCTGATGTGATCCACGCTCTGTGGCTGATAAGGATCATGCTTACAATACAGTCTGACATGATCCATGCTGTGCGGGTGATGAGGATCATGCTTACAATATAGTCTGACACGATCCATGCTGTGTGGGTGATAAGGATTATGCCTACAATATAGTATGACTTGATCCATGCTGTGTGGGTGATAGGGATCATGCTTATAATATAGTCTGATGTGATCCATGCTGTGTGGGTTATAAGGATCATGCTTACTCTATAGTCTGATGTTATCCATGCTGTGTGGGTGATATCAATCATGCTTACAATATAGTCTGATGTGATCCATGCTGTGTGGCTGATAAGGATCATGCTTACAATATAGAATGATGTGATCCAAGCTGTGTGGGTAATAAGGATCATGCTTAGAATATAGCCTGATTTGATCCATGCTGTGTGGGTGATAAGGATCATGCTTACAATATAGTCTGACATGAACCATGCTGTGTGGGTGATAAGGATCATAAGTACAATATAGTCTGACATGATCCATGCTGTGAGGGTGATAAGGATAAAGCTTACCGTATAGTCTGACGTGATCCATGCAGTGTTGGTGATAAGGATCATGCTTAAAATATAGTCTGACATGATCCATCCTTTGTGGGTGATAAGGATCATGCTTACAGTATAGTCTGATGTTATTATTGCTGTGTGGCTGATAAGGATCATGCTTATAATATAGTGTGATGTGATCCATGCTGTGAAGGCGATAAGGATCATGCTTACAATATAGTCTGTTGTGATCCATGCTGTGTGGCTGATAAGGATCATGCTTACAATATAGTGTGATGTGATCCATGCTGTGTGGGTGATAAGGATCATGCTTATAATATAGTCTGACATGATCCATGCAATATAGTCTGATGTGATCCATGCTGTGTGGCTGATAAGCATCATGCTTACAATATAGAATGAGAATATAGCCTGATTTGATCCATGCTGTGTGGGTGATAAGGATCATGCTTACAATATAGTCTGACATGATCCATGCTGTGAGGGTGATCTGACGTGATCCATGCTGTGAAGGCGATAAGGATCATACTTACAATATAGTCTGATGTGATACATGCTGTGTGGCTGATAAGGATCATGCTTACAATATAGTCTGATGTGATACATGCTGTGTGGCTGATAAGGATCATGCTTACAATATAGTCTGACGTGATCCATGCTGTGTGGGTGATGAGGATCATGCTTACATTATAGTTTGATGTGATCCATGCTGTGGGGGTGATGAGGATAATGCTTACAATATAGTCTGATGTGATCCGTGCTGTTTGGACAATAAAGATCATGCTTGCATTAAAGACTTATTTGATTCATGCTGTGTGGGTGATAAAGATCATGCTTACAATATAGTCTTATCTGATCCATGCTGTGTGGGTGATATAGTCTGATATGATCCATGATGTGTGGGTGATAAGGATCATGCTTACTATATAGTCTGACATGATCCATGCTGTGTGGGTGATAAGGATCTTGCTTACAATATAGTCTGATGTTATCCATGCTGTGTGGCTGATAAGGATCATGCTTACAATATAGTGTGATGTGATTCATGCTGTGAGGGTGATAAGGATCATACTTACATTATAGTCTGATGTGATCCATGTGGTGTGGCTGATAAGGATTACGCTTACAATATCATCTGATGTGATCCATGCTATGTGGGTGATAATGACCATGCTTACAATATAGTCTAACATGAACCATGCTGTATGGGTAATAAGGATCATACAGACAATATAGTCTGACATGACCCGTGCTGTGAGGGTGATAAGGATCAAGCTTACAATATAGTCTGATGTGATCCATGCTGTGTTGGTGGTAAGGATCATGCTTACAATAAATTCTGACATGATCCATGCTGTGTGGGTGATAAGGATCATGCTTACAATATAGTCTGATGTGATCCATGCTGTGAGGGTGATAAGGATCATGCTTACAATATAGTCTGATGTGATCCATGCTGTGTGGCTGATAAGGATCATGCTTACAATATAGTCTGATGTGATCCATGGTGTGTGGCTGATAAGGATCATACTTACAATACAGTGTGATGTGATCCATGCTGTGTTGGGTGATAAAGATCATGCTTACAATATAGTCTGACACAATCCATGCTGTGTGGGTGATAAGGATTATGCCTACAATATAGTATGATGTGATCCATGCTGTGTGGGTGATAGGGATCATGCTTATAATATAGTCTGATGTGATCCATGCTGTGTGGGTTATAAGGATCATGCTTACTCTATAGTCTGATGTTATCTATGCTGTGTGGGTGATATCAATCATGCTTACAATATAGTCTGATGTGATCCATGCTGTGTGGCTGATAAGGATCATGCTTACATTATAGACTGATGTGATCCGAGCTGTGTGGGTAATAAGGATCATGCTTACAATATAGCCTAATTTGATCCATGCTGTGTGGGTGATAAAGATCATGCTTACAATATAGTCTGACGTGAACCATGCTGTATGGGTAATAAGGATCATACGTACAATATAGTCTGACATTATCCATGCTGTGAGGGTGATAAGGATCAAGCTTACAATATAGTCTGACGTGATCCATGCTGTGTTGGTGATAAAGATCATGCTTAAAATATAGTCTGACATGATCCATCCTTTGTGGGTGATAAGGATCATGCTTACAGTATAGTCTGATGTTATTATTGCTGTGTGGCTGATAAGGATCATGCTAACAATATAGTGTGATGTGATCCATGCTGTGAAGGCGATAAGGATCATGCTTACAATATAGTCTGATGTGATCCATGCTGTGTGGCTGATAAGGATCATGCTTATAATATACTATGACGTGATCCATGCTGTGTGGGTGATAAGGATCATGCTTACAATATAGTGTGGCATGATCCATACTGTGTGGTTGATAAAGGTCATGCTTACAATATAGTCAGGTGAGATCCATGCTGTATGGGTGATAAGAATCATGCTTACAATATAGTCTGATGTGATCCATGCTCTGTGCGAGAGGATCATGCTTACAATATAGTCTGATATGATCCATGCTGTGTGGGTGATGAGGATCATGCTTACCATGTAATCTGATGTGATCCATGCTGTGTGGGTGATATAGTCTGATATGATCCATGCTGTGTGGGTGATATAGTCTGATATGATCCATGCTGTGTGGGTGCTAAGGATCATGCTTACAGTATAGTCTGATGTGATCCATGGTGTGTTGGTGATATAGTCTGATATGATCCATGCTGTGTGGGTGATAAGGATCATGCTTACAATATAGTCTGATGTGATCCATGGTGTTTGGGTGATAAGGATCACAATGATGTGTCAAATTAGCAAACATTCTGCCCCATTGCTAATATTGTGGTATCCGTACATAGTTAATCTGATTATTCAGCAGTCACAATACATGTAAATACCATGGAATACTTGAAAATTGACTTCCATTGTATAGCCGAAAATACTAAATATCAGTTTTACACCCCTTCCTGTGTAGCTTTACAGTTGATGTCTGCATAGTACCCTGTCATGTGTCAGCTCACATAACCCAGTGTAGCTTACTCTTGTGTCTATTTACGTTGATTACCTCTTAAGGTTTTTTAATTTTAGTATACATGAAGTGGAGTAAATCTCGTTTAAGCCAGGGTAGGCACAAGCTTTACTCCTGAGTTGCCACATCAAGTCTAACCCCTCTGTCTATTGCTTTAAACTTAAAAATGTGGTCCATATGATCTTGTCTGTGTCTACTCAGTGTGTTTTCTTGGCTCCGTTCTTTATGTGGTACAGGTGTTCGTAGACTCTTTCTCTAAGTTTCCTGTCAGTCTTTCTTATGTAAAATGCTGAACATTGCTGGTATTGGGCTACAGAGACTACGGCTTTTGACTGGCAGTTTAGTTTGTGTTTTCTCTTGTATTTTATTTCCCTGATGGTGAAAGATGACCCAGTGGTCATATGTGAGCAATAATGGCACATGTTGCATCTAAACATGCCATTCCTATGCACATATTTGTGTGTTCCACTTTTAGATTTCAGGATGTTTTTCCAATTTGGACCTTGTTTGAAGACTAGTCTAGGTGGAGCTTGAATTCTTAACCTAGTAGTTCACCAAAATGTCATTGACCAAGGGTTTTAATTGCACATGACTTCAAAAAGGAACATTGTCTGGAAAATACAATGTCTACATCAGTGTCAAAAAGGCAGGATGAATCAGTGCATGTTGGAATCAGAAGCAAGAAAAAATGTCAACCTTGCCGAAGAATCACTGGAAGATGAACAACAGCTTCTAACTTCCTGGTCAGGTGACAAGGGTAGTAACTGCATTCAGATCTGGATGCAAGCTGGATGGCAGATATGGAATCTGGTTGGATGGGAAACAGTTCATAGTTGGTTCTGGACTTGGTTTGGATGGAAAATCATTATGGGCTGTCATTTCCAGATGCAATAATGCCCCTGATTTGTTGTCTGGCTTGACTGATGATAGGATCTGCTGGTTCACTTTAGGAGAAGCTGACATCTCTGCAGTCACCCAGACATGGTTCAAAGCCATGGAAAGCGCATCAGCTGTGTGTGGGCATGGCTACAATGCCTTTCATATTTTGAGACCACAAGCTGACTGTGAAAGAATTAAATGAGCAGTTTATCCATCTTCATTAAGGATAAGTTCACCTCGAGACTGGTCAAACAGTGCCACTCAATCAAGCTACTCCATGTCTTACTAACTATAGTCAAAGCCCCCTACCATATCATAGCCAGCTAAAAGTCCCCTAACATGAGCCAGGAAAAGCATACCACATGCCTGGACTTACTGGAGTCACTTGCCATAGAGCCCAACACCTTATTTGTGGGTGACTTTAACTATCCTTCTATTGACTGGGAAATAGACACAGCCACAAACATGCTGGCTCAGAGTTTCTTGGACTTTGTCAGTGCAAATGCTCTGGGACAACTAGTCAGCACTGCCACAATGGGCTCAAATGTCCTTGACATATTACTTACTAACATGGGGGAGCACTGCAGCCCACATGTAATGTCTTCTTTGATAAGATCAGACCATAAATCAGTCTCATTTGATGTAATTATAAGGCCAGATACCCCATCAAGCTCAACAAAGCTTAAGAATTTTTAATGGTAAACAATTTTCTAACCCCCTCGAACACAGATAACATGAATTCCTATGCTGAGGTGTACACCAATGCCCTGTATAATGACTTAAGCAGTTGTATGGAATCAGCTGTACCTGACAGGATTAAAACCATGTCTTGCCAAAATCCAAGCCACCCTGATGAACCTGTAGTATAAACAGGCTATACAACAAGAGACAGAAACTAATGTCCAAGAACAAGACAGAACTAGCTCAGCAGAGGAAGAAATCCCTCTCAAGCTTAAACAAATTAGAGATCTTGTCATGTCTTCCAAAGCTAATTATGAAGCAAAAATAGGCTCCCTAGCTAAGGATAATCACAAGGTACTCTTTAACTACATCAGAAATCTAAAGGGGAATACCCAGCTATGTGCTGAACTGGTTGTGGATGATGCCACCCATACTCAACTGGAGGTAATAGCCAACCTTTTAGCTGATAGATTTGGAGCAAACATCACCCTTTGTCCCCAATGGTTATCCCCAAAAGTATACCTGACACCATTCCTCAGCCTAATATCTGAAGAGAACAGGTCATCTCTGTGCTTTGCAAGGCCAAAAACACAGCATCAGTGGGACCAGACAACATCCCATGTTGACATTTATACAAATAAAAAGATGACCTTGCAGACCTACTTGGTTCCCTGTTTAACCACAGCCTGTGAAATGGCTATGTTCTGGCAGAATGGGTGACAGCAAACAGTAATCCCTCTGCACAAAGAGTGACCATCAACCAACTCTGAGAATTATAGACCCATAAGCTTGACTAGCCTCATCTACAAGGCCATGGAAAGAATCATTATGAACTTTTTTCAATCAACAAGGGCATAGGCACTCTGTAAACTCTGGACCCAACCAAGTTTGCTTTCATTAAGGGCAGATCATGCCAGTTAAACCTGATTGACCTCTTTGAGAAAGTCACCAAAGCCCTGGATGAGGGAAAGACGGTACATAACACCTATCTTGACCTAGCCAAGGCAGTTGACACCATCTCCCATTCAGGTATTATAGAGAAACTCTCAAAATTATGGATTAACCCCTATGCCACTAGATGGGTAGACAGTTAGCTCACTGATGGCATACACAGTGTCAAAGTGGGTGAATTCACCTCTAGCAAAAGACCAGTCACCAGTGGAGTACCACAGGCTTCTGTACTGGGCCTTTAAATGTTCAGTATTTATTTCTCAGAAGTCCAGACAAATGGGTTGATGGCTTGTGGCTGACCAAGTTAACTGGCGATTGCAAATTGGGAGCAATTATTGTGTCCCCCAATGAAATTAATATACTGCAGACAGGGTCAACTCAGACAAACAATTGGTGCCATAGGCATGGATTAAAGCTAAATGCAAAAAAAATCATTATTATTTCCTTTGGGAAAGCTGCCATTCCTGCTAATTACATCATAGACAGCACCCCCTCAAAGTGCTGGCTGAGTGATACATGATCTTGGTACTCAAGTTGATAGCAATTTGAACTTCAACCACCACATATCCACAGTGGTAATAACATGCTACTATATGGCATATCTCATAAGTAAAGGCATTGCATCTATCTAAGGATGTTATAATTCCATTATACTTTGCCCTCATTAGATCAATAATTGAGTGCAGTGTTCTCTTTTGCATGTACCTTACCAAACACCTGCAACAGCTGGACAAACCACAGAGGTTTTTCATCAAGAAAATATGGGGTACACAAAAAAAGTCCTATGCAAAAAGCCCTGTCATTGTAGTCTGTCTCCTACAGGCTGATAATGGGTGACCTGTGCCTGGACAGCCCTGATAGAAATGCTACACTTTCTTAAATCAAACTGCACAAGGGGCACTCATTCCAGGCATTTTAACCTAGCCTCTGACATGAGCGAATCATGCTGGAGAGATAGATACATCTCCCAGAGACTGCCCTTCTCTAGAACAAGCTTCCAGTTCACGTAAAACAGAGCCCCTCCTTGACCCTTTTAAGAAGCAACCTAGATCAATGGATGGGTGACTGTGAATTCACTCCTAGGGTGGTGTGCATGTCTCTCATGGAAAGAGGCATTTGGTATTAATTAGCATAGAATCTTGCCTCTGAGAACTTTGCTCACCTAACCACTGACAATTTGGGCAAAATATATGGTTAGACTTGTAAGGGCTCTAGGGCTTCTATGAACCTATCTGGATGTATAGGCATAGGAAAGAAGACAGATGAAATATCTATCACAGAGAAGGTGGAGGCATCTGAAGGGATAGAATTTAGTAGTGTTGCAGGGTTAGGAACCACTGGTAATGTTGGTACTACTACAGCATTCACTGCACGTAAATCTTATACAAACCTATATGTACTTTTTCTTGGTTCTTAAAGAGAATGTGAGTCAGAACAATGATACCTTGTAACAAGACAGAAATAACAGGTTCAGTCCCTTTCTTTACTTGTACTGACAACAGATACTGAACTGCCATATGCAGATGGTGACAAGGTTTTAGTGTTATACACATAAGTCCTATATCTTTTATGAGCCCTATTCAGTTGTCATGGGTAGTCCAGAGCTGTGGAGGGATAACATTTAATTTCTCAATACCAGTGTTTTGTGCTTTCTGTTTTGCTATTATGAAAGCAAAAATGACGTCTTTACCTGAAGAACTAGCTTGTGAACATAACCCTAAAGATTCATGAGGAATATCCAAAAATACACTATCAGGTGTACAATAAACAGTGCATGTTATATAATAAATCTCTACCTAACAGGTTCAAAGGAACTGAATTTCCTGCAATAAAAGCATATTAATCTTTTAGTGGACCAATTTGAATAGGAACAGGGTTAGTTTCTGGGTAATCTATATGCACTCCTGACACTTGTACACCCAGAACTGTATGTTTAGAAAGTGGAATGGATCTAGTAGCTCTGTCCATGGCTGTCCTGACAAGTTTGCTGCCACACTGGTAGCTTTCAAGCAGTGTCCTGTACAGGAGAGTTTCTGTCAGACTGCAGTGGTATTTGAGCATGTGGTGAATGCACTTGCTGTCCAGTTAATGGACATTCATTTCACCAATGCCCAACTTGCCATTTAAATGTGCTGCACTTTTTGGTGACTCTGGAGAATCACAGGGATAATACGTTTGCTGCTATTGTTTTGGGCATTGCTGAAAGCACTGGGCCTTACCTCTTTTCCCATAATTTCTTCTTCTTTGCCATGTTCCCCTCAGAGGTCAGAGCTGAATATCTTCTAACATTTTCTGTTCTCCTTTTCTTGTATATTATCTGCTACATGCTACGTCTGATTTACAATTTTATGGATGCCTAAACTCGGCCAGTTCAAACAAGACTTTTTAATCTGCTCTTTTGGAGATAAAGAACCTTCAGCGAAGGCTACTGACAACACACCGGCTACTGTACCTTCTGTCAATAGATCTATTCTGTCTTTGTGTAATAGGACTTATTCTTGCCCAATTAGGGGAAGGGGCATGTTGTGGCAATGGATTTTAAAAGGTTACTTCTAGCAGCTAAAAGTCCATCATCAGTATGTTTCATAATGCTGCCAGCTATTTAGGATTTAACCTATATTAGCCTAAAAATATCAGTAAGTGTGGAGGCTTTTAATATGTCTCTCATGTCTTCCATGGTAGGGTTTTATAACTACATGTCCTTCTAAGATATTTGCATATTTTGTTGAGTGTATTTCAATATGGGGGAAAGAATCTACAATGGTTTGAGAATCCATTGCAGTCCATGACCGCACTACTCTTATGGTTCACCCTCACTATCTCTAACTGCTGTGGGGTTTGGTACTTCTTGTAAAGGGTGCATTTGTGTGGAAGGTACATCAGAATCAGTAAAGGAGTCAGAATCTGTCTCTTCTCCTGCAGGTTGACTTGCAGCAGTTCCCCACTGATTTTCCTCTTTGTCAATAATAGTCATAAATTAAGTAATAATGCATTTAATTTTACCCAAAGTGCTAGTCTTTGATGACAAACTCTTATTAAGAAATCTCTAATTTTTCCATATGGTTAGTATTTGTTCCATTTTTATGACTGTGATACAATTGTTTCCTCATAATAGCTATATGCATTAGCATTTTATCTGAAGGTATTACTGAAT
Source organism: Protopterus annectens (assembly GCF_019279795.1). Lineage (NCBI taxonomy): Eukaryota > Metazoa > Chordata > Ceratodontiformes > Protopteridae > Protopterus > Protopterus annectens. The sequence continues at coordinate 1,062,961,822 of NC_056748.1, read as the reverse complement.
AATGTTGTTAGCAGAGTCCAGTGCTGTAAGCCAACCTAGAGGGTTGACTGGAAGTAACTTGGGCTGTGGTAGTTGTTTCTGTAAATGTCACTATCACCTGCCCTGTCAGTAAGGGACAACTGTCAGCTTTTTGAGGCATGGGTGAATCATAAGGGTGGGGGGGGGGTTGCAGAAGGTAATGGAGGCCAATTATCAGCAGCAGCAGATGATTCTAGCTGTGTGAGCGATAATTTCTCTGACCGTCTTAATGGATAAATAGGCCAGGAATGGGATTTCTCATATGCACATTCTTGTAACATATTTACTGTTCTTTTAACCACCTGCAGCTGTGATGTTAATCTACCTGAGTTATATTTTAAGCATCTAACTACGGATTCCTTTTCCTTATTTTTAGATTCTCCTTTGACAGACATTAAAATCTGACACACAAAAGAAACAAAAGGCTGGTACCTTATTACTCTTTTGTTTCAGTTTATTTTTTTTTTCATTTTCTAAAAAATTCATATTAAAAATACTTTTTTCCAGAAACTGTAAAATGCTATCGTTTCTTGTGACCTCAAGCCATTTTACAAATAATTACAAATGTCTGCACCACACTTTTAAACATATGCTTGACTAGAGTCCCATACTGACTCTTTTAAATCACTTGTATTGGTACCTGTTATAAAAACTCACACTCATAACAAAGGGATAGATCTGCGACTATAATTATCATCACTCACATTCCCAATGAAGGAATTCTCTGTTGTTTTTTTTTATATTTGATTAGAACCAGCTCTCAGTCCTGAGAAGGATGCTCTATCATTCTGAGAAGGAAACTCAGTCCTTGTGACATGGATATTCTGCCCTTGTTTATATGGATTAGACCCCACTAGCACACTATTATACCTAAAGCTGTTATTATGGGTGATTGTACAGATATCCATTTTTTCCCTGTTGTGTGTTTTTTTAAACAAGAAACATATTTAATAAATTATCATGTTTGACATAGGCAATCATACATTTATATAAATGAAATCAAACCATATTGACAATTATAGCTGCAAGCATTGTACATCACTTATACTCTATCCAGTTATTGCCAGTCAGACATTTCACAGCTCAGTCAAACCCTGCCTTCTTTTAAACCTTGTTCCTCCTCTGCATGTATTGATCTCACAATTCTCATTTTTCCTATGTAATTTGCTCCTACCCTTTTCTAAAGATCCCAATTCAAGTTGTTTTATCTCTGTCACTATACTCACTATTTCTAGTAAAATTGGTTTAAACTTGGATTTCTATTTTCTAGTAATTGCTTTTTTTGGCACCCACCATAATTAGACTCAGCAAGGCCTTACTATGTCTAGGCAGTTCCATTTCTGTATCATAGCTCAAAAAAAAATCATATCTCTAGTTACTCCAATTTGCTTACCTAGTATCTCTGACAGAGCAGTCTGCTGGGAATCTTTGAAGTCTGCCAGCTCATTACACTTCCAGAAAATATGTTCCCAGCTGCCTCTTTCTTCCCTATCACAACTGTTACATTTCCTGTCTATCTGAGGAAAATTCTTTGGAGTCTACTTGGTGTATAAAAATAAATATGTAAATATTTCCTAGCAAAGATCCTAAATCTTCTAGACTTTGTTGCATATTTGGGAGGCATACATATATCCCCTATTGTTTCTTTGTGAATTGCTTATCCAATCTCTCTTCCCAATTCTTTCTAACTGCCTCTGATTGATTCTCATAGTTGACATGCAATATTTTGTATGCTCTACTAATTATTCCTTTTTTAACAACAGCTTCTGTTCTAGATTCTACTAAAAATTCTACCAGTGCTGGTCTTTTGCTTAGGATCCCCCTATTTCTTTCTCTTTACCTATACATTGATATCAATAGGGAAGGCAGTCTTTCTCCTGTAGTCCAAATAACTTGCTGGCATCTTCCCATTCTATTACCTTTCAATTTGCCCACTCACACTCAGTCAGAACTAGTAAAGGAAGTTTTAGCAAAGCTTACCTGTAGAGACTTTAAACTCTGCTGAGATTTATATAATTGTGTATTGGTACACCAGAAACTTGCCTGACAGAAAACCTGTCTCTCTATAGGGCCCAGTTACGATTTCTAATGCAGCACACAAATGACTCAGACCTCTGCCTAGCACGGCAGCAAAATGTTAAGGTACCAGATAGCTTCCACACGCGGCAGTTCAGCAGAGAATAATTCCTTTATTGCACAGAGAAACACGTAAGCATTAGACTAGGAAATCATGATCTTGTTACAGAATGCTTGATATTTTATACTTTCTTTTATTAAAAGCAACATTTTTGCAACATTCATAGAACAGCCACTTACCAATTAAAAATGAACATCACAGCTTCTTTATGACCTTCCAAATTAGACCTGAGTTCCAAATTCCATGAGTGAACTTTTTACTCGGAGCAATTCTTATACTTTTCAAAACTTGTCAGCACTTGCTAATATCAGACAGGAAACAAATGAACAGATACATAATGCAGGACATTCAAGATTTCATTCAGCTATGAAAGCATATTAGAAAAAATGTGAGCACTAACATTTTTCCCTTCTCTGTACTTTTCATCCTTCATACTGATTAACAAATTAAAAAAATAGTCAAAAAGAAAAACAAATAAAGCAAGTCCCTGAGGAAGCTGTATTTTTCTTATGAAAGCAAATGCCATCACTTGATATGAATCCACAACCGTGTCTAAAAATCATTCCACTAAATTAATTTTGACTGAAACAACAATTAACTTTATAGTGTGTCATCGGTGCCCGCTAGTTTAATACAGATGCTTTAGCTTATGAGCTACTAACAAGTGTGATCTCATGATCATGGTTCAAATCTCATCCTCTTAAGTCTCTTCCCTTTCATGCAGTTTTGAGCAGATCACTGGAACAGATAGTACCCCAAGCTTAGACACATTGAATTAAAGTATTGCCTAGACCATCATCTTGGCTATGTTATGGCACTTTGATATTTGTTCTTATACACACACACACACACACACACACACACACACACACACACACACACACACACACACACACACACACACACACACACAGACACATACATACATATATTTATATATATATATATATATATATATATATATATATATATATATATATATGGTACTTACGTATTATCGCAACCAGATTTTTGCGGTAAAAGCACTTGCTTCCCGATCATGACAAATGTTCGTTAATGTTGTTAAAATGTAATATAGTGTGTTTTCTTTTAACAGTACACCTTATTTTCTGGACTGCTATCGATACAATGTGCAAGACATGCTGTTGTTCTTTCTTAATGGTGTTTACTGGCACATTGTTCAACGGCAGACTAGCAGGAAGCGACACAGGTGCCAGTAGAAAGAACAACAGTATGTCTTGCACGTTGTACTGATAGCAGTCCAGAAAATAAGGTGTATTTTTAAAAGAAAACACTGTGTATTACATTTTATCAACATTAACGAACATTTGTCATGATCGGGATCCAAGTGCTAAGAGGCATTGTGCTTGATTTCCAAATAAAATCAGTTCAGTCATGTCATATAAGTTGGAATTGGAGGGAAAAAAAGCCAAAACATTGCAGTGAGGGTGCCAAATTCAAAAAAAGATGCATATATCTCTGATCCGACAACTTTCCACTATGCTTAAAAAATGCACATGTAAATAAATAACCGCATTCCTCAGAAGCCTGAATACCTGCTGTTACTGGCAAGCTGCTACTGAATGCCTTAACCAATTCTTGCATTCAGCTACGGTGGTCAAGGATGCTACAGCAGCCCTGACAATTGAAGCCAAACTGGAAGGAATGTATGTAGAATGGCCGTTATTTCACAGCATGGGCTGACAAAGAATATTCAGTGGGCGGCCTTGCAATGCAGCGACATGCTGCCGCCAGTAAAGAGCACGAAGAAACAAAAACAGTATGTTGTGTACTTTGTGTTGGTAGCACTCCAGAAAACAACCTATTTTGTTAAAGAAAACACACCGTTTTCCATTTCAAGCACATTAACTTGCACATTCACTGATCCGGAAGCAACCACTGTTGTCTTGAAAATCTGGTTGCGATAATACGTAAGTAATATATATATATATATATATATATATATATATATATATATATATATATATATATATATATATACACAGTGGATATAAAAAGAGTACACATCCCTGTTAAAATGTCAGGTTTTTGTGATATAAAAAATGAGACCACAATAAATCATTTCAAAACTTTTCCCACCTTTAATGTGACGTATAACTTGTACAATTCAATTGAAAAACAAACAAATCTGTTAAGGGAAAAATATAAAAAAAAAAAAAAAAAAAAAAACCTACTGTAAGCTGGTTGCAGAAGTGTGCACACCCTTAGACTAATACTTTGTTGAAGCACCTTTTGATTTAATTACAGCATCCAGTCTTCTTGGGTAGGAATTTATCAGCATGGCACATCTTGACATAACAATATTTGCCCACTCTTCCTTGCAAAAGCTCTAAAAATCTGTCAGATTGCATGGCCATCTCTTGTGCAAAGCCCTCTTCAGGTCACCCACAGATTTTCTATTGGAGTTAGGTCTGGGCTCTGGCTGGACCATTCTAGAACTTTAATTTTCTTCTGTTGAAGCTATTCTTCTTCTTCTACACTCATACCTAATTATTGCAGATCTTCTCTTTCACAATTCATCCTCCTCTTTGCTGGACGCCCTCATTTCCTCTTAACTTCTTACTCTCTGTCCCAAATCTTCATCACCAGTTTGTCTTCTGCTTTTCTACACATGTGCCCAAACCACCATAATCTGCTTTCTTTGATCTTTTCTGCAATTGGAGCTACTTTGACTTCTGCTCTTATGTCCTCATTTCTTCATCTGTCCCACAGTGTGCATCCTTCCACCCTTCTCAGGCACTTCATTTCCATCACCTCTAGCTTTCTCATCTGTTCTGCCTTTACTGCCCAGGTTTCTGTACCATACAGTAGTACCGGTTGCAGCACTGTTTTGTAGACCTAAATTTTCAGCTTCTTTGGCATTCTCTTTCATATAATACACCTGACACTTTATGCCAGTTAGGTGAAGAACCTCTGATTCTAGTTTTGGCCTCTTCATTCAGACTAACATTTTCCTCAACCACCCCTGCCAGATACTTGAAGCTATTAACTTGTTCCATTATCTTCCCTCCTATCTCATTTTTCAGCTTCTTCTGATTTCCCCAATTTGCTGCTATTACCCCTATCTTATCTATACTTAGTTCAGTTTTGCATTCCATTCCTCTAAACTTTGCTGAAGTTCTTGCTCAGGGTTTGCCTATAATGCCACATCATCTGCATACAGCAACTTTGTTGGTCTGTCACCTCTGATCTGTTTGCTAATGTAGTCCACACCAATATGAACAGCAGTGCGTTCAGAGATGAACCCTGGTTCACACCCATTCCCACTCAGAACCCCTCTGTGACACTGTTCATACTTGATTCAATAGGTCCTTGTACATAGTCTGTACTAATTTCACTAATGTTTATGGCACAAGGGACCACTATAGGACTGCCTAAATCAGCTTTCTTGGGACCTTTTTTCTCCAAGTATAGGAATGCCCAGTTGGTCTCCTCCCTCATCTCTAACTTTTTCTCAACTATCAGACTCACTGCAAACACCGAGTCAGTTGTGCTGCATCCTGATCAGAATCTGAACTGCTCATCTTCCACCTTACTTTCTGCAACAATGCATATCCATTTATCAATTACCATCTCCAGAACTTTCATTCAATGTGACATGAGTTTGATTCCTCTATACTGCCACAGTTGTGGATCTCCCCTTTGGTCTTGTACACTGGCATAAGTATGCTTATTCTACAGTCAACTGAGACACGCCTTTCTCTGCACATTGCTATGAGTACCTTTAGAAGCCATTGCTCCCTTATTTCCCCCTGGATCTTTATCATCTGCTGTGTCCTTATCTGATCATGCTGCTTTTCCTGCCTTCATTTTCTTTAGTGCTATTCTTACTTCTTCTAGGGTGGTCCCGCCTCTTCTCTCATCATAGGCTGTGTCTGTGGTAGTCCAGCTTCTGTGGGGTTTTCTTCATTCAGAAGCTGCAGGAAGTACTCCTTCCATCTGCCTTTGATGTCCTGTGGACTGGTGAGCAGGTTGTTGTTGGCATCCCTTATGAAGGGTAACTGACTATCGTCTTTATCTTTTTTTTCTTTGTCTTGCAACCTGATACAGTTTCTTTGTTCCAACTACTTAGTAACTTTCCAGAAGATGGTAGAGTGCCAGCAATGCCCTGTTCTTTGCTATTGCAATTCCTTTCTTAGCTTCTTTGTTAGCCAATCAGTATTCCTTCCTGGCCTGGTCTGTCTTTTCTATCTCCCACTTTTTCCTGCGCTTCTTCTTTCTTTTGATGACTTCCTGGACTTCTGCATTCCACCACCACCTTTCCTTATTTAACTTATTTCCATACCTGGCTCGACCTCATATATGTTCTGTAGTCCTCACATATGCTGTTTTAAGGCACTGCCATTCTTCTTCAAATCCACCTATTTCCTTCTTTTCTTGTGGCTCTAGAACCCTTAGCAATTCCTTAAACTATTACACTTTCTCTCCAGTCAACTTTCAGGTCTTCAACCTGGACTCTGTTCATCTTAGAGCCTTCACTGACCCTGTCAGGCAGAGCAGACTGAAAAAAAAATAGATAAATAATATATATATATATATATATATATATATATATATATATATATATATATAGATATATATATATATATATATATATATATATATATATATATATATATATATATATATATATATATATATATGGGTCTACTTCATTTGGTCGACAGGCCATATGATCGACACTCATTTGGTCGACAGTTCATTTGATCGACAAGCAGATTTTCCCCCCTCCCCAATGTTGTGCGACCCTGGAGTTGATATATATAGTTGGGGGGGGTGGGGGGGGCACAGCCCCCCACATTGGGGGGGGGTGGGGGGCAAAGCCCCCCACATAAAACACATAAAATGCTTGTCGACCAAATGAACTGTCGACCAAATGAGTGTCAATCATTTGGCCAGTCGACCATATGAAGTAGACCCATATATATATATATATATATATATATATATATATATATATCTATATATATATATATATATATATATATACATATATATATATATATATATATATATATATATATATATATATATATATAAAATGCAAGATAAGATATGCATAAAATACAGTGCAATCATAAATATAATAAATATAATACATACATCTGTATATGTTTGTAAAATATATGCAGTCAAGATGCAGTATTAAGAAGCTGAGAACAGTTTATTAAATGTATTTGGCATTCATGATATGGGATAGTTAGTTACCTAACTGTTGTTGTGGTAGCCGTTGCAGGTAGATTCAGTAAAGAGATGCTCTAAGTGCAGCTTTCAGATTTTTAATGGTTTCTACATTTTTGATATCCGTAGGAACGTGGTTCTAGTAGCAGGTGCCAGTCTAGAGAAGGCTCACGCACCTACAGCAGTTTTAAATGGAGGGTGTACTGGAGTGAAACTGTTGTCCTGTGTATTGCTGACTATGTAATTTTTAAAGTTGCTAATAATTTAAGAAGATGCATCTAGGATGGACATGCTTCTTCTGAATTTTGTATATAATGCAATTACAAGCTACTCAGACAGTTCTAAAAATCATTCACTTTGAAAGGGAAGTGTTTGCAGTTTTGTGACAAACAAGTCTTGTAATGACTTTTTTGCCAAAGCACCAGCCACTGGTGTAATGGTATGTTATAGGCTCTATATCATATTAGATTTGTTTAATGGCACAAGGGACAATAAGCCTATCATCCAGCCCTTTTATGCACATTTAACATTCTGCCTTGCATATCAAAGTAAATTGTTGGCTGTTTACTTTTGCTTAGAGTCATTTTATGTATTTTGCTTTTATCCAAAGGGCTTTGTTCTTTTTCTTTTGCTATACACTACTGAAGGAGTACCATCCTCAGCCTTTGTATTTTCCATGAATTTAGCTGTCTTCTTTACAAATGTTCCCATTTATTTCACAGATTTTAAAGAAACTGCAATCTATACAAATCATTCACATGTTTAACAGCATAATTTTCCCACTCCATAATACTTTTTGTCCTTTTTTCTGTTAGTTGAGTCATCTGAAGTACAAGAAAACATTTTCTTTTTAGAATGCTTAAGTGGTAATTGGATAAAGTAATTACTAGCTTATTAATAGTTCTAGCAGCTAGTATTAAAGAAGAATATATGCCAATGGATTCAGGCGAATTCACTTTTCCTTTTTATGTTAGTCTCTTCCTCCTACAAATCTTTAGTTTCTTAACTAGTTTCTCAGAATGAGACTCATGGAACCATGTTTCTGATATGAGGGAATACAAGGGGATAATAAAGAAATCCCAGTACTAACAGGATAAACCTACAGTTAGCATCTGCCCCTCTTTATACAAGATAGGCCCTGTCATGAGATTTTAGGACAACAATATTATCCAAATCGTGTCTAATAGTTATACAAAACATTTATTTTCATCTGAAATACATCAAAATTGTACAAAGCAAAAGAAATACTCACATTCTGCTAGGATGAACTTCCCTTGGAAAAAAGTGAAGTCTTTCGCACTGTTTGTGGATGTGAATTGTCCTGCCCGTAAAAATGTCCTACTTTAGGCATCAGGAAAGGTAGCAAGTTCTATTGAAATCTGAGTTGAATTGTTATGAATAGTCTTTATTGACAGGTTCCTAAACAATTCATGTACCTTCTGCATGCTGGGAAAATTCAAAAGCATGTAATTGTTCATAGGTTCATAGGTGTGTACTAGGTATAAGCATGGGCTTAGGAGATGAAACTTGTACAATCAGGGATCTTGGAGATGAAACATTTATAGTCTGCCTATATCCATCAAAGACATACATGTCAAACCAGGGATAAATTTCCTGTTCTCCATCCAATTGTTCAAGTTATACTTAAATTGGGTTAGGGAGGAATTCTGCTTTACATGAATGGGGGCCTGTTCCACAGATGGGGTACTCTCTGAGATACATACCTGTCAGTCCAGCAGGTCCTATTTATATCACAGGCAAGGTTTAAGTCTTTAGAATGGGTAACTCTGGTGCTGTTTGTTTTGTGGATATGCAAGAAATCTATCAGGATGAGGTCTGATAATGCCCTGTATGGCAGGCATAGATCTTCCCTCATCTGGCTTTGAGGTGGCCTGCATAGGACATGTTATTTATATCCTATATTCTTTTAGTGATGAACCTCTGTGGACATTCCATTTGTTCAATGTGCCTGGTTAGGTACATACCAAAAGGCATTGTGCTCAGTGACAGGTCTGATGGATGCTGAATACAGTAAAACAATGACCTCCTTGGATGTAGATGTCCATACCTTTCTTTATGAGTTATACAACATAGATTTATTTCCTCATTAATGTAGGCACATAATGGTCAAAGGCTGGATTACTGTCTATGTGTGTCCCCAAGTCCCTGACTACTGGCTCTACTCTTAGCAGTGTGTTGTCAATATGATAGCTACCTGGCATGGATGATTTCCCAAAGGATACCGTTATGCATTTAGTTTTCGTCCATGGCATATGTTATTTGTCTCTGTCAGCCCTTCATGGGCAGGATTAGTGCCAATGGGGGATTCTGTAACTGCTCCTAATTTGCAATTGTCTGCAAATTTGATCAGCCAGAGGTCCTTGATGTTGGCCTTGACTTCAGATAAGTAGATTCCAAAAAAGAACAGTCCCAGGACCAGTCTCTGATGGACTCCACTTATGACTGACCTCTGTGTAAAGTTGTATCCCCATTTCTGACTTCTTGGGTCCTGTCTGTGAGCTAGCTTGCAATCCACTAGGTGACATAAAGGTTTATACGTAAGTATAAGTATACCTGAGTGGGTTATTGTGTTAAATGCCTTGGCCAGATCAAGGTAGGCAGTGTGAAGCATTTTGCCTTCATCCATTGTATCTGGTGACATTCTCAAAGAAGTCCACCAGGTTAATTAAGCGTGTCCTGCCCTTAAAGAAATCACCCTGGGTCGGGTGCAGTTTCTGGAAGTTTTCTTTGTCATTATTGATCATTTCTTTGATAATTCTTTGCATGGCTTTGCATATGAGACTAGTAAGAATTATGGGTCTGCAGTTTCCAGGGTCTGTAGATAGCTTTATTTTTACTAGAAAGAAGACAGTTTTGTGGTCTGACCTTACCAGAGAGGACATTACAGTAAGGGGTGTGCAGCACTCTCCAATATTAGTGATGGCCAGATTTGTTATGTTTGGGTCCCTGTTCAGCATACTGATATCTAGTCCAGGGAGTTTGTATTTACAAAAATCAAGACTCTCTGTGCCTAACATTTGGTGTCATATATGATTCCCAGTTAACAGGAGAGTAATTAAAAAAAACATTGAATATGATACTGGGTTGGATGATGAGTGTTTCCAGCTTAAATGCATGTTATGAGAATCCTGGCTCATATAGACTGATCTATATCTTGCAGGAAAGTAGTGTGGGATTTTGCTTGTTGTGATTTGAACATGGAGAAGCTCAAGTGCATCATCTTGTTTGACCAGGCTTGAGGCATATTTCTTTCTGATGTGAATTGAGACACCTCCACCTTTAGTTCCCACCTGTTTTTTTTTTTTTTTTTTAATTTTTATTTTTTATTACTCTCCAAAGCTTTTGGATTTCTAATGCTATGATGGGAATAGACCCCATTCCTAAGTCATAGTATGATTAATATTCATGAAATTAGTATTGATTCAGTCTTTGATATCAGCCAAAAGTGTTCTTCGCAGCACCCGCAATGTGCCCAGTAGTGACTCCTTTTGCAATTCGTATGGGGTTACATTGATTGGTAATATACCTAAATATAATTGTGGATTCTTTTTTATAAGACCCGTTGCTCCTACTACTACTGGAACTGTCTGGGTATCTTTCTTCCACATTGCTCTCGTTTCTGCCTTCAGATCCCAATATTTTCTGACTTTGTGTCTCTCTGTATGCAAGGCACTGTAGTCATTGGGTGTAGTGATTTCAATGATCAATGGTACTTTTGCCTTCTTTTCTTAGACCACTATATCCACTTTTCTAGCATCTATCTTTTGAACTGTTGGTAATGGGTGATCCCATGTGATATAAGCCATCATTTTTTGTTATGCTTTTTGGCTCTGGTTTCCAGTGTTTTTCAGCCACTTCAATACCATAATGTTTGCACAATCTCCAGTGCAACAGTCTTGCCACGTTATTATGGCTTTCAGTATACAGTCCTTCTGCCATTAGTATGTCACAACCAGCAACACGGTGTGCGACTGTTTCCAATTCAGTTTTACCAAACCTACATTTGTCTGTTTCTCCCATGTCTAATGGACTTTGTAAACCAGCGTGTATATAGCCCACTCTCTTGGGCTTCCAATATTAACCTTTCATCTCTTGGTTTGAATTTACCTCTCCTTAACCATTCCTGTGTTCATTCTTAAGTAACATGAGGTTCTTCCAGAAATTTTCTATACTTGCAAATACATTTATGTTTTTTTCCACATTTCTGTTCCTTCACCTTATATTCTTTCTTTTGTTTTTTGGCACATTCAGTTGCTGTCTGATTTTTCTCTAATTCTGGTTTGATTTCCATTCCTGCTTGATGCCGATATGCTTCTGCTAACTTTAGCAGAGCAGTCATCTTAGATTTATTCTCCTCATGTTTCAAAACTTTCACTACATTTGGGTCTTGTGAGGTCAACAAATATGTGTGGAGTCCCACAGTTGCAGATCAATACATGTATGGAATATATAATCTTGGTATATACTAATTTTTATAAATCATTTTATAGAGGATCCTTCTTGTTTTCATATGTAATCAATCCAACATGTTTTGGGGCAAGTCAATCACTCCAAAACTGTAAGTTAGGACAGGAAGAGCAAATTTGTTTATAGTTTGGATTTTGTTCCTAAATGTCAACACTGTTTCCAGAATTAATTTAAGTCTTCTGAAGTATTCCTTACTATGTTTTATTTGAATTTGTTCATGTTTTATTGTTGATTCTGCATCAATTTCCAAATATTTATGCACTCAGTCTTGCTCAGATTCTTTTATATCACATTCTTGTCCCAAACTGATGTGTTCCTGGTTCTGCAGATTTTCTGCTTTAAAGGTTGCTTTCACACACTTATGAAGACCAAATGACATTCTTATATCATCTGAAAAAGTTTTGACAACCTGCAGCTGTGCGTTCAGTTCCTTATCTGATGATCTGTACAGTTTTAAGTCATCGACAAAGAGAAAATGAGAAGGCTTTACACTTTGTTGTTTTCTAGAAGTCAAATTGTACCTATGGCCTAAATGGCATAATGGGTTAATGGCAAGGCAGAATAGCAATGGTGATAGAGAGTTCTACTGCCATAATTGAGTTTTCTTCTAAAGGACTATAAACTCTATCAGCATCAATTCCTTTGTGGAGTTTATACGTTGTCAGAAGGCACGTTACTGGTCTATAATTTTTAGGGTAGCTTGCAGGTTCACTCTTAAGCAGGAGCATTGTTTGCCTGCTGTTAGCCAGGTTGGTGTCTGTTCGAGGAATGCATATAAATAGGTCTTACTCATGGCTAAATCTTCATGCAAAGATGTTAATACTTTTAACCAAAAGTTAGCTACTGCATCTGGGCCTGGAGCTTTCCAATTAGAGTTTTTTCTTAACTTTGTTTCAAATCTCTCTGACTGTTACTTCATCCCATTTCATATCCTGCACCTTTAAACTTCTTAGTCTTTCTTTTACTTCTTCTATCCATTTAGCATCTTTATTATGTTCCACAGGATCTTCATAGATACTTCTCCAAAATGTATCTATTTCCTCTTTTTTTGATGGTCTTTCAATTCCATTTACCTTGTTTTCCAATTCTCTATAAAACTTTTTTGGGTCATCAATAAATTGCTTATTTTGTACTTTTCCTTCCATTCTGTGTATCTTCTAAGTTTTTCTACCTGTGCTAAAATTTTTAGTTTATTTGCGATAGTGCATGATAGATCCTTGTCTGTTCTAATACTGTGTGTTGCTTTTATCACATGTATCTTTCTTAGTATATTTGTTGATCTATTCCCTTTTTTAGCATTTTAGCAAAGACATGGAACAGCGATAAAAAAAAAAAATGAAAACACAACATAAACTGGGGGCTGTGCCCTCCACTCCCCACTACTTTATATACAACTCTGAGATTGCACCACAGTGGAGGAAATGGCAAACTCACAAAAACAGACCAGCAATTTTTTTCTCTGGGAAAAAAAATCGCTGTTCCGTGTTTTCGCTATTTAGGTTGTTCGACGTTTAGGGTTCAATCAAAGAGCTTCCTCTTATCAGCTTTCAATAAGCTGATATAGACCCGAAACTTCCATGATGGTATTTGATTTCTCCTCTTCCTTTCCCTCGCTACCTTGTGTTCTTGTGGTATAACTTTATCAGTTATTAATTTAGCAGCACAGTAATATACCCTTTTTACTTCTGTTATATCGCGTGGATTTCTATGCACACTCCTAATTACTGCATTCATTTATTTTATCAGACATCTGACTTTGTGGGTTTATTTACTTTCTGCAGTCTATTTCTCTCATTGATCTTAATATACCTATCCATGTCTATTAAATCAAGCAACTCTTCTCTTAGCTCATTTTCTTCCAAATTAAGGGCACATTTTTTGTTTTCCATTTCCTGTGGGCATTCTATAGAAAGTTCTATAGCATCTTCCTGTGGCACCTTCTCTTCAGTTTCATCCTGTGCCATCCATTGCTCTGTCATATGGGAACTCACACTGGCCTATCACTCCTCAACATTGACTGCATCAGAGTTTCCAGTTTCCTGTTCCTTTCCTTGCTGTCTAGCTTTAAGTGAACATTTATACTGGTTTCCTGTGGAAGGCTCCAAAACATCTTTATATGGCACATGACCAATTGCTTCCTGTTCCACTGGTTTCCCCTTAATTAGGATATCCATTGCTCTATCCCGTTGTGGTGCTTTCTGCATTCGATTTTCTATGCTGAATCCTTCACTTTGCAGGTACTCCATAACCTCAGTTTCAATTTTTATAACTACTCCATTACAAATCTCCTTTCCTGCTTTTCCTCTTTGTCTTCTTATTTTTTGTATCGTAACATTTTCCATGTCTGGATTCCTTTGCCTGTATTTCTCTTCAAATATTTTTGGTGCTACTCTTTTTGTATTTGTTAGTTTTGCTTTCTCCTTGGCATACATATTATACCATATTAAATCTCTTTTTCTTTCCAATGTCCATATTTCTTCTTCAGATGTCTCCTGATCCTCCTGTTCTCCTTACTTTGGGGGCTTACTCCATCATGCTATGACATAATCTGTGTTAGACCTTCTACACCAAATCCTTCACTTCACAGGCACTCCATAACTTGAACTTCTACTGTTTTTAACTTCTACTTTACTAATCTTCTTTTCTACATTCCATCTTTGTGATATTATTTTTTTATTGTGAAATTTTCCATATCCGGATGCCTTTGCCTGTATTTCTCTTTGAATATTTTTGGAGCTGCCTTCTTTATATTGATTAATTTGGTTCATAGGTTCATAGGTTCATAGGTAGGTACTAGGCTATCAGCCCAAGGGCCCAAATTACCCTAGACACCAAGGTTCCCTGGCTTTTGCCACCCAAGAAAGTTAATTTCCTGTGCCCCTGTCAAGCAGAGCCACAGAAGTGAACCATGGGGTGAATTTCCTATCTCCCATCCAATCATCAAGATTTTTCTTGAAGAGTACTAATGAGGAACTTTGTTTGATATAGATAGGTAGTTTGTTCCAGAGTATGGGAAGTCTCTGGGACAGGAATCTATCCCTCCAGCATGTTCTGTTTATTGTGGTGACAAAGTTTATGTCCTTAGAGCGTGTAGCTCAGAGGGATTGGGATTTCTTTAGGTGTAGCATGCCCAACAGCTTTGAGTTTAACATAGCTTTATATGTTAGGCAGAGATCTCCTCAGTGTAGGTGATATACTACAGAGTAAAGCTGGAGATTTTTGAGACGGTCAGTGTAGGGCATCTGTTTGAGGCCAGTAATCCTCTTTCTGAGGTACTTCTGTGGCCTTTCCAGCTGCTGCAGATGTCTTGTGAGGTACATTCCAAAAGGGGCGTTGTACTCTATAATGGGTCTAATGAGTGCCGAGTAAAGGGGAACAATGATCTCTTTTTTCCTGGGTGAGATGCCTTTTGTGATAAGATGTGTCACATAGAAGGATTTCCTGACTACTGTGGCAATGTGATTATCAAAGGAGAGACTTCTGTCCACCTGGGTCCCAAGGTCTCTTATCACACATTCAGTGTTAAGTAGTCTGCCGTTTATGTGGTAGTTCATAGGTACAGAGTTTTTACCAAAGGGGAAGACAATGCACTTTTTGCATTGAGCTTGAGACCATGCCTCTGACACCAGGCATCCTTCTCAGTGAGGCTCTTCTGTAGGGTGTTCATATCATTTGGGGACTCGACTATGACTCCTAGTTTGCAGTCATCTGCGAACTTCATTAGCCAGAGGCCTTCTGTGTTAGCCTGTACTTCAGAGAAGTAGATACCAAAAGGAGAGGTCCCAGCACTTTTCACTGGTTTGAAGTCAGATTTGGAGTCTGCAGTCTGCAACTTTTACATTGTGGGTTCTGTCAGTGAGCCAGTTGGCAACCCATCTTCTGACATAGGGATTTATACCTAGTTTAGTGAGTTTAGCTATAATTCCAGAATGAGGGATGGTATCAAATGCCTTGGCAAGGTCAAGATAGGCTGTGTGGACCACCTTACCCTCGTCCATGGCTTTGGTGACTGTCTCAAGGAAGTCAATCAGGTTCAGAAGGCATGATCTACCTTTCACAAACCTGAATTGGGTGAGGTCCAGAGTTTGGAGGTTACCAATGTCTTTGTTTATGAGTTCCATGATGATACATTCCACAACCTTGCAGACCAGGCTCGTCAGGCTAATAGGGCAATAGTTCCCAGGATCAGTGGTGGCTCCCTCTTTGTGGAGTGGGATAACTGTTGTTGTGCACCATTCAATGGGCACAAAGCCTGAAATGGGACTATGACTGAACATGGTGCTTAGGTGGGGAGCCAGTTCATTCTGAAGTTCATCTAAAACGCAGCCTGGTATGTTGTCTGGTCCCATGGATGCTGTGTTTTTGGTTTAAGAGAGTGCAGCTTTTACCTGCATAGATGTGATTACAGTGACTCTGTATTTTTCCTGTATAGATATGGTCCCTTTAGAGGGTGAGAGGGGGGTAAAGTTAGCACTGAACCTATCTGCCAGTTTGTTGGCAATATCAGTTGGTTCTGTAATTTTCGTGCCATTGTGCTGTAACTCAGAGCAGATCTGGGTGTTGCCATTAAGATTCTTGACATAGCTACAGAATGCTTTGTTGTTGCCCTTAGAATCAGTGGCGATTTTGTTTTCGTAGCTAGCTTTGGAGGATCTTATAAGGAATCTCAGCTTCTTACTGAGGATGACCATGGAGCTCCTCCACTCATGGGATTTTACTCTCTTTTGCAACAGTTTCTTCCTTCAGTTGTAGAGTTTGTTTATGGCAGGAGACCACCATATTGGAGTCCTTTTTTTTGGAGGATAGCTTCTTGGTTCTGTTTGGGATACCACGATCAGTGTACTCATGTAAGTGCTTATAGAGGGTATTTGTGTAGGATTCAGCAGTCGTAACTGTATTGTCCATCTGCGTGGGTGTCATGAAGTTCACCACTTCTGTCTTAAGAAGCATGAAGTTGGCTTTGGAGAAATTTTTTACTGTGGCTTCCTTAATGGTGGGTGGGGGTGGCATGCGGATATCTAGGATGATTTGATTATGGTCGGATCTGACCAACGAGGAGTTAACTTCAGGTGTGGAACACCAGTCACTCATGTTGGTAATGACTAGGTCTAGGATATTGTTGCCCCTGGTGGGGGTGTGGATAAGTTGATTCCAGAAAGCATTGAGCGAAGGAGTTGGTACATAAGTAGTTTTCCCAGTAAATGGTGGGCTAGTTGAAATCGCCCATTATTAGGATGTTTGGTTGAACCCTAATATTTTCCAGTATATCAAGAAAAGAGGAGTGGGCATCCTGGGACATGTTTGGGGATCTGTAGCAAGCTACAATTTGGATTGCAGTTTTGCCCAGAGTTAGTTGCACTTGGATAACCTTGGATGCATTATACTGCGCAACCAACCTGGAGGTGTGGATATCCTTAATGAATATGGACACACCTCCACCTTTGGTGTTCTGGTCCAGGTTAGATGGCCGAAAAGTGTGGTATGAGTTATAGCCTGGTAAGGCAGGGGTGCTGTCTAGAGCCTTGAACCAGGTCTCAGTCACTGCACAGATATCGATATTCTCCATTTTATGGAGTGCCACGAGTGAGTGCATTTTGAGATTTTAGACTTCTAGCATTGAGTAGCATTACCCTCAGTTTTTGCTTGCTTGTTCCTGTTATGGTGGTGAATTTGTCATTTGAATCTTGCCTAAAAAAAGGCACTATAGGGGTGGCAAGAGCCTTAAAGTATCCAGAATCCCAGGGTCAACAGGTGCAGGCTATCTCTGGCAAAGCATCATGGTCTGTCAACCATGTCGTTCCAGGCAGACAGATACTGGATCCCCTTAGAATGACACCATGTGCATAAATCTTGCACCATATCAAATTTCTCTTTCTTTCCCATGCCCATATTTCTTTTTTATACTTTTCAAATATCTCTAGGTTTTGTTGTTTATATTTTTGCTCTTCCTCAGATGCTTCTTTTTCCAAACAGATCAAAGTTTCTTGATGTATATACTGTTTTTCACAAATCTGTTGTATTAATTAATGCAAATTTTCATTTGAAGCTTCTGACAGTTTTTCTTGCAGAAATATTTTTCTTTCCTATAATTTCTTTCTTAATCGTTGCTTTTTGCATAATAGTAATAATACATAATTTCTTTCTTATCATCAATAGTCCACGTTATCATCTTTACGGCTATTCTTTGGCCTGTCAGTTTTTGTGATTTTTCTGGACTGCTACTTCCTTCTACAACAGGGCTCTATCCTCCCCCTGGGCTTAGCCTGGCCTCATTGTAGGAATGTTTCCATATTTTGAGGATTCTACACTGTCATTTTTCCAGTCTTGGCACCAGTGCGCCTACTAGGATTGGCCACTTTTTTATCCTGGGTGTTATGCACCCAGCTATCTCTTTTAACTTTTGATCTACTTCTGTCCATGATATATGCTATATAAATACAGTCTATATATCAGTGTCACCTTGGTGAGATTTTGTGAAAACAGGGTCCACCTCATGAAGGTACTCACTAAGACTTGAGGATGAATTCATTTTCAACACTACTACTCTCCTTTGCTTGCTGAGTTTTCCTCTCTCCATTGGGACCCCTTTGCCTGTGTAGTAGCTGGTCTAAATGTGTGAAAGACCTTATAGCCTTACACTGCTGGGGTGATGCCCATAGCTTTAAACCATGTACATTCTCTAGGGAGAAGAGAGCTTGTAGGGAGTGCAGTTTCTTGTTTAAACTCCTAGCATTAAGCAATAACATCTTTAGGCCTTCTTACTTTTGATTTGCTATGTTAGAAGTATTTTCAGTTTGATATTGCCTAAAAATGGCACTGTGTGGGAGGACAATGTGCTAATGTGCGAAACCCTAGAGGGGAGAGGTGCAGACATTCTCTGGCTAAGGAGACAATGAAGTTTGGATATATGAACATGGAAGTGGATTATGCATATTTCTCTTTTTGTATATTTTTTGTATATTTTTATGTGCATTATTAGGAATGCACAGGGTGTGATGAAGGTGGACAGGATTAGGAATAAGTATATTAGAGGGTCAGCCCAGGTTGTGGGGCTTAGAGACAAAGCCAGAGAGGCAAGATTACGTTGGTTTGGACATGTGCTGAGGAGGGATGCTGAGTGCATTGGGAAAAAGATGCTAAGGATGAAGCTACCAGGTAACAGGAAAAGAGGAAGGCCTAAGATAAGGTTTATGGATGTGGTGAGAGAGGATATGCAGGTGGTTCGTGTGACAGAGCACGATGCAAAGGATGGAAGAAATGGAAACAGATGATCTGCTGTGGCGACCCCTATCGGGAACAGCCGAAAGAAGATGATGATGATAAGGAATGTTAGAAGATGGTGATTTTCTTTTTTGGAATATATATTTTGGAACATTGGAGTCTGGGAAAAATACTAGGATAGCAATCACTGGGGCCATAAGGGGCCACATACACCTTGAAATAGACACACATAGATGTTCTTACCATTCTTTAAGAATACTTAATAGTATCCATCCTTTAAATCAAGCAGGAATGCACGTGATAACCCTGGTGTGCATTATCTAGCTATCCAATCATCAAGACTAGCCTTAAAGGCTCACTAGACCTGTAATAGTAACTTGTTCCATAGGCTGAAAACAAAGCTGTCCATCTGCATTGGAATAGGAACCACAGCTTTCTGATCTTTCAGCACCAAAGATAAGTGTACTGTCTTTTTGTATTGTTTCTATTTTTTATGTAAAATACTGTTACTCTTACTTTTTGATAAGTGCAATGGGATCTTTTTCATCCATATGAACTACCACCTACATGGACAGATGGGACCATGGTTTAATGTCTCATATGATGGACAGCAAACTCAGGAGTGCCACAACTTCCTTTGTAGTATCACCAATGGAAAATTAATCTAAACACATGGTGTGAGCAGGGCAGGACCCAACACTAGGTGACCCAGGCAGCTAGCTAGGACCCGGGGGACTGGCCATAAATATACAAACACATTCCTCTGGGTCTGCATCCAAAAAACAGCAGGAGGAGGAGGAAGATCACATACACACAAACAAGAAATTCTTACAGCATGTTTAGCACAGCATCAGCTTGGAAGTTCAATCCATTCTGCATCAAAGTATGGATGTCACCAGAAATTCAGGATTGTTCCACTTGTATCTTCACCCCCATCTGTTTAATTTCAGCATTTCCCACCTGCCTATCAGCACAGTATCAGCATGCTGGCATGTGAGATTTGTTTTTGATCTGCCCTTTAAAATAGAAACTTGGGAGATGAGAGATTTTTTTTATTCAACCTGAACTAAAAATGTGTTTTTATTTTAGAGCACATGGACACATTATTGTAAAATAGAGATTTATGTTTTGCAGAAGTAAGTGTGTGTGTGTGTGTGTGTGTGTGTGTGTGTGTGTGTGTGTGTGTGTGTGTGTGTGTGTGTGTGTGTGTGTGTGTGTGTGTGTGTGTGTGTGTGTGTGTGTGTGTGTGTGTGTGTGTGTGTGTGTGTGTGTGTGTGTGCGCATTTGTGTGCATTTGTGTGCCAAGCATCCTTCTGCCTCCATTCCACCACAACAATCATTATAGTCACGCAGCTGCAGTTCAGGAATGAGTGTGTCCAGTTTGGATTGCAAGAATGATTGTAGAAAATTTAGAAGATTCATTGATTATAATAAGTCATAACAATCATTGTTATTACTCAGAAAATACATTACCATATTAGAGAAGTATTATCTGGTTATGTTGCTTGTTCAAAGTCACTCAGTAGGCAAATGGAGCTAGAAAAAAATCAAATCCAGTATTTGTAACTATTGGAAGCAAGTCATTAATAACCTTGGAACCCTAGTGCACTGCATTAACTGCTGCCGCTTCATTGATGTTTTCATTTTCTGATAAATCAGTGAGGGCAACAGTCAGTCAATAATGCTAATCATTAGAGATTCATAGCTGTTGTTCAGAACATACATTTCAGATTAATTTGCATTGCCTGGCACTTTAAGCTTTGAGTATTAACAAACTGCTTCCTAGAGTCAAATGTATAGGGGCTAAATCCACTGCCATTTGTGTTACTGTGTGCCTTTGAACAAGTCACTCAGACAGTGTTCCTGGGTCATTCCTGAAAATGGACACCTTGTACAGTAAGTTTACCTGGTTAGCATAAAAAGAACATGGTATTTAAATGATGGGCCTTTGTCCCCACATTATTTTATCCTTTGTCCAGACTTCATAAGCAAAGCAGTTAACAAGGTACTTTTGTCCACTCCTTGTAAAATTTGCAACTTTTTGGTAAACTGCTGTGGATTAACAATTAAGTAATAACAGGTATCAGTTTCAGATTTTGTATCTTTTAGAAAATGATTGGTAATGCACATATTTTCATTCTACCAACATTCTAAGTATATAAAAGAAACATTTACAATCTGTTCCTGATTCTGGGGTCTTTGTCTCTGATTTGAGCTAAGAAGTTCAGAGGGCAGAGGAGGTTTGCAATGAATTCCTGTGAATGGTTTTGATAGTAATAAGCTGAGCTACATTTCTGGCTTATTATTTCTGAATGTATGCATTCATTTGTTCTCATGTACATATCTAAAGTATACAGTCATGCAAGTGGCTGTAATTGATGGTTGCTTGCATGAAAAAAATACTTGTTTCCTGCAACCCACAGTAGTTATGTTAAAAAGGAAGGAACTTATTATAGAAAATAGGAGCATCATCCTATTATCCTTTTTTTTTGGGGGGGGGGTTACAATCCTTGGTTTCCTTGTTTTGTTGACTGTTTACAGTAGGTTTATTATCTGGTTGTGAATAAACTGGACAGTATGGAATCTATGAGTTTATTGTTAATATTTTAATGCTAATATTTTAACTGTGAATACATTTTTAATTAACCTTGTAATTTTGCAGGCAAATGGGAGTGAAATGCATTGTGTTGGTCTACAGCAGGCTTTCTATCTGGGTGAGTAAGGCTATGAGCTGCTTTTGTAGTGCAGGGTTTGATTCCAACAGCCTTCATTTGTCTGCTGTGTGACTCTAATCAAGTCACTTCCTCTGACACTACTTCAGTGCTAGCCATTATAAGGGATGCTTGCATACAGTTGCCTGTCCCAAGCTGTTAAAAACCACATTCCAAATTTGTCTTTTGAATTCCTGCACATTTCACATAGGAAGTAATCAGTGCTTTATTGCATGCTGTTTAACTATGAGTTCCAACACGTCTTGTAGTTTAATGGAGTGTCAGATGCATTTTTAATAAATGTGAGTTTCAGTGGAAGAGTTTCTTATTATTGCACTTGTTAAGTCTGTTTTTAATGTTAGACTGATTTGTTTAACAAATGGCTGTCATGCTTTTGGCTGTAAAAAATAAAAGTGTTAAAAGAAATCCAAATCTTTTGTGATCAGAATGCACACTGACAGTTTTGAACAGTGTTCTATGGTAAGTGAAGACAGACAGCCATGCAGAAGTGTATCACCTCCTCAGCTCTTCATGCGAACTGTAATAAGCTGTAAGTTATTATATGACACTTAGATCTGGCCAAAGGCATGACATGTCCCCTCCTCCCTGCAGACCCAGCCATTCAGTTTCCATTTCTGTGCCTTGCCCCAACCCTCCTTTAATATATTTTATTTAAAAAAAGACATTTCTTCTTTTAAACTGTAGCAAACTGTTTGTTACAAATGTATCAAACAGTTGCTACAGTTTATGCACTGCCTGCATGTAGTGCTACAGTGCTCAGGTTTTATTTAACTAAAAATAAATAACTTTTAAACTGTAGCATACTGTTTGTTACAATGTAGGAAGCAGTTGCTCAGTATAGACCACACACAAAGCACTACAGCAATCAGTTTTGACTGCAAATGCAATATTAGTTTTTAAAAGCTGGTATTACATTAAAGAGTAATCAGGGTTAGCTTATCATACAACTTCAACGCTTTGCACCAAGGGCTATTGCCCCTCATACCACACCCTAGCTAGGCTACTTCAGCCAAGGAATAGGATACTCTTATGGCTATTAGGCAGTCCATTATCCTACCTTGAGCCCCATTTGATCATGGTCCAGGGTGTGAGAACAGAACCCTTGGACTTCTGAAATTCCAACATCAAACAAGTGTGCTACTTTTTGAGGCACTTACATTGTAAATGAATATGCGTGTCCAAATGGGAATATAATGAAAAGAAAAGGCATTAAAAGGATAAAGAAAATTCAGAGGTAGTTGAGGTAATAGGTATTTCATGCCTGAGTATTGAGTTATATGAAGAAAGGTTACAAATGCAGAATTAATACAGTCTCTCCAAAAGAAGATGATAAGTGAAGGCATTTAGTAAAGCATGCAGTTGCATGTATATGGCTTTAGTTCTGAAAGTGACATTTTTGCGGTAAGAGAAACAAAGCATCAGGGACAAGTATTTCATTATTCACCTGCAGACTGTACTTTGAGATTTCTCACATTCAGTTTGGCAAAAAATGACTACTTCTTCTATAATTCTGACAATGAATGGTAATGTGTGTGTTTTTTTAATGTTGCCTGATGCACTCATAAAGATAAAATGCATCATTTGGAAAGCCTGCAGCTATGCTGGCATGTTAAATGTGAATATATTTGATGATCTTTGCATCTGTATTTTGAATAAAAACAATACATACATATTTATCTTGAAGGTTAACGTGAGGTAATTTTGTAGTTTGTTTTGCTGCAAATAGGTAACAGCAATATAATTATCATGGAGTCCAAAAGATGAGAGAGTTCTCAATTTACTTCATAATGTTTTACAGGTCAATAATCTGGAATCAATATCTAAATGCAACGTGCATTTCTTCACACTGCTGTAAATGAGTCACATCTGGAATAGTAACAGATAGTGAAAAGAAAACATTTTGTAGCACTTCTCTCAACTGTTTGGTCTTTTTCAGAATATCCAGATCTTTGCCTTATATTTTGGTATTTTCCTCATAAAATTTGTGGTTTTCTGGCAAATCATTAAGGCTTGAAATCATTAAATAATGACAGACATTTGAGTCTTACTTGGGAAAATGCATGTTACTACAAAACTTGTCATTCTATCAACTTTCAAAGTTTATAAGACCAGTAATTAAAAATTGTCCTTATTTTTGGGCCTTTGTCCTGTTATTTTTTTAATTTGTCCAGGTTTATTGTACTAATAGTTTGAGAGGTATGTCTATCAAACCCTGTAGCTTATTTTGAGATGATACAAGACAGTGGTAACATTGCAGGTTGACTACAGAGTGAATTTCTGATTCTTCATTTGTGATTCTAAGTCTGACCATAAGTGAGGCCATAGTACAGCAAACACTACACACTGTAATCGGGTTCTTTTTCTTAGCTATTGTTAGGCTTTTTGCAGGGGAGTACTTTCCTGAAACATAGGTGAGTATCTGCTTTGGAAATATAGTGGTTTCTTTTCAGAAATGTTATAGTGGAATTGCTATTTTACCTTCTTGGGTATAATTATGGTATAATGGTAGTCATTGTGTTTGCCAACTGCTTTCATAAATCAAAAGGAGATGAAAACAACACGTGTACAATGGAAGACACTTTCTGCACACCCCCTTTGCCTTACTAATGTACTTTCATTTCTTAATTCCTGTTCCATATGCTTCAGTGTCAGTCTGTCACTATCCTGAAAAGATCTGGACTCCAAAGTAATTTCAATTTAAAGAAGCAATCCAACTGCCTTAAGTCTTGTTTGGGATTTTTGTGAGATGAGCTCCAGAAGTCAAAGACACATTTTCAGAAGTAGAATCAGGGAAGACCTGTTATGACTGCTGGAACTTGTTCTTCCATATAAAAATATTAGTAGTTCATGACTGGCTAAAATGAACCCAGCCACTGGGGATGCACAAGCCAGTGCATTTCTTCTTACTGGTCCCAAGCCCAGATAAATAGGGAGGGTTACATCAGGAAGGGCATCCAGTGTAAAATGTTTTCCAAATGACATATGTGGACAACAATACAGATTTCCAAACCAGATTGATCAAGACCTGGGTTAACAATGACCGCCATCAGTACTGTTAGCAAACAAGGTGTTGGTGGAAATTGGGTTACTGTTGGCCAAAAGAGAAGGAGAAGAGGGGAAAAGCATGCCTGAAAGCAGGAAGAGAGGATGAAGGTTAGGAGTGTGGTAGTGAGGGTAGAAACTTTGAATGTTGGCAGTATGACTGGTATAGGGAGAGAGCTAGCTGATACGATAGAGAGAAGGAAGGTTGATATACTGTGAGTGCAAGAGACCAGATGGAAAGGAGTAAGGCTAGGTGTATTGGAGGTGAGTTCAAATTATTCTATAATGGTGTGGATGGGAGGAGAAATGGGTAGGGGTTATCCTGAAGAAACAGTATGCCAAGAGTGTTTTGGAGGTGAAAAGAGTCTCTGAGAGAGTGATGTTTCTGAAGCTGAAAATTAATGGTTGATGATGAATGTTGTTAGTGCATATGCTCCACAACTTGGGTGTGCAATGGATGAGAGAGAGAAAAATTTTGGAGTGAGCTGGATGAAGTGGTAGTGAGCTGTACCCAAAGGTGAGAGAGTGGTGATTGGAGGAGATTTCAATGAGCATGTTCGTGAAGGGAACAAAAGGGATGAGGAAGTGATGGGTAGGTATGGTGTTAAGGGAGGAATGCAAAAGGTCAGATGGTAGTGGACTTTGCAAAAAGGATGGACATGGCTGTGGTGAATATGTATTTTAAGAAGAGGGATGGGGCATAGGGTGACATACAAGAGTGGAGGAAGAATTACACAGGTAGATTATATCCTATGCAGGAGGACCAGTTTGAAGGAGATTGGAGACTGTAATGTAGTGACAGGCAAAGCATAGTTAGGCAGCATGGGATGGTGGTCTGTAGGATGACATTGGTGATCAAGAAGAGAAAGAGGATGTGAGGGCAGTGTCAAGGATGAAATGGTGGAAACTGAAAAGGGTGATTATGAGGTGGAGTTCAGGGAAGAGTTAAGACAGGCACTGGGTGGCAGTGAAGAGTTACCAAATAGCTGGGTAACTACAGCAGAGATGGTAAGGAAGACAGCTAGAAAGGTGCTTGGTCTGACATCTGAACAGAGGAAGAAGGACAAGGAGAACTGGTGGTGGAATGAGGAAGTACTGGAGAGTATACAGAGAAAGAGGTTGGAGAAGAAGATGTGGGACTGTCAGAGAGATAAAGAAAGTAGACAGGGGTATAAGGAAATGATGCATATGGCAAAGAGAGAGGTGGCACAGGCTAAGGCTAAGCCATATGGAGAGTTGCATGAAAGGTTGGACACAAAGCAGGGAGAAAAGGACCTGTACCAAATGGCTAGACAGAGGGACCGAGCTGGGAAAGATTGTGCAATAGGTAAGGGTGATAAAGGATAATGAGATAAATGTACTCACAAGTGAGGAGCATGTGTTGAGCAGATGGAAGGAGTACTTTGAGGGGCTGATGAATGAAGAGAAGGAGAGAGAGAGAGAAGGTTGAATGATGTGGGGATAGTGAATTAGGAAGTGCAGATGATTAACAAAGAGGAAGTAAGGATAGCTATCAAGAGGATAAAGAATGGAAAGACTGTTGGTCCAGATGACATACCTGTGTAAGCATGGAGGTGTTTAGGAGACATGTTAGTGGAGTTTTTAACCAAATTGTTTAAGGAAATCTTGGAAAGTGAGAGGGTGCCTGAGGAGTGGAGAAGAAGAGTTTTAATGTTGATTTTTAAGAATAAGGGTGATGTGTAGAGCTGTAGTAACTACAGAAGGATAAAACTGATTAGTCACAGCATGAAGCTATGGAAAAAAGTAGTGGAAGCTAGGTTAAAAAGGGAGCTGATGATTATTGAGCAGCAATATGTCTTCATGCCAGGAAAGAGCACCACAGATATGATGTTTTCTCTCAGGGTGTCAATGGAGAAGTACAGAAAAGGTCAGAAGAAGTTGCATTGTGTCTTTGTGGACTTAGAGAAAGCTTATGACAGGGTGCCTAGAGAAGAGTTGTGGTATTGTATGAGAAAGTCGGGAGTGGCAGAGAAGTATTTAAGAGTGGTACAGGATATGTATGAGGCTAGTGTGACAGTAGTGAGGTGTGCAGTAGGAGTGATGGATGCATTTAAAGTGGAGGTGGGATTACATCAAGGATCAGCTCTGAGCCCTTTCTTATTTGCAATGGTGATGGATAGGTTGACAGACAAGATTAGACTGGAGTCTCCATGGACTATGATGTTTGTTAATGACATTGTGATCTGTAGTGAGACTAGGGAACAGGTTGAGGAGACCCTGGAGAGGTGGAGATATGCTCTAGAGAGGAGAGAAATGAAGGTCAGCAGGACTAAGACAGAATACAAGTGTGTGAATGAGAAAGAGGGTAGAGGAATGGTGAGGATGCAGGGAGTAGAGCTGGGGAAGGTGGATGGATTTAAATACTTGGGAATAACAGTTCAGAGTAATGGTGAGTGTGGAAGAGAGGTGAAGAAGAAAGTACAGGCAGGGTGGAGTGGGTGGAGAAGAGTGTCAGGAGTGATTTGTGACAGATGGGTACCAGTAAGAGTGAAAGAGGAGGCCTACAAGAGAGTAATGAGACCAGCTATGTTATATAGGTTGGAGACAGAGGCATTGACAAAAAGGCAGGAGTCAGAGCTAGAGTTGGCAGACGTAAAGATGTTAAGATTTGTATTGGGTGTGACAAGGATGGACAGGATTAGGAATCAGTATATTAGAAGAACAGCTCAGATTGGACGGTTTGGAGACAAAGCTAGAGAGGAAAGATTGAGTTGGCTTGGACATGTGCTGAGGATGGACGCTGGGTATATTGGGAAAAGGATGCTAAGGATGATGCTGCCAGGTAAGAGGAAAAGATGAAGGCCTAAGATAAGGTTTATGGATATAGTGAGAGAGGACATGCAGATGGTTGGTGTGACAGAGCAAGATCCAGAGGACAGGAAGAAATGGAAACAGGTGATCCACTGTGGTAACCCCTAATGGGAACAGGCAAAAGAAGAAGAAGATGACTGCTTAAAATGATGATATGATCGCTAGCTGAAAGTTAGTCAGGAGGAAAATTCAATAAATTACGTTTCTTAACTAATTTTGAGTCAAATTATACAGCTGATTTCTAATAGCTTTTCTGTCTTTCTCAGTCAAAATTTGAACTGGCGTGCAAGAGTTTTTTAAAATATATATTGCTTTATTCCAGGATTTTTATTTGTGTTAATGTAGTTCTACATGCCAGAAAAGTTGCACTTCCATTAAAGTGGAGTTTGTTATGTTAAATTCATTGTACCCTGTAAGTTTATTTATATGCATGAAAAAAGTCATACCCATTTGTTTAGCATTCATAGTATATACACCATTGATTCCATTTGCATTTGTGGATCTGATTTCCTAAAGTACACTTTGTGAACTTTAATGATGCATGCCACCTTCAGTTACATAGGCATGCCAACACCCACACTGTCTGATTGACAGTGCTATCATACTGAAGACCAGTATTGGAATTGAGCTGTACCTCATTATAAATTGAGCTGTACCTCATTATATTATCACCTCTGTGCACTGCTGTCAAAACATCCAGTATTGATCTATGTACTTATTGGTTGAGCTTGTCATGTGACAGGGCTCATTTTATGGCAGTCCTCAGTGCCAAGTCTCAAAAATAAATGTAACCTCTTTAAACTGCTGTGATATTCCAACCCTCTTCTACCTCATAACCCTCATCTGAGTCCCCGTAGCTTCTGGCTATCTTTCTGATGTGAAAATAATAGCAAAATAATATACCCTTTCCTGAAAAGAAAACCCAACATCATATGTTGATTTCCCTAAGGCCATCTTATTTTGAAGTTGATTTTTTCATACATATTGAACCAAACAAATGGACTGATATGATTTGTATTTATATTGTGCTCTGTGATCTGTTTTATATATAACATAGCAATGAAATTCCAGCCATCTCCTCCAACAATGCTGTCATCACAAATTTCATATATACTGCAGTTCTGGATACTAAACTGGGAACTCTAAAAGCTAACTGGCTATACAGACATCATAAAAGATCTACTTTTGCTAACTTTGTAAACCAAAAGCAGAACACATGATTTTGTTTTAGTTTATTTGTATTTTTTAACTGCTTTAGTGAAATGGTCCAATGGGTCATTTCAGCCGACACCCAGGCCAAAGGCAAAACATATAAAGGCAATAAGAAATATAAGCAAGCGAAAGGAGAAGAAGTAAATATATGAGCATCATATACTAATAGCTTGGCTTGCTGCAAAAACAATTGTTTTGTACAGACTTTGTAAACAATGTACAAAATAAGCAGTAAGAGTGTCAGTGAATGTACTCACATGTTAAAGAGACATAGCAAAGTGAGCATATGTGAGCTAATTTAAGGATATAAGAGCTGAAAATGCATATTCTTTACAGAAGTTTTACTTGTGCAGTGTTTAACCACTTTAACACAGCACAATATGTTTGATATATTGGTTTGGATTCTGAGTTTATTCTGTTTGAGTCATCTTTCTTTGCTATTTTAAAAAGAGTGTAAAGCCAGCATTAAAATAAGAAACAAAAGTTTCTTTCTTTTACAGCACATCTGCAAGATAATTATCTCACTTTTTTAGTATCTGTACTAGCCAATAATTACCAAGCAGCTTTCAGTTGAAATCAATGGGAACTTTAACGTGGAAGTCAGAAGTCTTGCTGTTTATCAGCATAACTTCTCGTCTTTATCCTAAGAAAATAATAATAGGACATGGACAGTATTTAGCCACTGACCACAGTGCTTTAAAGGCAATCTCTAATCATATGAACTACAAGAAAGTGCAGAGAAGAGGATCTAAATTTATAGTTTCTCTTCCAGGTAAATTTTATTTTACTTTCTGGTAGAAATAGATAGAAATGAGGTGATATTAGATATTACCCACATTAGAATGGAATTTTCTCCACTCTTACCACAGCTGATCTGAAGAATGCTTACTGATGTAGCAGCTTAAATAGATTACTTTGGCATCATTTTTACTATGTTCAGCAATCACAGGTGATCACCGGATGTGATTATTTGTTTGGGGTAGTTGGTGGATGATAGCAAAGGGTAGTTAGTGTGATCACAATAGATTAATAATTTCTGTGGCTTATCTGGGAGGGTACACAACTGTCTTAAACTTAGATTGTGAAATGCATTTACTGTGATTTTTGTTTTTTTTTTTTTCATTTTCAATGGGGAGTGATAACAGTATTCACCAGTGATAGTATTATACACTTCAATATTTTATTTTATTTTATTTTATTTTATTGTTATGGACAATCAACATGAGGATGACCTTTAGCATCAGCTTGAAATGCATTATTGTGGCTATTACTTTAGCATTTTGTCATCCACACATGAGAGTTGTTTGCCAGTATTGTATTGATATTAGTATGTATGAGATGTACAGGCTGTGCAGAAAAGCAAAGGTCAATTACATTATTACTTCTGAATAATTGTTGCTGTACTTTGTTAAAGTGGCAGAGTGTTATCTTTCAAAGGCCATTATATAAACATTTAAAAGTCTATAAATACTACTCATAAATACTTTTTTCTTCTCATATACCTAATCTCCTTCTAACCCATATATGTCCATCCTTTCTCCCATCCGTATCTCACCTAACATCTCTATCTCTGTACTTCTGTCTCGTGTTCCACTGCAAACTAATATTCTTTATAAAACAAACATGCTAACATTCAAAACTATAACCTTCTCTACAAACTCTAACCTACTTGAAAACCCCATTTTTACCATAGTTAAATGACATAACATCAAAACATATTTCTAACATATCTCTAAACATACATCTCTTTCTAGTGACTGTATACATCCAGTTTTAGTACATACTATGACATTTCTACTGTAGATCTTAAACTGTGCATACTGCTATACATAACTGTACATACAATATTAATGAAAATACATACCTGATACACAATGAAAAATAATACAATGTTTAATATATGTATGCATATATGTATGTAAAGTGAATAGCATCTCCATTTTGTAATTGTACAAACTGTACAGTTTTTTTCTCCTTGTACAATGAAAAACTCCTACCATATGACTGTATGTATGTATTTTATAATGCTCTATGCACGTATATCAGTAATAACTGTGGGACTTTGCTCTCACATCTGCTGAAATGGGATCAATTCCAACTGGACTTTCCTGGTAAACAAAGATAAAGAAATAATACTAAATAAATTACATTTATCTGATTCTAAAAAGTAGTGTACCATTCAGTAAGGGGCATGTTTTGTACTCAAGTATCTTAGTGACATATTGTGTGTTATATAGAGCTAGACAATCTAATATTCCAGTTGATTATTGATGTGATCTTCTTCTGAATCTGTTGGCTTCAATTATCTGCAAGTTGGCAGAATTTGGAGAAAAAATTAAAGAAAATGTACTTTCCTTAGACAATGAAATCCCACCAAGCATATCACAGAAGAGTCACCAGAGAGATACTGTGTATAAAACGTGACACATAGAAAAAAGACTTTACAAAAGAGAACACTATATTCTCTTATAATTCACGTACCAGAATAACTACATCCCTTACGACAGTATCTGACTGAAGGGTTGCTTCACCTATATGGGATGGGAGAATGCTGTGTTTACCACTGTGACACCCCTGCACTGGCCCAATAATCAAGGAGCCTCAGTCCTCAATACTGGCAACAGTGGAGGATGTACACAATAGGAGGATGACAAGTACACACAAACTAAGTTGCAATTTCCCTTAAGAGCACACAGAGACCACAATCAATCTGGGGCTGGTTTCTCCCTCTTTCTCCAGATCCCAAATGAAACTCTCCACTGGCACAGCTATATAGTTGAGATCTCAGCTGAGTGGTCAAACCAAAACCTCCAGCACCCTCTCTGTCCAACCAGTGCTTCATATCCCTGTCCAAGTAGCTGGCACGCACTCACACACACACACACACACACACACACACACACACACTCACACACACGCACACGCACACGCACACGCACACACACACACACACACACACACACACACACACACACACACACACACACACACTCTCCTGGGAAAGGCTGGCACAGGTTTACTAGCTATGCCCCTTCTGCCCAGACAATGAGGTAGTTTCCATTGCCACCAACCACTCTTACCAGCTAATTTTAAGGCCCTTAACAAAGGGTGTCCAATCCTACTGTGTAATGTTACTATTAATCCAAATGGTAGTCTGACGAAGAACAAAGCTATTTAGGAGTGGACTGTACAGTGTCACCAAATAGATATGCAAGTACTTTAAGAGATTAAATATGTCTCATAAATAGTCACAAAGATAGGTTTAAATATATTTAATAATAAATAAAAGAACAAGATAATACTCAGTGAATCAACACAGTAACTTCAGAGTTCAAAATCACAGGGAATATTTAAAATAGCTGTGCAGGACAGTCTCAAATAAATACAGAAACATCTAAACTAATCTTTACTATATTCCTAACTATATCTAAAAGAGTTACTATGCCATAAAAAAAACTTACTTACAATAAGGCAAATGCAGATGTGATGATGAGTAGATGTTCTTGCTACATCCAAGACAAAATACAAAATGCACAGACTACCTATGAGAGAGTTCTTAAATTAATATCAAATATTACTGCTGAGTTAGCTTGGATGAAATCATTTTTTGCTACCTGACCAGGCTAAACTCCCCTTTTTGTCTGAAACCAACAGAATGTAACATCTCTGTGTGAAAAATACATATCTCTCAGATGTTTGTAGATCCTGAAAGTCATAAAACAATAAAACACTTCTGCATCACAAACCTAGTAATTACTTCTCTTCCAAGACAATACAAAAAACTTCTAGCTCTATACATTGTGTCTTCTACACTGAAACTGAGAGAGAACTTTTATAACACAATTGTACAATTTAGAAGTTTTGCAAGTTAATCTTTTATGTCCCAGTTTCTACTGTTAAAACATATACAGTTACACAATTGAAATAGTTTATATACATTTCTGTTCTAAGCCAACAGGACATGCTGTGGTTACATTTTAACTCAGCACTTTACACAGTCTTTTGTATAAATCATATCAATATTCAGAAATGGCATAGAATTATTTACACAATTCCAGATAGCTGGGCTGCCAGTGTCTCCTTTTGTTACATTTCTAAATAAATCATATTAATATTCATAAATGACATGTAGTTATTTACAAAGTTCCACCTAGCTGGGCTGGCAGTATTTCCTTGTCCACTCTTCTCCCCCCTCCCCCCTAGAAGCTCAAGCTAGTGTTTCAAGTGACCCTTGAGAAGTGTTGCTTGAGAGGATTGGGCCTATCTGGGAATACCTTACCCCATTCCCTGTCTTGAGATAGCAACTGCCTTGGCATTGCTGACCCCAGCACAGTGCTGCACTGTCCCATCATATGCCTGCAACCATAGGCTCCACCACAGTTTTGTGATTTGGCTGGTTGGCTCATTTTAGCCATAGATCCCCCCTCAGACTGCTCCTACCTTGTACTGCAAATACTTAGCTCAAGGGCCTCCCTGTCATGGTAAGGTTTCATCATGTTAACACAGTACAGTTTGTGCTCCTACCTCCTGCCTAGCAGTTCTACCATGTAGTCAACATCACTGACCTTCCTTACCACTTTGTAAGGTCCCTCCCAAGCTGCCTGCAGCTTGTTGTGTCTGACAGGATTGAGAACCATTACCTGCTGCCCTACAGCATACTCTTTGCCTTGAGCATTCCTGTCATACCAGATCTTTTTCTGCTGTTAGGCTCCTGCCAGGTTCTCCTGGGCCAAGTCCATGAGTTCCCTAAGCTTTGTCCTGAGGTTTAGGACATATACCACAACAGACTTATGGGATTCACACTCTTCCTCCTGCTCATCTCAAATTAAATCTAGTGGTCCCCTCACCATATGTCCATACAGCAACTCAAAGGGTGAAAAACCTGTGGATTCCTGGGGCACCTCTCTGTAAGCAAGCAACAGATGTAGCAAATATCTGTCCCACTGCCACTTAAACTGGTCTGCAAATTCCTGTAGCATCACCTTGACTGTAGAGTTTAACTTTTAAACAAGACCATTAGTCAGGGGATGGTAGGTGGTGATGTATAGGTGTTTCACCCCCACAGTGCTTCCACAGACAAGCCAGCAGATCTGACATGAAATTGGCACCTCTGTTAGTTAGTATTTCTTTTGGGAAACCTACCCTTCTGAAAATCTCTATAAAGCATTTACCACCTTTTCTGCCTCAATGGTAGACAGAGCCACCACTTCAGGGTATCTGGTAGCATAATCTAGGATTTATTTTTCCCTGTAGAAATTGGGGTACTCAGAGGCCCCACAATATCCATTGCTATACTCTGAAATGGCTCCTCAATTACAGGCAATGGCATCAAAGGAGCTTTCACCTTATCTCCTGCATTGCCTACCTTTTGGTACTGCTCACAGGTCCTGTAGTACCCTGGTACATCTCTGGAAATCCTAGGTTAATAGAAGTGCTGCATAATATGTCTCTTGGTATGCTTTATGCCCATATGATCTGCAAAGGGAATATCATGGGATGTGGCTAGAAGTGCCAGATGGTAGGCTCTGGGCACTACCAACTGCTGTATTCTTTCACCCTCTAGCCCTCCCTCAGGGGTCCAATCTCTATACAGTAACCCTTTGTCCCAATATATAGATTCCCCCTTCCCTTGAAAATCAGGTGTCTCACTAACTACCTTTCTCATGCCTTGTAATGTAGGTTCTGAGAGCTGAGCCTGCCTCAACCCTCTCTTGGTAACCCTTTCCTGTTCCCCTTTCTCAGGAAGTCTGGCATCCTCTGACAGTGGTGCCTCACTGTCAGCCTGCTTACTAATACTCACCTCTGCCCTTGCAGTCATTCTGTCCAAGGGAACATCAGTACCTACAAACAGCTGTAGCTCACCTTCAGTCTCCATAGCTGCCTCCCTTAAGTAACCACCTCACCAATCCTGGCTGAAAGTCTGCGGTCTGTCTGGGTCTCCCCCAGGCTACCAGACCTACATGCTTGTCTCCAAGCCTGACTGCATGTAACTGCATGCACACTAGGTACTGCATTATCTAATTCATTCCCTATTAGGACATTTACAGGGATATTCTCAAACACACCTACTTGTTTGCTTCCTTTTCTCCAGTCAAGGTGAACACTTGCCAAAGTTATTTAGAATGAGGTCCCACCTGAAGCTCTGAATGGTGTAGACTGCCCAAGCAAATAGTGCTCCTCTTTAACCATTGCAGGCTTCACAATGGTTAGGTTAGAGGCTGTGTTTCTCTCAGCAATGGTCGCTTTCCCATTTACTAAGATAGGATATAACCTCTTGTAGTAGTTTGGTATCCTTGTTGTCTTGAGACAACTTACTGCTGGCATTTTGTCATTCCCATTTACTGGCTCTGCCATCTTTTGTTCCCCACATTGCCCCCGTGGACACCTGTATGCTACATGGTTCCACTGTTTGCATTTAAAACATTTAACCCTTGGTCCTGGACATGTACCTGGACTAGTGGCTTTTCCTGCTACTGGTGGACTATGTTGGGGAAAGATTCCAATTTATACGCCAGAAACATTGCCCTGAAGGTCTGAGAAACAGGTGGAAAATAAGAGAAGACCAAATACTACAACCTGGGGTTGGGGATTGGCATAATGGTTAAAATGTTTACCTTACAGGTTTGATTCTCATGCTTGACCACTATCTGGATATTGACTAATCTTGTAATGGTCTCCAGACTTGATTGCCTAATATTTACCTATGAATGTCCTTTTGTTTTCAAAAGTGCACCTTAGACTCTAAATTCCTGGGTTATGTCAGAAAATCAGATAGGTATCCTCTGCACAAAAGAAGGATTTATATCCAGATTTACAAGTCTGCAAAGAATGCTTGCATGAGGAAAAGTGTTAAAGACCTTGGCCATATCCAGATATGTGGCATGGACTGAATAGCCACTAATCAAGACTTTGGTGTCTTTTTCAAAGAAATTAGTGAGAGCAAGAACATAAAACACTGGTTTCCATAGTATGAAGGGACTAAAAAACACTCTGAATCCAAACCAGAAAGTCCAAATGTGCAATTATTGACATACACTTATGACATACACTCCATAAACAAAATAAAATAATGGTGAAGTACTTTATACCAAGGAAAAAGGGCTTCTTCAGAACTGGTAATTAACTTAAAGTAGACATTTAAGTACCTTACTAGTTTAACCGTATTGAGTTCAAAGTCCATTACTATGAAGGGTCTGTATGAGAACATTGAAGTATTAAAACTTTGAATGTTCTGATATCGAACACTATTAAGAATAGCGAAGCTGCAGAACAGCAAATTCTTTCCTCGGGAAAGAATTTGGTTGGCCGTTTCTGTGGCTTTGCTATTCTTAGCGCTGTGGTGGAAAGTTACGGGTTGGGTTCAGGTAAGTGTATGATTGTTTGTACGTTAGGGTTAGGGGTGGGTTAAGTGAGTTAGGGTTAGGGCGCGGGTTAGGCGTGTGTGTGATAGTGACAGACTTTAGCGTTAGGGGCGGTTTAAGTGAGTTAGGGTTAGGGCGCGTGTTAGGTGAGTGTGCGATAGTGACGGACCTTAGGGTTAGGGTTTGGGTTAAGGTAAGTGGGTAGATAGTAGTGTATGTTTAGTTTAGTGTAGCGTTAGATGTAGGAATTTAAGTGTATGTGTGTGGCTGCTGTTTGTTTGATGTGCTTGTGTTGTGTGTATGTGTTCTGGAGAAGCAAATTTTTTCCATGGGAAAAAATTTGCTGTTCTGAATGTTCGATATTTTCATGTTTAGATGTTTTGGGGCGGATTATTTTCTTCTTTTGATAATGTGATATAAATGCACTATGAATTAACAACATGGAATACATGTTAAAAACATACCAAGATGTATATATACAATAATAAATAAGTTGTTAGAAAACTAAAAGAAAAAGTGTAAGAATGAATATGCAGTATTTAAAAAGAAATATAATATTTTAAAAAATGTTGCAAATAATAAGCACTTATATACACTGATGAAATATAAGCACCTGTTGTGAATATCAATAGTATGAGTAGGGGAAATGTTCATCTTATACATTTTCTGCCTTAAGCTTTAGAACTAGTAGAATGGGTATGTATTAATTCATACAAAGGTGGGAAGATGCATTTAATTTTAATTGCCAATACAATTCCCTGTATTCAGTTCTGGTTTTCCCAGGGCCACCTCTACTGTTGTGTGGGATGATTTCAAGTAGACCAAACAAGAACTTAGAGAAATGTGTACAGTACTGTGTGTTTATAGAAAGGGTTATTGGAATTACACTTTGATATCCCATAACTGAGTTTATAAATTCTTCTGTGGAATTATCTTTCTGTTTTCCCCATGCAAAATTCAGGAGAGCTGCAACATAAGGTTATGTAGATAAGTCCCTTGGAACCACAGATGTCATCTGCCAAGTGAATGTTACCATGGAGGTGGTTTTCCCAGGTAACAGTTTTTTTTTTCCAAAATGTAGGAATGCTGACAAACCCCACATCTCCTAGCACATTTAATGACAATTGTGTTCTTATTGTTAAAATCCTGTTCCAAACTAATTTTTACATTCCTACCCACTTTTTAAACAAATGTATTGTTCATAGAAATCTGCTGTGAAGTCATTATATCTGTGACAAATACTGACACTCCCCCCACAGTTACCGGTGGCAGACATGATAGCATTAAACCCAGGAATACTGGATGATTTAATTCCTTTGAAAGCAAGTATCTGTAACTGCACATGTATGAACTTATTCCATTCGCAAGAGAACCTTGAGTTCAGGGATTTTTTAAGACTTCTGGTGTTATGTAGGTGCACTTTCATGTGTTCCAAATAGTAGAATTTGCTAGGTTGGAATATACAGCAAATAGAACAATAAGGTTTTATTTTGTCTCCTGCTCCTCTCTGCTAATCTGATATCTGCACAGGAAAAACTGTACATACTGTAGATCAGAGTGTATGTGCTTTATCTTTAAAAAGCATATCAAGGACTGAACGTGCACGTATACATACAAATGCCATTTTGAGAGTGCAGCCAGAGAGTGAGACTATATGATTGCAGTAGTTAGTTTGTATATAAGTTACTTAAGTTAAAGTCAGTAAACTTCTATTGTGATGTGTTTGTATAAAATAAAGCTTGAACAGAACCCATTAAGACTCTTCTATTGTGTCCAAAGAGGAGAGCGACATGGTGGCAGAACCAGGATTCCAGAGAATGATATTCAGAGCTTTGAGATGCAGAGATGACAGTGAAGGTAAACTAAGAGGAATGGGCACAAAAAAGAGCCAGAAAAGAATCAAAGGTAATGAGAATCTGCACAAACTGTTTACTCTATAAAAGAGATAAAACGGAGCATTACAAGGGTGCAAACTGCATTATTAAACAAGTGGGAGGCACAACAGGTTTATTAGCTAAGCAAAATATTTGATGAAACAATTATCAGAAAAGCAAAACAAGCATGTTTAAAGCAAAATGAGTGTGTCTGAAGCAAAATAGGCATGTTTAGAGTAAAATGAGCACAACAAAAAAGTAAAATGGGGCATGAAGAGAGATTAAACGAGCAAAATGAATATAATAAGGGAAAAAAGCATAAATAAAGCAAGGTGACTGCATTTGTTTTGGCAAAGTGCTGTGTTTTGGCATAACTATAACTTTGTATTGTATCAAGGACATAACTAGAGTTATATGAAGTATCTCAAAGTGTGTAAAAGTGCTTACAGTGTATGCTTATTACTGGGCATGCATTCTGAAGAGTTTATTTGTGAGCAAAATGCAAATATTTCATGAAGTACATTCAAAGTATAGCTATTTTGAAAAGTTTCTTGTGCTGGGTGTGTCTATTTGCAAAGTGCCACTGTAAAGAATTGCCTAACAAGGTACTGCCATTTTGGAGCAATTTCAGTGTACTGTGTACAGTTAATTTGCAAAGTGCAATTACTTTTAAATGTTACTGACTCTGAGCTTCTCTTGCTCAGTTCATTTGCATCAAGCAGTTATTTGAAATGTTTCTTAAACTGATGAGGTTGTTTCTTGCAGTACAGTAATTTCAAGAGTATTACATTGCCCAAGAGACTTATTTCGCAAAGTTCAGTTATACAGAGACTTATTGTGCTATTGGTAAAAGTTATGAATACTGTCATAAATTTCTGGCATATGTCCATGTGTATGTGTTTGTGCTTATTTGCAAAACCCTCCACTGGTATGTGTTAGTATGTCAGACAGATTTCAAAAACCCTTACCACTTCTATTTCATCAGAATATTGCAAATAATTCGAGAATATTTGAGCAAGAGTACAATATTTTTATACAAGCAGCTTATTCATATAAATATTCATTCACCAGCAAACTCATTTTGCTAAACCTAGCTGGGTCAGAGGCTATTGAAAGAGAGCATTCACTTGTGTATGCACCAGCAGTATATGAGGGAGAAGGTGAAAATCAGCATGTTGTTGTATAGGCTGAATCAAGGGAAGACCCTGAGTGTTTGAAGTGCAAATTCAGAGAAATGTGTAACCCCCAGAAAAAGATTACATTGGAGTGGCATTTATTTTACGAGAGATCAGAAACCAGGGCAAACGTTTGTAGCTTATATAACTGACCTGAGAAACAAAGCCAAAATTTGTTGGTTTAGTGACTTAAAAGATGAGTTAATAAAAGGCTTGTGTGTGGTATTAATAGTGTTGCTGTGAGAAAGAGTTTGCTTTGTGATAGTGATTTCATGTTGAGTAAAGCCATTGAGATTTGTCAAATCCATGAAGTTACAGAAAAACACACAAGTATGCTTGCAAGTGACAAGAGCATGGTTTCAGTAGGCTCCAGAGCAAATGTAGATAGCATACAACACATGGCAAACAAAAGTAGGCCTAAGCTCATGGCAGCCACAACCCCTGCTGGTTCACCACAGAAACCACGTAGTTTTCCAGCAAGTTCTAAGACCAGTTCAGTTAAAGGAGCATGCTCAGTGCAGTACAAACATGAATTAGCAAAACACAAGTCCAGCTTTATTGTTAACTGTTGCAACTGTGGTGCCAATCATG
Source organism: Protopterus annectens (assembly GCF_019279795.1). NCBI lineage: Eukaryota > Metazoa > Chordata > Ceratodontiformes > Protopteridae > Protopterus > Protopterus annectens. The sequence goes on along the minus strand of NC_056748.1, from coordinate 1,062,921,937 downwards.
AAATAAAAGAGAGAAATGCTTAGCATTTGGTCAGCAATGTCACAAGTGTAAAAAGTGAAACCATTTTCAAAAGTTTTGCAAATCAAGCAAACCCCACACAGTTGTAAAGAAGGGTCACACAAAAAAGCAAATCGATCAAGTAGAATTTCAGCAGTCCACTTCTATGTAGATGGTGTATCAGTAATTGTTGAAAGAGTTGATGCAGTGAATTTATTGGCAAAGACCAAAGTATTTTGTACAGTCCAGATCAATGGTAAATCCACAGAGCTTAAAGCAAACATGAGTTCAAAATCTAATGTTATATCAGCAGACACGTTTGCTAAAGTGAAAACTAATGAACAACTCAATGTGGCCACTAATGCGAAATGTGTTCCTTATGGAGGTGAAGAAATTCAAACTGAAGGCTCAGTGATACTTTCATGTTATTTGGCTAAGAACTGTTACATCTTGTTATGCTATGTAGTCCAAATACCAGTACAGTCATTACTGGGTCTCAAAGACAGGTTGCAAATTAATCTGCTTTCTTTTACCAAAGAAGTTCATCACATAAGTGCATACCCTAGTTCCAATTTTTCTAAAGCCATTTTCTCAAAGTATGCTGATGTTTTTGATGACAAGTTGGGCAAACTTCCAGTTGTGTATTCCATGAAGTTAGATCCAGAGGTCACTCCAGTAGTCAGACCAGCAAAAATAGTTCCGATAGCTATGCAGGATAAAGTCAAGGCTCAGTTGGATAAAATGGTACAGCAAGGTGAATTTTGTCCAGTTACAGAACCAACTGAATGGGTGTTGTCCATGGTAGCAGCTCACAAAAAAGGTTCAGACAAAATCAGAATATGTATTGGCCCAAAAGATTTGAACAAAGCATTGAAGAGTCAGCATCATCCAATGCGTACAGTCAAAGAGATCACCACTGTAATACCGAATACCAATGTTTTTTGTCTTGGATGCAAAAAGTTAATTTTGGCAAGTGATGCTTGATTGCAAATTATCATTACTAACCCGTTTGGCAGATACAGATTCCTAAGGATGCCATTTGGAATTAATTCTGCGTGTGAAGTCTTCCAGCATGCAATGGAGAACATTTTTTCAGGTTATCCTTCTGCCATAATAGTAAATGATTTATTAGTTGTAGGCAATGGTGAAGCAGAACACGACAGAAACCTAAAGAGATTTCCAGACAGAGCACGTGAAGTAAACTTGAAGCTCAATCCTCTGAAGTGAAAATTCAAACTTACAGAAGTTACATATGTAGGTCATTTATTTACCAGCACTTACTTGAGACCAGAGCCAACCAAGCAGGCAGCTATTCTTGAGATATTGACACCAGATAATATTCAAGCTCTATTTAGGCAAGTTCATACCAGACTTCAGTGAGTTGACAGCACCTTTAAGAGAGCTGACATGCAAAAATGTTACATGGTCATGGTTAGAACAGCACCAGAAGGCATTTGAAGAACTTAAGCAGAAAATTGTCACCCACCTACATTAATATACTATGATGTAAGTAAGTAAGTCAGACTGTCACTCTTTCTTGTGATGCTTCAAAATTTGGTCTTGGCACAGTTATTCTTCAAAAGGGAAGACCAGTAGACTATGCATCTAGAACACTTACCCAAACTGAAATGCAATATGCTCAAATTGAAAGAACTTTTGGCAATAGTATTTGCATATTCAAAGTTTCATGATTATATCTATGATTATATCTATGATCCAGCTATTCAGATTGAAACTGACCACCAACCTCTAGTTACTATTCTAAAGAAGCCTATCCATTCAGCTCTAGCAAGATTACAAAGAATGATGCTCAAATTGCAAAAGTACAGCTTCAAAATGGTCTAAGCAAAAGGAAAACTAGTTTATCTGGCTGATACCTTCTCCAGATCGCCCAGAAATATGACTGAATAGCTTGATGCAGAGAATTTTGACTTTGACGTGATGGCAGTGCATAATTTCTCTACCACTAAATTTAATGAGCTGAGAGATCATACAAAGACTGATCCAATTTTGCAAAAGCTCAGTCAGTACATTAATTCTGGATTGCCGTCAAACAAACTAGTGTAGCACCTGAAGTGCAAACATATTTTCCTTACAGAGATGAAATGTTGATGGAAGATGGCATTATTTTCAAAGGTCCTAAAATGTTTGTTCCTGCTTCCTTGCAACAAGAATATATCCAGATTTTACATCATGGTCACCCAGATTCCGCATCCACTAAGACAAGAGTGAGAGAATTAGTATTTTGTCCTTCATTACTGAAAGACATTGATAAAGTATTTTCTTCTTGTTCAGTATGTCATAGTACCTGATCACATTTGCAAAGAGAACCACTTCAGCTAAGTCAAGTTCCTGAACTACCATGGTCAACAGTAGCCATTGATATCTTCTACTGGGACAATCAACACTACTTAGTATTGGTAGACTCTTATTCAGATTGGTTTGAGATTGACTTACTACCTAATCTAACATCCACTACTGTTATTACTAAGTTGAAACATCATTTCTCAGTCCATGGTAGTCCACACAAAGTTGTTTCTGACAAGGGTACTCAATTTACTAGTCAGTTATTTTTGACATTTGCAAGAGAATGGGACTTTGTGCATGTCACTAGCAGTCCTAAATATCCACAGTCAAATGGGCTAGTGGAACGTGCAGTGCAGACTGCAAAGCAATTACCTGAATTGTCAAAATGTGAAGATACTGATGTCTTTTTGAATGTACTTAATCTCAGAAGCATACGCCATGACGATATACTTGGCTCACCTGCTCAAAGACTTCTTTCCAGGCGAACCAGAATGATGCTACCTATTAATTCCAGAATGATGCGACCTATTAGTTCCAGTTTATTGCGACCTAAAGCTAAGAACAACAGAACCATCGAGGCTCAATTATTCAAGAAGCATTCTATCCAGAAGTCCAGTTATGATAAATTGAGCAAATTTCTTCATCCATTGATGGTAGGAGAGACAGTGATGATACAAACGGCAAAAGGTTTTGACCAGATTGGTCAAGTTACAGGTATATGTACCGAGCTGAGAGCCTACCTTGTAGAATCTGAGGGTGTGGAGTACAGGAGAAATTGCAGACATCTTCTTTTTCCTGTACCAGAATCTTCACTGCAGCATTGTTCCTGTGATACAGACTCTAGATCTCAGAGTGAACCAGACATTGTTCCCACCCCAGAGTGTATTTCAATCTTTACTTCCATTCCTGAGGATGTTCCAAATACTCCCAAGGTTGAACATTCTGTAGAGACAGCTCCAGTTGCCAAATCAAATTGCCAGTTTTATGTCACACGATATGGCTGAATTTCCAAGCTGAGTTTGAAATACACAGCAACATGGACATAACTGTATATATGCACCTAGTCTTGTATAATTGCATGACTAAGAACTACTTGTATTATCTGTATGACAGATTCATAATGTTGCATGATCTGTTTCTCAAAGAGGGGGGGGGTGTAGATCAGAGTGTATGTGCTGTGTCTTTATGTGCACATATAAATACTGGACACGTGCTATTCCAAGTGCCATTTTGAGAGTGCAGCCAGAGAGTCAGCATGCATGATTGCAGTAGTTAGTTTGTATATAAGTTACTTAAGTTAAAGTCAGTTAACTTCTATAGTGATGTGTTTGTATAAAATAAAGCTGCTTGAACAGAACCCATGAAGACTCTTCTATTGTGTCCGAAGTAGGGGAGCGACATCTACTATTGTTCCTATTATTTTTCCCCCATCATATAAAAAATACTTTGCTATTTAGCGCTAGGTTATAATTCTGTGTTATAAGTTTACTTATTGAAAATAAAACCTTGTCATATACAACTGTCTACAACACAGAGGTGTTAAGGCCCTGTCACATGGTATGAAAATGCTGGAGACAGTGATTGATAAATGAATATTCAGAGTAGAAGACAGTAAGATAAGAGATGTGTACTACAAACTCATATCTGGTTACAGTGCAAGTTCTCAATGCTTACAGTGAGGCAGACAGTGGAGATGAGTAAAAAGTAAGAACAGTAAAAAATCGAAATTCCAAGACATGGACAAATCATATGACAAGGTCCCAAAACAGCTGATTTGGGTAGGCATATAATGGTCTGAAGTCTCAGAAACACTGGAAGCATTAGTGCAACCATGTGGAAGGACCCAATATCACTAAGACATAGATGTGTTGTCAGAGGGAGTAGGTATTCATTAGGGTTCAACTCTGAGGCCACTGCTGTTTATAGTTGTGATAGACTATATTACCAAACAGGTTGAGGCATTACAAGCAAATGATAGGGGCTAAGATGCAAATGTGGGGGCACATGGGGTGATTTTATTTTTTATTTGCATTTTGGTTACAGTTGGACAGCACTGATTCCAGCATGACCAACTAAAGGCTCAACTAGGTTACTTTCAAAAAAGTAGGTAACTAATATAACCAGCAGTGAAACACAAAGGTAGTACATATTAGTCACAAAAAAGACAGCTCCTACCACTCAATGGGCATAGAGTGATAAAGCCCTGAATATGACCTAGGTGAGCCAGGTTTGATTAGTGGCTCAGGTGACTGATGGAGCTGCAGGTGGAAGGATGTTCATTGATATGCTCCCTAAGGGGACATGGAGCAAAGAAGGGAGTTGACCTCAGGGTTTACTATCAATATTGTGAAAGGCTAAATAATTTCAGTTCACAGGTTTGAAGTAAACCATCAAAACTGGAATCTCATCTGAGTCACAATGTTGACCCAAATGATTGTCACATTTGAGTCAACATTGTCATCAAAAACATCATGTGATACCTGTATAGTAGCTAATGTAAATCAAACTCCTATATGACATATTATGTTTTTTGCATGGGGGCAAGCCTCTCTGCACTACAGTGGGGATATGGATGAATTTCTAATCCCCACTGTACCGCGACCTCTGTACAGTTTGTTGAACACACTAAGGTGAATGCACTACTGCATTCACATGTGTGTTTGACTACTCCATACACTTTACATTCTGTGAACGGCAATCTAATTTTTGGCAGCATGTGTGCAGACAGGTTGTCATTTGGAGTATTGATAGTAAACCAACCTCAGATGTAACAACAAATGTGGTAGATAGAGAAAGGGAAGTGGATAGGTCATAACATTAGTCTCCCACAGCCAGAAGCACAGATGAGAAGAGCCTCCAGGAAACCCACAGGATTCATGACCAGCATCAGCAAAAATGGGCTAGTAAGGGTGAGGCTATTGGAGACTAGCTAGCAGATCTGGCATGGATGCACATTATAGGACAGATACAGAAATAAGGACATCAGAGCAGAACCCGAAGTATCCCCAATTACTTAGAAGTTCATGGAGAACAGATTATGGTGGTAGCAAGAGAGCACTAGATCATTTGGTAAAGATGATTTGGGAGAAACAATAAGAAGGCAACTTGAGACAAAGATGTTCAGACAAGAGATGGATGGAGTGGATGAGAGAAGACATGTGACAATCAGACATGACTGCCAAAGAATGTAGGTGAAGTGGTCTGAACTGAGAGATGTGGAGACTGTTGGCACAACATCATGATCCAAATGGGGAAAAGTGGGTCTATGATGGCGGTAGAACTGTAGACAATACTTTGTGTATTTCTAAGGAAATAATATCTGCTGGTTATTCAATATGTTGTTACTGTTTCCATAGATTTTATTGAATGTTTCATTTTACTTCACCATGTTGTCAAACAATATTGATAGCGTGTCATAATTCATTTTCCTAATTCATCGAGATAACTGTACCACTCTAAGATACATTTTAAAATGTGCAGCTCACTATTCTCCTCACTTTCTACCTTTTTATAGATTCATAGGTTAGTACTAGGTTAACTGCCCTTGTGAGCCATTTTATGCCTAGCCAATTATCCCCTGTGAGATTCAAACCCTGTACCTTGTGTTTGTAAGGCAAACACCTTAACCATTAGGCCACCCTCCCAATAAAGCCCTGAATATGACCTAGGTGAGCCTACTATTCTTCCACATGTACCTGCTAAATCTCTTCTATTCATGTTCCTTGATTTTTTTCATATCACACCATATAAATTATATGTAGTAAAATCATGCTCCTCACCAGACTAATCCTTCCTCCCAGCATATGAACATTTCCCACCAATTTGTGCAGCATTACACCTATCTTCCATCTCTGTTCCTCACAGTTTTTCCTCCTGAGTTGTTTCATTTCTTTATAAACCTTCAACATAAAATGCCCCCACCCCCTTTGTGTTTCCTTCAGTACAACTGCCTTTCACTCTTTGTTCCCTATTCATATTACTACTGGCTTTTCTAGATGATGTCCTAATATTGTGTCACACACAAAGGATTTAAAATCGAGAAAACATGTGGGAGGTATAGCTCTAGATATTCTAATGTTAGCATACAGTCATCTGCAAAAAGTTATTACTTCAATTACCCTTGTCATCGTATTTCACCTATACTTCGGTGTGCCAAGTATTCAATTACAGTTGGGAATTATTCTGCCAATAGGAGGTATCCCTGACAAATATCACTCCCCATTTCTATTTTGTCCTTTACTCCCACATTTATAAATAGTTTCATTCTAGAGATATCATATAAGGAAGCTACTGTTTGTGTACATCTCCCATTTCCCTCTATCTGATGTATTACCATTTCAATAAATTCCCAAAACACACTGTAAAAAGTCTTTTGTATATCCATCATGACTATCCCTGACTTCCCCTTGTCATCCTTTTCAGCCCAGTCTCTGCATTTATTAATGCACACCGATAATCTGTTGGGGGTCCTCCCCTTTTTATGCCTTCCTGCTCTTCTCCACATTGTTCCTCATATAATACCTTTTCTAATCTGGCTGTTTAAATTATTTTTAATTATTTCACATCCACATTACCTATTGATATTGATCTATAACTTCTCTCATCTTCTGGGCCTCCTTTCTACTTATACAAAATCATGAGATTGGTATCTTATAGGTTCATAGGTTGGTACTAGGCTATCGACCGTAGGGCCTATACAAGCCTAGCCATAACAATTCCCTGGCTATTTCTTCCCATAGTATTTACTTCCCTTCATTAATTTCTGTCACAGTACCTCCTTCCAATATCTCATTAAATATTTCCACTAAAGTACCCCTTACGTGTAATCCCACTCTCTTATAGAATGTTATTGGGAAGCCTCCTCATTCACTATTTGCCGTTCCAGGCATTAAACCTCTATGTCCACCACATTCTTTCTGGATTGCAAATCTGTATAATATTCTCTGAAGACATTCCATATTCCAGCACTGTTTTTATCATCTGACATTTGTCTGACTGTATTCCTCCTATCTAAACTTTCTTCTTTTGGTCCCTAACCTTCCACATAAAAATGTTGTTTATATTTCCCCGTTAATCTACCACCTGCCTCCTTCTTTTCATTTCCACTTGCAATTTTGTGCCTCCCAAAGTTTTCACTTTGATCTTTAGTTATTTACGTAAATGTTCTTCACCTTCTCTTTCCATTTCCTTTCTTTTTCCTTCGCATTGCAATTCCCATAAGCAATTTGTGATTTTCCTTACCTTTTCTTTTTCTCATTTTCCCTTTTTCCCTTATCACTTGTGCTCTTCAATCCAGTTTAACTTTGTGTCATTCTCTTATCTTCCTTCCCTCTCCTTCTGTCTGCTTTTGTTCAACGTATTCTGTTTTTTGTTACTGGCCAGTATTCCATCTTCACCCACTTTTTATATTGCTGCCCCTTCACAGTCCATAATTATTGTAACATGACTGGATATGCTTGTCTCTAACTTGTTGTCTCATTTACCAATAAGCTATCCAGTCTACTCATCTGTTAGTTCTTGTTTCTCAAAAATGTAAAACCACATGCACATGTTTTTACTTCCTACCACAAAATCCATTATTTCCAGACTTCCCATGCCCATTTATAATACTTTTCTACTTTTGTTATGAAAGTCTGTTTCTTATGAAGTTTGTCTGTTTGTTGCTTGAGAAACACATTGAAGCATCAACCTGTAGTCAGTCTACCTTATACCCTATTATTTTTTAAGATCGTCTATCTACTTATCCAAACATCTACCTCATCTGTGCTAGAACCATACAAGGCATTGGTACTATTTCACCCCTTTCAGTATCTTTAAGGTCCAACTATTTTCCTGAGCATTCATTTCTTCTTTCTTTGGCTACCCTTCATGTAACCTCTCTAGAATGGCACCTCCGCTTGCTTCTGTATACCAAAGCTTTAAGCCCTCCACTTGTGCCCTTCCTTTTTGTCTATTTATCTTTAACATTTGAATGAAAACTATAGTTCCTGTCTTTTCACTGTCTGTCACACTCTCTCCCTTCATTACTGATGGTAGATTACTGCTACATCCCATGTCCTATAGCCCTCACCCCTTTCTTTGCAGCCCCTGTTGCTCCACTAGAGCTAGGACTAAGTGATCCTTGGATCATCTCCCAAAGATGACCAGCATTCTTCCATCAGCAGTGTAGCCACTGTGATAACCCCTACCACCAGGCTGTCATGTAACATTTTGATGTAACCCCCTTCATCATTTCTTTGATTAAAGCTATCTTCCTTCATGTTTCACTAGTCTGGCTGAATAAATTCTTCACTTTCTTTTTCCCTCATTACCTTGCAATGCATCTCTATCCTACTCATTTCCACCATGCAGTATTGAAACTATTCCTTGACCAGAATGCATACACAATAACATTTCAATATCTTTTTTAATCATCTTTCATATATTTCAGACCCCCCCCATTGATAGTTTATGCCATATTATTGTCTTGTTCACACAGATATTTAGGTTGCTTTCTACTTCACTAATTACATGATATGCACATTGTATATGTTCTGTTACACATTTATACAGTAGTGCTACTCTATTACACTTTTACATGTAATACACTCTGTGCTTTCCTTTCTGTTTACACAATGCTCTGTGAATCTTTTTCATCTCCTTTTAACCCTCATCAATCTCACAGTGTATTATTTCTTTTAGTTGTCTGTTCTCCTTTAGTTTTTTGAAGTTCATAGGCAATTCCTAGGCTAACAGCTCTATGTGGCCTTTTAAGCCTACCTGTATTTTTCCATTTGTAAATGAATGAGTACATTACCTAAGGCCAAATAGTTTAGCTGGCCATATTTTCCTACTTACGCATGCCAGGATACATTACCCAGGGAATATAGTTATGTTGAGGTGACAGAGCATTCACAAGGAGCCTCTGTACAGTAGAAGTATAGGTGCCAGTCCTCATCTGCTGACCAAGGATGTATCTGAATACAGTCATGGATAAACTCTGCTTTACATGGATAGGAAGCCTGTTCCATAGCAGGGGTAGTCTCTGGGACACATGTACCTGCCCCTCCAACATGCTCTATTTTTGTTGCAAGCATGGTTAAGGTCTTTTGCTCGAGTGGATCAAATGCCATTAGGCTTGCAGATGTGAAGTAACTACATCAGTACAGGATCAGATGCTGCCCTGTAGGTCAGGCATACATCACCTCCAAACAGTCTGTATTAGACTTTGGATAGGGATAAGGCTTTGAGGTGATCTGCGCATGCCATGTGGTTTACTCCTTGAATTATTTTTGTGAGATACCTCTGTGGTCATTCCATTTGTTACAAATGCTTGGTAAGGTAAATACTGAAGGGGATATTGTAATAAAGAATTGATCTGATGAGGGCTGAGTATAGAGGAACAATGACATTACTAAACCTTGAAGTCATATCCTTGTTTATAAGTTCTGCAATATAAAATTATTTCCTCACAACAGTAGGCACATAGTGGTCAAAGGCCAAATCACTGTCCACATCAAATTCTGAAAGCGCTATGAAAAGCTGAAAACAATATATCAATTTGTCCTCTCAATGTCCCTGGATGCATCTTAAATTGTATGCAGGAAGATTTAGCCACACCCCTAACAACATAATTCAGTCTCAAGTGAATTGAGAACAGCTACAGTCATTCCCCTGCATACTACATAATGGAGGACCTTTCACAGACTGAGGCAATTATAGACCCATAAGTCTGACCAGACTACTATGCAAAGTCATGGATAGACTTAACAAAGAACTAATCAGTTAGAACATAGGGAACCTCAAAACACTTGTCCCATGTCAGTTTGGATTCATCAAGGGCAGGTCAGTCATGCTAACTTTAATCTGGTGGACATTTTTGAAAAGGTCACCAAGGCAATGGATGAAGGCAAAATGGTACATGCTGCATATCTCAACGTGACCAAAGCTTTTGACACAATTCCCCACTCAGACATAGTAGAAAGGCTCAATAAACTGGGAGTAAACCCGTATGTCACCCATTGGATTGTTAAGTGAGTCACAGACAGGAAATAAAAAAATCGAGGAAGTTACCTCCACAAAGATACCAGTCAACCATGGAGTTCCCCAGGGTTTTGTGTTGAGACCTCTCCTGTTTGTCATCTACTTTTCTGAAGTAAAAGCCATTACCATTGGGCTCTGACTACATTTGCAGATCACTGCAAATAAGGAACAGCCACTGGATCCCCATATGACTTAGCCATCCTGTAGGAAGGATTGTCCCAAAGTGGTGCCAAAATCATGGACTACAACTAAATGCCAAAAAAATACATTATTGTCCCCTTTGGGAAGTCATCTACCACAATGATAATATGCCTCTAAGAGCTGACCCAGTTTTTCAGGATTTGGGAAATGTATGTGGACAGTGACCTAACGTTTGACCAATATGTGTCCACTAGTATAAGAAAGTCTTCTGTACTGCACAGCTTATAAATAAATGGATTGTGTTTAGCTATAGCGATGTTATTGTCTCCCTTTACTCGGCAATCATTAGGCCAATCATTGTGTATAATGCCCCTTTTAGTATGCATCTTTCCAGACACATGCAACAACCAAAACAATCACAGACACACCTTAATAAAAGGATACAAGGCCTAAGCAACATGTCCTACACATACCGACTCAAAGCCCTGTCACTAAACTAAGATAAATCTGTGTCTGGCATATAAGGCATCCTGCAACACAATACTGATGGATTTACTGCACATCAGCAAGTCAAATGGCATCAGAAAGACTCAATCTAAGGATCTAAACCTCTTCTGCAACATCAACATAATGACTTCAAGGGGCGGGTATATTTTGCAGAGGATGCCACTGTTCTAGAACAGATTCTCCATCCACATAAAACAAAGTTCATCCCTGTCGATATTTGAGTGCAATTTGGATCTATAGATGGGAAACAGACAATTTACCCCAGGACTGCCCCTTGTACTACTAATGGACACAATCAGCTCCTAAATGCTGTATCCCATTCATGGGTCTCTCAAATTATCTGTGGTATTATCCCAGTTATTCCCATTCGGGGTAATATACAATTATCAACCATAGGATGGGTGAGTCATTTTTTAACTATAAAGGACAGGTTAATTCAAGCACAAGAGTCAAGTGGGATAAGCTTATCCTTCCAGTAGAACAGGGTGGATTGGGATTACCCGATTTGAAGAGGTGTTTTCAGAGCAACACAGTTAATGCTCCTATACATAGCACAAGCAGAAAATTATAATTCAGTGTGGAAAGAGGTGATGATAAAATTGGGTAAGCTAAAGAAACAAGTAGAGACAGGGATTTTAGATACAGACTTTTAAGCACAATAACAATAATCATACAGAACAGTATATTCATAAAGTAGCATAAAGTATTCTAAAAATCAAGCCAACATGGGAAGGGAGAAAGGAGATTCTGGTGACAAGGATGACTGCAATTAGGGATACAGACAATAGGCAAGAGGGAGCTGGAATTTATTGGAGAAAACTGGCAAATGAACCCAGTGTATTGGGAGCAAATAACTAGAGAGGGGAAGATGATGGAATGGGAAGATCAAGAATTTATCTGGACTGCAGGTTAGAGATCGCCTTCCCTATCAGGGATGGATATCAGAGTAAAGGCAAAGAGAAAGAACTACAAGGGTTCTAAATGAAAGTAGCATCTAGAACAAAAGTCACAGTTAAGAAAGGAATAATTAGTAGACCATATAAAATACTGCATAATAACTATACAAATCAACCAGGGGAAGCTAGAAAGATTGGGAAGAGAGACTGGATAAGCAATTGACAAAGAAACAATGGGGGATATATGTATGTCTCCTAAATATGCAACAGCGTCTAGAAGATTTAGTATCTTCACTTGAAAGTGTTTAAGTAGGTATTTATATATCCCAAGTAGACTCCAAAGAATTTTTACTCAGCTAAACAGCAAATGTTGGACGTATGATGGGAAGAAAGAGGTAACCAGGAACATATTTTCTGGAAGTGTAATGAGATGGCAGACTTTCAAGATTCCCTGCAGACTGCTCTGTCAGAGATGCTGGGTGAGCAAATTAGTGTAACTAAAGAAATTATTTTTTGAGATATGATACAGAATTTGAATTCCCTAGAGAAAGTAAGGCCTTGCTGAGTCTAATTATGATGTCTGCCAAAAAAGTAATTACTACAAAATGGAGATCAAAGTCTAAACCAACTTTACTAGAAGTAGCGAAGATAGTAACAAAGATAAGGCAACTGGAATTGTGATTTTTAGAAAAGGTTAGGAGCAAATTATATAGGAAAAAATAGGAAGTGTGGGATCAAGATTTAAAAGATGACAGGATCTGAGTAAGCTATGTAATGGTTGACTGACAATGACTGGATATATTATATGTGATTTATAATGTTTGCAGCTACAGTTGTGTCGGCATGGTTTGTAATGTATTATGTTTGTAATTCAGATTGTGTCAGTACATGATAATTTAATAAAGTTGTTTCTTGTTTAAAAAAGGGGGAAACTGGCTAGGCTTAAAATAGTCTGCAAGGGCATCTCACCTATTACTTACCAATGAAGCTATGAGCATGTGTTCTCAAGTTCTTATCCACTGGGTCAACTTTCCAAGGTGTATCAACTATATAATAATTCCCAACAGGGGCCATCTTACCAGAGGACACTATTATACATTTTTTTGCATTCAGTTTTAGACCACAGATCTTTCATTAATTATTAGTTTATAACAAGCCATCTTGAGAATATCTGCATCCCTGGGAGATTCAATAATTCCACAGAGTTTCCAGTCATCAACAGCTATGTTAGCCAGAGGCCTTTAACACTGGGCCGGATTTACGATGGCTTGCACGGAGTGTACGAGTAGAGTATGACTCCATGCAGCCATCATGTCCGACAAGCGATCCAGGTACAGCCTGTAGGGGCATGTAACAGAGCTCCTAAAACGTCTCCTACACGGACAGGGCTGGGATATGCAAATTACCTCACTTGCAGCCGAAAGGCATGCAAATGAGGTAAATTTGCGATCCAGGAAGCACAAACCTGTCCGAGTAGGAGCCGTGTTAGTTGCAGAAATGTACTCAGTTGACAACTGTGTACCGTTCTGCAAATAGCACAATGGAGCCTTGTCAGCTCCAAATAAAGGTTGCATATTGTTGAGGAAGCATGCCACTGGCCAGATATACGGCCACTGGAAATGTTCCCAGATGCAAAATTAAAATAAAAATACTTTTTTTTTTTTCGACGATTTCCGATGTTTAAGCATAGCGCAGCGCCGCACAAATGGGGTGCGCTATAAAAACCATAAAATAAGAAAATAAAAGCCACAAACATGGAACTTGTGAAAATTGTTAAATTACAATGTAAGGGAATAGCAGGCTGCAGACAACATGGCCACCGAGTAGGGGTTGCTAAGGGGAGAAGCCCAGTCTAAGACATGTAACCAAGCATTAGTAGGCAATCCTATGTAAATGAGTGTTAGGATAGTGAATCGACTTTTACATAGCAAATGAGCACAGTCAGTGGAGTGTAGGAGTAGGATATGGGGAGTAACCGAGTAGGAGATAGATGACATCACAAGAGGGGTATGTATGAAAGTAGTGAAGCTCATTGGAGCAGAGTTGCATGTGTTAGCTGTCAGTTATACATCATGGAAAGAGGTGTGTCAACAGGTAGGCCAGGGAAAGCCAAGAAATGGAAGGTGTATACTGTGGATAACACCAAAGTTTCTTGCTGAGCGGGTATGCGCGCGTGTGCGTGCCTGTAAACTCAAGTAAGACAGGGTGCGCATGTGGAAGCGTGAGTGCGCGCGTTTAAGCCGGAGTAAGCATGTATAAGGCTGTTTAAAGACCTGTAAGTGCGTTTGCACTGGTGTGCATGCGGTTTAACCTGAATAAGCAAGTATTAGTCCATCTAAGCATGTGTGTGCACGTGTGAGCTGCTGTGAGCATGTTTGAGCTTGTATCTGTGTCGCTCCCCCCTGAGGAAACAGAAAGGAAAAAGGAAGCACAACAAATAGTAGGAAGCTACCAGGGAATACTAGTAGAGGTAGCAGGTGCAAACAATCGGAATCAGGCAATTAAACAGGCAGAACACTAGCCCAGCCCAGCACTTAAAACTCTGCAAACAATAGTGCAGTTTGTTTCTCTCAAGACACACTGCAACACTGGAGTAAGCTAATAGAAGTGAAAATTGAAAAAGCTTCACTCAGACAAAAAATGCTAGGGGCTGCCATTGCTGTTATAAGGTGACATATGCAACATGCTGAGGGTGGAGACAATGCAAATGCTGCTGGACAACCCACAGTGAGGAGACGGAGAAGAGTGTACAGGCCCAGGGTCACCTACCAAGGGTTACATGAGCTGGAGATAGTGGAGCGCTATAGAGTGGACAGAGACCTCCTGCAGCAAATTGTTGAGCTGTGCAGGCCACGCCTCACACACAGAACCAACAGAGGGGAACCCATCCCAGTGGAAACCAAGGTATGTGTTGGCCTAAGAATACTAGAAACAGGTACCTTCCAGAGACCAACTGGTGATATGATGGGGATATCACAGGCATCAGCATCCAGGGTACTGCACCAGTTCCTGGATGCCATGTCAGCACATGTCGGTGATCATGTATATTTCCCCAATTCCCGTGAGGTATTGGCCAGCAATATGCGTCTCTTCCAGCAAATAGCAGAATACCCTGAGGTAGTGGGTGCAATAGACTGCATGCATATACGCATCAAAGCACCAGCCGGTGAGCGGGGTAGGGCCTACATTAACCAGACAGGCTCTTCCCCTCCATCAACTGCCAGGTCGTGTGTGATGCCCAGGGCATAATAATGAATGTATGTGCTGGCTGCCCTGGAAGCTACCATGATTCCCATATCTGGCATTTGACACAGCTGTACCAGACATTTGCCAATGGCAACATCCCACCTAGTGGGGGATGCTGGCTATGCACTGGAGCCATGGCTGATGACACCCATCAGAAATGCACACACACCTGAACAGGAATGCCATAATGAGGCACACGCACAAACAAGAAATGTAATCAAGCGTGTGTTTGGGTTGCTCAAGTCACGGTTCCAATGCCTGGACACATCTGGTGGAGCCTTGCAGTACTCACCAACTACATGTACCCAAATTGTCATGGTATGTGCCATGCTACATAATATGATTCTGTGAAAACAGCTGCAGCAGGACCAGCACAGGCCTAGGCCAAACAGCCCCCCACCATTGCCAAAGCCATCACAGGCAGAGCGTGACTCTGAGGAGGAACAACCTGAGCCTGCCCCAGTAGGCAGAAGGAGGCATGCCCAGTATGCCTTGGCCTTGGCAAAGAGGCAACGCATAGCACATACACTGGCTCAGTAGAAACCCTGGAAATGATACCTCTCTCTGACTCCCACATATAGTGAAAGGGATGCCTAAGTTGACACAACCTGCTTTCAAACATGTGCAGGGAGTGTAGTATGTGCATCTGACATAGACAGCCCAGCAGCACCACCTGAGGCATGATTGCCATGTGTTAAGCAATGTAAGGTAGTGCTAAACAGCATTTACCACCATGTAGTATATGCAAACTTGATGACCTTGAGTATCATCCTACCCTCACCAAGCATGATGCCACAATATGAAGACAAATGATCAATTACAACATTTGGCTTAAGTATTGGTGTCAGTGAAAGGGGATCCAATGCCTGTCAGCCTGGGATGACATGCTTGACAAGACATGAAAATCGCTAGGGATGGCTTTCACCTGTCACCTGTGGCCTTTTGGATATTGCCAAAGGCTCTTGTCACCCCCATAGTGCCTTTTTCAGGTAAGGCTCAAAAGACAAAGCCACCTCCATAGGTATCACAAGGGATAAGAAACTAGAAGTAATGCTACTCAGTGCCAGAAGTCTAAACCGCAAGATGCACGCACTCCAAACTCTCCTCAGCATGGAGAATGTTGATATCTGTGCAGTAACAGAAACCTGGTTCAAGGCTCCCAAGAGCACCCTAGCACTAACAGGTTACACCTCATACCATGCTTTACAGCCACAAAACATGGAGCAAACTACAAAAGGAGGGTGAGTATCAATATTTGTCAAAGATACCCACACACCCAGGTTGGTGGCACAGCATGAAGCATCAGAGACTATCCATGTGCAACTAACAGTGGGTAAAACCACCTTCCAGTTCATAGTCTGCTACAGACCACCCTCCTAAACCCAGGAACCACACTTGGCTGACTGGAGAACACAGGAAAATATGAAGGTCTCCCCAAACACGATTATATTGGGTGACTTCAACTACCCAAACATAGACTGGGAGCATTACCCTAGCTCCAACACCCTAGCCCAAAGGTTCCTAGAATTTATAAACTCAAATGCTATGGAACAACTTGCTACCACTCCCACAAGAGGGGAAAACATACTGGACCTGATCATCGCCAACATGGAGACTCTATGCCCAAGACCAGAAGTGTATCCCTCACTGGTAAGATCAGACCATAGAGTAATCTCACTGGATATTCACATCCTGACCCCAGCCTATGGCCAGAAAACCACAGTGAAAAATTTTCACTAAAGCAAATGTCACACTCCTCCAAACTGAGGTGGAATCCTTCACAGCCCCTGTGCCTGTGGAAAATATGGCCCAGACCTCATAACCCTTTATAAACGCATTCTATGAACACCTTCAGGAATGCATGGATCATGCAATCCCAAATAAAATCAAGACTCAATCCTCCAAAGGCAGGCATCCTGTCTGGTGGACCCCAGCCATAAACAAACCATACAATGCAAGGAGGAAGCTACAATATGATAGAGCAAAATTGTACAGGACACTAAGGATAACCACAAGGCTTTCTTTAGTTATGGTAGGAACCTGGGTGGGAATTCCCAGATATGCTCAGAATTAGTCCAAAATGACAAACAATACACCAAATCCACAGACATTGCCAACATCCGAGCTGACAGGTTCAGTGCAAACTTCTCCCCCCCATACCCACCAAAAGGGCAAATATCTATCCCAACAGAGTGCTGGCCCCCTGACATCTCAGGTACTCAGGTAACAGCCAGTCTCTCCAAAGCAAAACACACAGCATCAATGGGACCAGACGGTGTCCTGAGCTGTGTCCAACATAAACCCCAGGAAGAATTGAACACAAACATAAAACCACTGTTCAGTCTCAGCCTTAGCACAGGATATATACCCAAAGAGCAGTGTACAGCAACAGTGGTCCCTCTCCACAAAGGTGATGCCTTAACGGATACTGCAAACTATTGCCCCAGAAGCCTGACTAGTTTGGTCTGCAAAGCTATGGAAAGGACCATCATGGACCTCAGAAATAAAAATATTGGGGACCTACAGACACTGGATCCTACGCAGTTTGGCTTTGTTAAGGGCAGATCCTGCCTCTTAAACCTGGTTGAGTCATTTGAAACAGTCACCAAGGCCATTGACGAGGGGAAGGTGATCCACATAGCCTACCTGGACCTCATAAAAGCCTTCCATACAATAACCCACTTGGTCATTATAGATAAGCTCACCAACTTCAATATAAACCCCTATGTCACTAGATGGGTTGCAAACTGGCTCAAGGACAGAACCCACATGGTCAGAAATGCTGGAGCCATGTCAGACCCCAAACCAGCTACAAGTGGCATCCCACAAGGCTCAGTCCTGGGACCTCCCTTGTTTGGTATATATTTCTCGGAGGTACAGGCCTGTGGCTGAACAAGTTTGCAAATGACTGCAAACTGGGTGCCATAATCGACCCTCCAGCTGACACAAGCATCCTACAAAAGGGCCTCATAGAAACAGACAACTGGTGCCAGAGACATGTCCTCAAGCTAAACACAAAAAAGTGTATAGTCATTCCCTTTGGCAAAAACTAATTGCCCCCAAATTACCACATAGGTGTAACCCATTAAGTATGGAAGAAGTGATAAGGGACCTGGGGACTCAAGTTGATAGCAATCTCTCATTCGACAACCACGTGGCCAAAGTGTTTAGAAAAACTTTTCATATAGCCCACCTAATCATGAAGGTATTCACATCTAGATGAGGGGAGGTCATCGTGCCTCTTTACTCATCCCTCATCAGGCCCATAATTAAGTACAATGCCCCTTGTGGGATGTACCTTATCAGACACCTGCAGCAGCTGGAAAGACCACAAAAGTACCTCACCAGGAGGATCAAAGGGCTCAAACAGATGCCATTTGCTGCCCGGTTAAAGAAACTGCAGCTCCACTCAGTGGCATACCGCCGCCCAGAGGCAATCTGTGCCTGATGTATAAAGCCATGTCCAACCTGGAATCAATGGACATGCTGCACCTCAGAAAATCCGAATCCCATCAAGCTATGCGCTCAAGAGACCTGAACCTCAGGACTGAAATAAATAGGACATGCTGGAATGACAGATTCATAACACAGTATACTAACCTTGAAAAATGTCATGGCAAACTCCACTTAAAATGTGTGTTGAATGCCAAACACACTCTGGCTGGGATTATAAATGCCCTAGGGCAGATAGCTTAGTATGAACCTATGAACAGAATCACACACACCAACTAGTACAACTGTGGTCAATGTGGAGTAATGTTTGGCAATGTCCACTCAAGTTGGTGAATACACAGCAATGTTGGACAAGCGTGGTTTAAGTAGGCCATAGCTGAACAAAATACAACATGCTCATAGTTGCCCAAATGAACATTTAAAGCAGTGATGGGACTCAAACCAATGATACTGTGCACTATAGTAAAAGTATTGAGCCACTACACCATCACAGTATTGCACTGTTCAGTCAGTATGAAAGAATGTTGACAAGTCTTTGCAAACTATCCCATGGAAACCCTGCAGGCACAACATAATCCCTGTTGAGTTATGACACAAAGGAGTCTGGCAGTAAGAACACAACATAACTTCAAACACACACAGTATAAATGTCAATATTGGTCATGTTCACACACAACCACAAATGTAGTGGACTTCAGATAACAACATATGGAAACGTCACACTGGGCATGCTCACACACCAATAAATGAGACATATGTCAGGCAACAAACCATGGAAAGCCTGAACTGGGCATGCTCACACACTTAGGCCATGTCTGAGTATAGCAGTCGTCCACACATATCGGGCAGTTGTATGTGTTAAGCCAGGAACCTCCCACGATCCAGCAATCTGCCCTGTGCACACAGTTAAATGACAACAGACACATATATTAATATACTGGAACCCTGTCATGATCAAACATGTTACGCAGATACACAAGTTGTTCATAGAAACTGGGAAAGCTACGGCAATAAATACCTGCAAACAGTATCAGCAACAAATATTGTGCATCCTGAACATAAACATAGGTGCAGAGGTCGATACTAGGCTGTTTGCCCTAGGGAATTCATAAGCCTAGGCAGAGTGTATTTTGCGTCTGCCTCCCCAGTAGAGTAGCCTACTGTGCCTCTGTAAAGTAGGTCACAGAAGGCACCCTTTAAGTCTAGTTTGCTGTGCCTCTGTCAAGCAGGGACACAGTGGAGATCCCAGGGGTGAATTTGCAAGTGCCCATCCATGCGGCTGGATTTTGCTGGAAGAGGGTTGGCGAGGGGCTATGTCTAACTCTAATTGGGATTCAATTCCAGAGTGAGGGGAGCCTCTGGGTAATGAATCTGTCCCTGCAGCATGGCCCATTTAGTTTTGTGCTGAGGTTTAAGTCCCTGGAGTGTGTAGCTCTAAGGGTCTTGGATGTTATGAGGTGGAGCATGTCCATTACTTCTGGGTTTGACATGGCTGTGTACGTCAGGCATAGATTAACTCTGAGTAGGGGTTAAGCAACTGAGTAGAGCTGGAGATCCTTTAGTTGAGCTGCATAGGACATCTGTGTGTAGCCCATGATCCTCTTGGGGAGGTACTGTTGTGGTCACTGTAGTTGCTGCAGGTGTTGGGTAAGGTACACCCCAAAAGGGGCATTGTAGTCAAACATGGGCCTGATGAGTGACTAGTAGAGGGCCACAATGACCTCCCATGATCTACATGCAAACCCCCATGTGATAAGGAAGGCTCCCATCTGATATCTACTCTCTTTTACGCCTCACCTATTTTCACTAACCTTAAGAAGGCTAACCTAAATAAACTAGCAACTTGTTACAATAGCATTGCCCGCTTTGCCACCGGTAACCCTTTCAGAACACATCACTGTCATAACCTAAAACTCCTAGGCTGGCTAGAGCTACAAAACTGTCTTATGATCTCACAACTTACTATTGCCCACAAGATACTTTACCAACCTGATAACACCCCCATACTTTCTCAACTTTTAATCCCTTATAACAATCTTACCTCCCTTCTATCGTCTTCTAAACTCATGACTAAATCTGTAAAATCCCATAACTTAGCTGGTGACTCTCTGTTCACTAATACTGTAGGTAGGACATGGAATCTGCTACCCACAGATATCACTCTAATCTCCTCCTTACCACTCTTCAAACAAAAAATCAAACTGTACTTCCAAAATCACTGGCTTTGTTCCTGTAGGACTCCTGACTAACCTTCTTCATTCCCCCCTACTCTACTTTAACTATATACTGTACTTATTAGCTACACATATACCTACTTTTTCTTGCCCTGTTGCTCTCCTCTTATGCTCTGACTCACTCCTCTTTTTCTCTCCCCTGCCCTCTTTTCCATCTTCTTACTTCTTCTCCTTACTAGACTATTGTTTCTCACTCTTCTCCTCTCTTGTATTACTACTTTAATCCCTTCTAATCTCTTGTTATACTTCTTTCTCTCCTACGGATTATTGAAACTAATTGCTAATCTTTAGCATTTTAATTGTGATGCTTCTACTGACCTAGTATATTTTTTGTGTGTGCCTTAGGTATTTGTTGTTCTTATTACTAAATGTATATTCTTATTGTACTTAAATCTTTTATTAATATGTCTCTTTGTATTGATTTATGTGTGGAGCTTTTCTCCCCGGGCCTCTACTGAAAATGGGCATATATCCAGCTAGACTAGCCCGGTTAACAAATGTAAAATAAAATAAAATAAATAAATATAAAGGTCTTTGCAACGACTCAGTCAATGTGATTAGCAAAGGAGAGGTTACGATCTATGTTGGTCCCCAAATCTGTAAATACATCTTGTGTACTTAATGGATTACCACTTATGTGGTAATTTGTGCGCACCTTGTTTCCCCCAAAGGGGATGACTATGCATGTCTTAGCATTTAGCACGAGGCCATGGCTCTGGCAACAAGCATCCATCTCTGTGAGACCCTTATGGAGGAAGCATGTGTCAGCTGCAGTGTAGCTTATGGCCCCCGGTGAGCAGTCATCTGTGACGTTTGTTAGGCATAATCCCCCCATGTTAGTCTGAACCTCAGAGAAGTACATACTGAACAGGACAGGTCCCACAACTGAGCCCAGTGAGACACCAGTTGTAACTTGTCTGAAATTGGACATTGCACCTGCAATTCTGACCATGTGGGTTCCATCCCTGAGGCAGATAGCAACACATCTAGTGATATAGGAGTTGATATTTAAGCTGGTAAGCATATGTATGATGCCTGAGTGGGGTATTGTGTTTCAGGCCTCTGCAAGGTACAGGTAGACTGTGTGAACTACCTTGCCCTCATCCATGGCTTCAGTAACCGTTTCAAATATATGAACTATGTGTAAGAGCAAGATCTGCCCTTAACAAAGCCGAATTGTGCATGATCCACTGTCTGGAGGCTCACAATGTTTTTGATTATGACTTCCATGATAATACGCTCCATAGCTGTTTCTACCACACTAGTCAGGCTTATGGTGTGATAGTTCCTGTGGTCCGTTGTGGCACCACCTTTGTGGAGTGGGAGCACTGTATGTGTATGCCATTCTCAGGGTACATATCCTGTAGTAAGGCTAAGTTGGAACAGTGACTTAATGTGAGTGTTCAGTTCTATTCAGAGCTCGTGTAGGACACAGCCTGGGACACCGTCCAGTCCCATACATATGCTGTGTTATTTGCTGTGGAGAGGGCACCTTTCACCTGTGCATCTGTGATGTCAGGAAGGTTACATTCATTTGGGATGGGTATCTGTACCCTTGGGGGGTAAGGGGGGGATGTTTGTGCAGACTCTGTCTACCAGGGTGTAGGCTATGTCCATAGGTTTGGCATATTTTGTTGTGTTATGCAACAATTCAGAGCATATCTGGGTGTTTCCACACATATTCCTGACATAACTAAAAAGGCCTTGTGATTATCTGTAGTGTCTGTTCAATTTCACTGTCAAAACTTGCAAGTGATGATTATATGAGGGATTGAAGTGTCTTGACAGTACTGTTCAGGGATGTCCTCCCTCTGTGGGATAATGCTCTGTTATGTAGTAGCTTCCTCCTTCTGTTGTACAGCTTATATATGGCTGGGGTCAACCAGACAGGTCTCCTGTTTTGGAGGAGTCATGGTTTTATTTGGGATAGCATGATTAATGCATACCTGCAGGTGCTCATAGAATGCGTTTGTAAAGGATTCTGCAGATTGGGCTGTATTATCCTCCAGCACGGGGTCTTTGAAGTATTCCACCCCAGTCTTCACAAGTGCAAAGTCTGCTTTTGAGCAATTCTTTATACTGCTTTCCTTGACTGGGGGGTTTGGCGGGACATGGATGTCCAGGGAAAGTTGTTTATGGTCTGATCTTAACAATGAGGGTTCTACCTCTGGTGTGGAACATAGAGTCCCCATGTTGGTGATGATCAGGTCCAATATGTATTCCCCCTTGTGGCTGTGGTGACTGGTTGTGCCATAGCACATGGATTCACAAATTGTAGTGGCTGTAGGGTGATGTTTTTGAGGCCTGAGTAGTATCCCCAGTCAATATTCATGTACCTGAAGTCAACCACTATAATGGTGTGTGTGAAGACCTTCATATCCTACACTGTTCCCAGGAAAGGCAAGTGCAGTTCCTGGGTATGGGGGGGTGGTGGTGGTCTGAACTACACACCAAACCAAAAGGCAGTTTTGCACAATGGTAGTTGTATATGTATGGCCTGTCATGCTTCGTGCAGTGGTACCAACCCAGAGGTGTGAGTATCTGTGATGTATATGGATACACCCCCTAGTTGTGTTGTGTGTTACCAAGTCCTGTGGTCATGAAGCATGGTATAGAACATAAGCTGGCAGTGCCAGTGTGCATATGTGACCCTGAACTAGGCATCTGTTAATGCACAGATATTGTTATCTCCCATACTGAGGGATAGTAAAAGATGTACATTCCTCTTTGGAAAGACTGATGATGTCAGCACCCTATAAATACAGCAGGAGAAGGAAGATCATCCAGAAATGTGAATAGCATGCTGCGCTAATGCGTCTCTCTCTCTCTCTCAAGTATCATAACATAGTTAGATAGGGGTTTGAATCTTGCAAGCGCTGTGTGTGTGGGAGGGGAGTGTGTATGTATGCAATTCTCTGTGAAAGGAAAGGCCGTTTTGAAGACTGGGTAACACACTAAAAGATGTGCATTCCTTTTTGGAAAGACTGATGATGTCAGCACCCTATAAATACAGCAGAAGGGAAATCTTCCAGTAATGCAAATAGCATGCTGCGCTAATGCGTCACTCTCAAGTATCATAACATAGTTAAGTAAGGGTTTGAATCCTACAAATGCTGTGTGTGGGGCAGGGGGCTGTGTATGTATGCAATTTCCTGTGAAAGAAATGGCCTTTTTGAAGACTGGGATAACACACTAAAAGATGTACATTCCTCTTTGGAAAGACTGATGATGTCAGCACCCTATAAATACAGCAGGAGAAGAGAAATCATCCAGTAATGCAAATAGCGAGCTGTGCTAATGGTTCTCTTTCTCTCTCAAGTATCATAACATAGTTAGATAGAGGTTTGAATCCTGCAAATGCTGTGTGGGGGGGGGTCAGGGGGTTGTATATGTAAGCAACTTTCTGTGAAAGGAATGGCCCTTTTGAAGACTGGAATAACACACTAAAAGATGTACATTCCTCTTTGGAAAGACTGATGATGTCAGCACCCTATAAATACAGCAGGAGAAGGGAGATCATACAATATCCAATAATGCGAATAGCGTGCTGCACTAATGCGTCACTCTCAAGTATCATAATATAGTTAGGTAGCGGTTTGAATCCTACAAATACCGGGTGTGTGCTTGTCAATGTGTTTTGTGTTTTGCTTTTATTATTGTATGACATATTATTATAACAGTAATTTCAATGCACGCATCAGGTATGTGTGTGCCGCATACAGATATGTACCTGTGACCTTTAATAGTTCCTATGTGTGAAGCCTGCCTCATATGAATACAGTTGTTACCTTTGCCAGCATGTGCCGCAGCTTCCCAGACCTTAGGTCATACATGTATGTTGGTGACAATGCAGGCTACTGCAGTGATCTGTGTCCTAGGCCAACTATGTGACACACACCCATGAAAGCTTTGATAGATTAATGTGGGTGAGGGTTCATGTCTGGAGTATATGTCAGACATGTTAAAACACAGCAAAGTCTGTGATTGATGGACATCCAGTGTAGGTGTATGGCAACTGTTGCCGATATGCATACAGACACCTTCTTGCTTAGGTGATACACCGAGGGACTGCAGAATACCTTTGGAAATGTGAATATCACAGGATAGACAAGATAACACTTGTCCACATGTACACACCATTACCCGTTCTACATGATGGGTGCTACCACCTACATAGTACTGTTGGAATACTATGTTAAGTACATTCCAATGACAATGCTACAGTTGCGTTACAGCAATACAGCATGGCTTGGACAACAGGTATCTGTCTGTATGATACCCTTGTGGTGGTTAGGTGTGTCATGTGTAGAATGCATTGTACGCCACTGTATGCATTTGCAGTCATGGATGGACATATCCGTAGTGTGTTGGCATGTACATGAGACTGCTATATGCCAAAGAGTATTGTTCCCAGGGATGTGTGGGGCTCAGTAAGAATGGCTACTGGTATAGTGTAGTAATGCAGAGATATTACTGACACCGGGTTCCTACATCTGTGTATCAGTTGAGGAGACACCATGTAATGACCACTGAATGTCAGGCTATGTAGGCTGTGTATACTACCAGAATGCAGACCATTGACATTTGGAAACTGTATCACCCACAGCATACTGTCAAACCATATCATGTTTCATGCTAACCATGTTCACAAATGTACACCTGCAACTCTGTGCTGCAAACATCACACATGTACTGTCCACACCCCAACACATGCAGGCACAGGTATACACAACAGCCATGTGGCACATGTGCAGACAGTACACTTTGGGAATTAACACTGGTGTATACAAAACTACAATGACAATCATAGTGTTAATGCATCATGCATGCTTGGATATACCCACAACGATATCATTACACTGTACTGTTAACAACATGATAATATTACTACAGTGCTATGTAGTCACCCTGTGCATAAGCACCATGCTATCCTGTTACTGCATCAATGTTACAGATGGCAGGAGGTGGCACAGTTTCATCATATGCACAGGGTGTGTACTTGGTTTGCCAGAGTCTGCCATTGACACATCCAATTGACATGTATGTGTGTGTGTGTTAGTGAGGGACAACAGTACAACAAGGGGCAATGTTGATGCGATGTGGGTGTGTATGTGTTAGCCCTAGGTGTTAGCATTATGTGTGTGTGTATGCATGCACACAGTTCCACCACATGGCTGCCATATACGGGTGTTTGTGGACAGCCACAGACTGCACCTGCCAGGTCATACAGATCACTGTCTCTGGCCATGGACACGGTACCTGTACCTGGCAGGGGTGCTACGGAGAGTATCAGGTACTAAGCCAGACTGGGTACTGTCATCAGAGGCAGTGGGTTGTTGACTGGACACATGTCCCTGCTGGGACAGTCTAGAGACATGTGCACGTGGTCTTCTAGGCTGGTCTAATGACACCACAGACCTAGCATTGCTGGGGCTGGTACTGGCACTATTGGAGCGGCTGCGGGTTTGTTGTCATCCGCGATGACTGCCAGCTGATGATGTTGCTGGCATATGTCCACCTCGACGCCTCAACCGTCCTGCACTGTCCTGGCTCCTGGACATGTAGTTGTGGAAGAGATCTAATGTGTCCCTCCAATGTCTATCAATGACCTCGCTGATATTACGGATAGCAGCTGCAATGTCATGCATAGTGTCATTCATAGCGGTGTGATGTGCTCTAAGCTCCCTCAGACCCTGTCTGGTGTACCGTTCCATACGTGCCTGTGCCTGCATTGCAGGCTGGAACATAGCTGAGGTTGACAGACCTCTGTGGGCACGTCTGACAGGGGCAGTATGACCACGGATGCTCCCACGAGAACCACTGGACATCTGCCTGTGTGGTACCATGTCAGGAATCTGGCCATGGCTGCTGTGAGGGGATGCATGTGCCAATGATACCACACTACTCTGGTCAATGCCCACTGTATGCTGTCCCTCAGCTAAGGACATTGGTGACAATGGATGTATCGGCAGGATGATTGTGCGCATTGATGGGGTTGACTGCTGTGTAGTGTCAATTGGTTGACCAATGACAGACCCTGTCACACCTCCCTGTGCCATTACACATGTATCATCATTATCACTATCCCCAGCAGTGGCTTTAGGTTCCCTGCTGCACTCCACCAGAGCAACATCAGAGCCTGTGAGAGGAAGACAGGAAACACAGTTTACAAATGTGTACACGATGTTAGCACACATGCACATTGGCACACAAGCACACAGGCACACTCCTCAGTACAGCAGATACAAACACAGACACACCTGCAATCCAACACATACACAATACTGTTTGAGGATGGGTGACAGTATCACAAGGGAAAACATCACTGCACACGTGTCAGAATGCAGATTATGTGTTACAGAGGAACATGCAGTGCAAGTGTAGACAGCCCTTGTTAGTAACAGTATACATGTACTTGATGCTTTTGTGTCGTTGTTCAGTGATTGTCTCCCCCCTGGGACACAATGTGTACAAGGACAGAACAATGTTGTGCAAGTGTTACAAGCTGTGGGTGCATATATGGGTGGCCTAATGGTTAAGGTGTTTGCCTTACAAACACAAGCTGCAGGGTTTGAGTCTCACAAGGGATAAATGGCTAGGCTTAAAATGGCTCGCAAGAGCAGTTAGCTTAGTACTAATCTATGAATCTATGAATCTATGGTGCTACACAATAACTGCTATGTGTACTTTTGTGGTCAGTGGAACTGGATGTGGTGTAGTAACGTGAGCCATGATCAGCATGCTTCTTGTGGTCAGTCAACAATAATAATGTGTGCCAGACAGGCAGCTAGCATGCTGTACCTGAAGTGTAGTAACATGACTACATCCACGATTACACAGCCACTTGTTACATGGGTTTGTTAGGTGGCCAGTAGTGAGCATTGCCTAACATGAATGTATTATTTGCTCAAGACTGTTGCACAAAGACATGATAGGCCTCTACCCCTCAGGTATATTATGTGTGCTACGTAGATGATAAGTGGGATACTGAAGGGTGGGCATACAGCAGGTGACATAATTGGACATGTGTAGCTGGCTAAGGTGTAGTGTGTATGCCAAACATGTGTGTGTGTACATGTGTATCAGGTATGCCTATCCAATGTCTAGTACTGTGTTGCCACACATGTGTGTCATGCTCTGTGTAGCGCATGTGAGTGAGGCAGCTACTGAGAATAATGGGATATGTATAGTCTCACAGCAAACATGCACAGCATGATTTATGCGTAGGTGTGTTACATGTGCACACACTACACCTCCATATGACATGCACATGTCATTAGCAATAGTATTGTTATTACACACTCACCAGCATGGATTGGCTGCCTTGCTGTCACTCCAGAAGGACCTGCAAAAATATGAGAGTGATTGCCAGTGGCCACAACTGTGCCATTGATACTGTGAGTATGATAAAGTACAGAAGTACAACAGTTGGCTTTCACAGGTATACAGATTATACTCAGAATATCAATCTTGCAGAAGAATCGGCAGGTTAACAGCTACACACACACTACACATCTCACACACGCATAAACTACCAATACAGAGAACAGTCAACTACAGATATGGCATGTTACCTGCAGACTCCATTTCAACATGCTGGGTGGCTCCGGCCTCCATGATGACACATGTTTGTGGATATTGTTGTTGGCCTGGAGCCACAACACTTAGGTGGTGCTCCTCCACACTGGTGAGGGGGGATGGATAGGTACCCCAACACCTGTGGCAAGCTGTTGTCTGTGGATATCAGATGCATGCTGCCGGACATGTCTAATTAAATCACTGCAGTGATGGAGTACCTGCTCATATGTCCGGTTATGCATGCCTATGTCATTTACCCGACGGACACGTTGTTGCCGCAGTGCAGCCCTCTCATGCTGGTTCTGGCTGGTCCTGGAAAACAACACAGAGAAATTCTGCACCAGGCTCTTTTGGATCTTCTGATCCTCTGCTGCTGTATAAGGTGGGTTATGGTGATGCACCATCACCCTGGAAGGAAAAGAAAAATATGTGAGCAAGTCATGTGGCACACTTAATATTCTAATGTACTGATATCACTTAACTGCCATATATAGCATCTGTCTGTCTATCAGAGGATACACATGTTCAATACCACATATCAGTGCTCAGCCCACAACTGTCTGACAGTGCCTGCCACACTCCATACAACAAACTAGTATACACCAACACTCGGCACACTGTTTGGGATACAACGCACAAACTCACACTGGGGGTATGTATCAAGCTAATGGATGAAGAATATTGTCATCCCATGCAATGAATGCAATGCACATTTACAGTTTCAATGGTAATCCACCCTAGTCTTTGATGCCATACCCCTACCTGACATATGTGCACAGTTGTTAATATAGCCAGCATACTGCTGTCACAGAGTATACATGCTGCCAGGTACACACACATACCCTGTAACACACACGTGATTGCGACCATGGTACAGGCATCATTACACACACATTACACATACATACAACACACAAATGTATGACTACACAGATGAGCATTAACTGTGTAGCTTACAGTACTGTGTGCCCCTACTTACAGATACCTATGCATGAGATATGTAATCTGTGCAGACTACAGGAAATACACCAGACAGTGTTACCAGGGAATGTGAACATACACCATACTGTAGTGTTTAGGCCTACAACTTCAGGTAGTACAACAGTTCATATGTGAGATGGATTCAACAGCAGTACCACTTACTGAGCATACATATATTGCTTCTGCCTACAATGGGACACCACTACAACCTACAGTGATATGTGCACATAGCAACCTTCAACTACATATGTATGTCCAGCCTTCACTAACAGTTGCAGTATGTCCCTTGCCCTATGCACATCTGCATATACATATAGATACAGACTGCTAACACATATGGAGGGTTCACAGTATGTAGATTACCTTTCAGACACATCATTCAGATGCCAGTATATCTGTTACATACATTACATTTGTATTTCTCACCTCTGTCAGTTGTACCTGTTGATGTGTTGTATTTCTGTATTTTGTGGATTGGTGTCTCTGACAGCTTTTTTCTTTTGGCTTGCTTGCTTCATTTTTTTTGTCTCTGTCTCTGTCTCTCTCTCTCCCTCTCCCTCCAGTTGCTGCAATGATATTATTGCATGTGTGGACTGGCAGTACAGGCTGCTTTTGTAGGTATCTGCACATGTGCATGTGATGGCCTCTGCAGCAATTGGTGGCCAGCATTTAGTAATTGCATGCAGCCTGCTGTGTGGTAATTGCAGTTCTCACTGTGATTTCAGGACACTGCTATAAAATGATAGGTTAGGTAGGCATAGGCCTTTCAGTTTTGCAAGGTGGGGACCATGCTGGTTTGCTGTGGACACCGTTGTGTCAGCCAGAAGGTTGGTATATCTCTCATATCTGAGTCTGTGTTGTAGCCACTGAAATGCATGTTGTACTGAAACCTGGCTGTTGCTTTTTCCAGTTCACTCTTCTCAGTGTGTATTTTAACTCACACCTGCTAATGCTAACACTATTTACATGGGAGTATGTACTTTCCTGTCGGATTTGTGGATTAACTGGCATACAACAGTAGTTCTTGCAATGTGTTGATATGGCTTTTCTATTTCCCCATTATATTCACTCCTTGAATGCCTGATATTTGTCTTTACTGGAATGTGTTGCTATGACTTTAATATTTTCCATTTACATTCACTCCTTGTAATGCATGATATATTTCTTTCAACAGTAACTTCGTATATGTCTGCTGTGGCTTGGTGGTACTTCATGCAGTCTGGTGAGGCCCAGGTCTGGGGTTTGACACTTACAAAAGGTATTTTATTTTGCTGCTGAGCAGTACTAGGGCCTTGTCATACAGAGTGAATAAGGCACTTTTAAACAGTTGTAAGCTGGAAGCAGGAAGTCAGTGGGGGCACCAGCTAGGGGTGTGCAGGCTGGGTGTAGGGAAGGTCCATAGCTGCACATTTCTTTAACTGCAATAGCTGTACATATGTTTGACATTTGGTGTGACATTTGAAACCTTCCACCCCTGAGAGAGGGGTGAGGACAACTACGTATATTGTACTAACAATTAAGATTATCAGGCACATGCAGTGCTTGTGAACTGCTATACTGTCATTAGTATGTTAGATGGCTACATCTTTTGATATTTCTGTGTTGTATTCCTACATAAGGGCATGCTTGTGGAAGTAATTCTACAGCTATTCGTAGAGTGTGTAACAGCAGACAGGCTGATATGCCTGTGTGTTTCTGACACTTCCAGGCCTGAGATACTTTCAGGTATATATTTGACCAGCCTCAGGGAAAGGTACATATCAGTGATATACACCCGTGATATATTTCAGATATTCTGCAGTTGTGACTGTTCGGTATTTTGAGCATATGTATTACTACACCATTTCTGACATGCAGGTAGTGTCTACTGTAACTTATTGACAGTTACCATTACGTGGGATTCCCCACCTTTCTGCCTACTGTTAGTACATTTCACAGGGAGTCAGTGGGGCACAGGTAACATTTGTTTGCAAATCAGGGACATCCCTGTAAATCAGTCACAGTTGGGAGGTCTGGCCTCTTACCTATTCAAATATGGCGGTGTTTATCCTGCTCTGATACTGTGTGGGGTTTGTAAGGTGCTACTGTAACATTATTACCTACTAGCATGACTGTTTCTCTTATCACACTCATGTAATGCAATTCCACAAGAATTGCCAGTAAAGATACACAGAACAACCTTTGTGTAATGGCCTTCCTATTTTCCCTTTACATTCACTCATTGTATTTCATGATATATTTCTTTCAGCACCAAGTTCTTGTGTATCTGCTGTGGCTCAGTGGTAATTCATGCAGTCTATTATTTCCAAGGTCTGGGGTTCGAGACTGACAGGGTATTTTATTTTGCTGATGAGCAGACTACAGGCCTTGTCATTCAGAGTGACTAAGGCACTTTTAAGCAGTTGTAAGCGGGTTTGCATGAGTTTGTGCGATGCTTATCTACGCTTAGCTAAGCGCACACAAGCGCACACCCGCTGACTACTGCTTAAAAGTGCTTATTCCCTCTAACACCCACACTAATTTATTTTAAAGAAAAGAAATTGGGGCAATAGGACAGTGGTGAAAAAGGGGGCACAAAGAGGGTAGGACAGTAGGAAAACAAGCTCGGGATGTGCAGGAAGGACGTAGGGAAGGCCCATAGCTGCCCAATTCTTTACCAGCAACAGCTGTGCATATGTTAGAAATTTAGAGTGAGATTTGACACCTTCCACCCCTGAGAGAGGGGTGAGGACAACTAAATATGTTGTACAGCCAATTGTAATTATCAGTTTACATGTCCAGCAGACATGTATGTAAAATGGGCAGCTATGTATGGGGCATAATTTTTTTGTCAGAACAGAGTGCCCTTTTTTATTTTTTTTTCAGGTGAGAGTGGAATGTGAGGTACAGGAAGTAGGTATATTTGGGGAGGTAGGTTGGGGAGGTTAACAGACAAGACAAACAAGATGCATACAGGGGCAGAATATGACACATGTGGGAGGTAAACACAATTGACGGGGACAGATGTTTGGATATTGCAAGCCCATGAGCCCACAGATGGCAACAGTGGAACTGAGATCCCCACCCATGGGCAGTTACCACTGCGCCTTCACAGCCCAGGCTGGGGCTGTGCTGGGGGCTGGATAGGATGGGCAGGCTCACCCGTGAGTTGCGCCACTCTCACCTCAAGCTGGCGTAGGGGATCAGTCACGGATTGCCTGATCTCACTACGCACCACAGACTGGACCCTATGGAGGGTGAGTGGAGGCTCTCCTCCGGCCATGCTTGCAGAGGGGGGACGAGCCCCATCCCCTGCAGCGCTTCCACCCGAAGGTGGCACAGGGCCACTGGAGGAGGTTCTGGCCTGGGCACTGGTGCCAGGTGCACTCGCCAGATGAGGTGGGAGAGGTGGGTCCGCTGGAACCCGCCTTCCCTGTTGTCCTATGTTTAGCAGTATTATATGGCATTTTGGATTAGTAACAAACAACACCATTCAAAATTAGTTGTAACAGCATGCATCAGTATTCCCATTAACCAAGCACACATGAATTCCGAACATTGAGCAGCAAGCATAACACATGCATATTTAGAACAACAGTGGACATTCCAACAGCATGCAGGGTTGATTGGTGGCAACAGGCCATCAGGTCTGGATATGTGAACAGGGCACATGCATCAATGTACATGAAGATATGTATAAACCAACAGGACAAATGTCCATGGGAATTAATTATGAATACACATACCCAGTTTGGTGTGGAATGGCATCATTTGTGAGAATAGGGTAGGGTGGAGAAATATTACATTAACAACTTAAACTACCTATACATATACTGTACATTCCTAGTAGATGCAGATATATATCCCCTACATGTATTAGTACAGTTTCTTGTATGTAACCTTAGGAATGTTGGTGATGGGGATGTTACTGCTACATTAATATACATTCCATTTTTATTCATATATGTTCATATCTGGCTGTATTCAGGTAAAGCATCCTGCTACATTTGATTTATATGGGTCTAGACAACTGTAGATGTTCAGCATTTCATACAACCATACTATCTCCATAATGCAAGGGTACAGCAACATATCCAAATTGTGGGACAGACCCAGTCCAGGTTCTGTACTTTATTAAAGACATTTCACTCTTTGGTTGTGGCTGTCTCATTCATTTCATTATGTAGTGAATGCAGTATACCTTTATTCTAGACTTATTACAGCTTTCTTGGTAGCTTCAAACTGTCTTTCTCACACTCTCTCACTTATTTTATATTTACATTTCAGGATGGTACTAAATTCTAGGCTTTATTAACATTTATTACTGGGTTGCAACAATCCTTTCCAGCTGACTCACTTATTTCATATGACAGAATTTACAAGGGTGTATTTGACACTTGTCTATCCTTTGTTGATTGATTACAACACTCATTTTCAGACTGAAGCAGTTATCTGATATTACAATACAGGTGGAATCTCTATTTGAGACTTGTTTAATCTTTATTACTGGATTGCAATACTCTTTTCCAGGCTGCATCACCTATCTAATCTTACAGTACTAGCAGAATCTTTTTTCTAGGCTTATTTGACCTTTATTACTGGGTTACAACACTGAACTCTTTTACAGGCTGTCTCACTTCTATTCTATAACAATACCAGCAGAATAATTACTAACCTGCCTGGTGGCGCAACCTTGCCAGCCTATCAGCATAGGCTTGCCGATTCGCGGAACGAACACCTGCAGCTGTAATATGAATGAAGGAATATTGGAACATACCTATCCATACTATAGGCTAGGATAGCATTTCTTACATACTTAATTACATGGATACTTACTCAGTAGTGGGGCGTTGGGCATTTGACGGGCCTCCTGGATCCATCGGTTCAGTTGTTCCTTCTTTTCGTTGCTTCAGGTCTGCATGGTGGTGATGGACCTGTTCACCAGTCCTCGGAATGCCTGTGGCACTGGTGAGATCATGTGCCAACCGGTTCCACGCCTCTGCCTTGTACGCTCCCCATTGAATCTGACCCTGCATGAGTTGGCCTTCATGATGGTGGACTAGGAGCCAAACCATATATTTTGACTCCTTAACGCCCCACCTTTGTGCTCTAAAGAGATTTCCCTCTCCTGCACCTGCCATCCTGACTGCAAATGGGTACCACAATCAGTTATGGTGTGTATTCCCACCTATGGGGCTTATATATGCCGGTTTTCCCACACTTATCTGTGATTGGCCATTTTGGATATTTCTCTGCTTACAGCAAACCTGCTTTGTCATGGTTATATTTTCATTCATTCCTATATGTATGGTAATACTGTATTGCTAAGTACAACTGTCATGGCTTAGTGGTTCAGTACTTTGACTATGGTGCACAATGTCCCAGGTTCGATCCTTGTCATTGCTTTTTTATTTTACTACTGTCTAGACAGGCTAGGAGGTGTGTTTGTTGTTAAATAAATTTGTTAGAGTCAGACTGTAAAAATCATCTAGTATTCAAAAACAATGTCAATCAATAACAAACAATAATGCAGGAGAACTCAAGTATCTTATACTCTAATGTACATTAGGAGGCAAAAAACCATACACAAACTTGTATAGAATTTTGACTGCTTTATTTGTGCAGTGTTTGCCATTTTATATCATTTACAATCAGCTTTTGCCCACCTCACTGACGTGGTCAGTGACAGGGTCTTTACATCATAGTAACTTATGAAAAAGTGCTGAGATAGTGCTTTTCAAAAATCTTTTTCCCATGAGAATATTACAGCCTTGCAAAGCACCTGGTCAATCACAATGTCCTTCCGAGGATGTAGCCAATCCAAGGCTCTTAGATTAGCTCGAATACAATGGATGAATGTCTCTTTAATACATTTCTTTGTCCCTTTCCAGCTGGACACTATCTCTGATAGTGCGCACAAGGCTATTCTTCTGGTGATAGCAGGAAAGGATACACATGCAGACAGATTTATTATTTTCTAACTTTCCAAAATAATCTTTACTTGAAAGACATGAGCCAGGCTGCGCTTGAACGCTGCCAAGGCCAAATTTCTGATTACACTGCAGCTTATGCTTCAAGCAATAATATGCGAGTTTATTCCTACTATTATTCTAGTAAAACAGAATTAAATGCATTACATTTCATACTATATAGATTTGAGCACATTTATTCCTGTCTAAAGCACACATTTCTTTATATATCTGACCACACAACTTATATATGTCTGAATGTTTAAATGCACATTTTCCTAAGCAGCATACATTGTAAATATATATTTTTCTAACATTCTCCCTCCTGTTAATGCATTTCATTCTATTTGAAACATAAACAGTATCATTTCATTCCTTAGCCTTTTCCTTTCAAGGACTTTCAGCTAAGTTAGTCATTGGTTTTATATTTCAGAAAAGCATCATTTGAAATTAATCTTTTAATTTCAACACTTTAAAAGTTTCAGTAGCAGATATATCAACAAATTTTTGATTAATTTTTTCATGCAGGGAATTTCACAGTAAACACATGTTCCTATTAGGAGTATACCCACACAAATAGCAATTAAATGTTTAATAGGATGGAACCCCACCCCAAACAGATTCTGGAAAAAGTCCGTCAGTGGGTTTGGGCCTGGTTTAGTCATTGCTGATACTTGCTGAATTACCTCTAGGTGGTCATTGATTTCATGTTGGTTGTCTGGAATGTACGCACAGCATTCTTCTTCGTGTACCACCTCTTGCCGCTAGGGTGAAGTAAAGAGCCATTCGATTTTGTAGCACAACAGTTTTTATTGCATTCAGTTCATTAGTCACCAATTCTAGGGTGGAAAAGTTGCATTGCTCATGACTTCTTGACAGCTTCCTCAGCTCCCAGATCGATTTGACTGCTCCATAGGCTGGTGGTATTCCTGCCCTGGATATAACACTGTTGCCCAAGTTCATACGAGTCAATTTACTTTTGTCTTTCACTGAATTATGGCCTTTTCAACCAGCTTCGATTTTACCAACTGGATTCACAGGTTTTTTCCCACTGGACCTTCAGATTCTCGAGCTGTTTTCCTTACGTTTCAGATCTTACCCAAAGGTAATTCTGCAGTATGTCTTATTGCTGAAACCAGATAACCCAAAAACAACTGCGGACCAATTCTCAGGTAACCATTTATATGCCTTTTTCCCACAAATAAAATCATTACTTTGGTACTGATACGTGTTATCCCTGCATGAAACATTTTCTATTCTTAATAGACAATTGCTTAGTTAAGACTGGATTGTCACATACTGCATTTAATGTAGTTTTCATTGAACTCAGATATGAATCATGGTTAGTATTACAAACAGTACCCCACTTTTGACTTTAATGTAACATTTATAAGACATTGTTATATTACCATTACTCCAGCCCACCTGGAGGGTATTACTTTGTAGAAACATACAACTCCTTTTGTGTGAACAGGTAAAAATAAAGCAATTTTGTCCTGTGATCTCACAGTTTCTGTATAAAAACTTTCAAAGTCTCATTTTATCCCCAGAGGGACAGAGGACGTTAAAGTCTATTATATGTTGTTGGTATAGCTGTACAAACTCAGCAATTTGAAATGTGCATAGTTTCTGTATACACTTGCTTCATGGCCAGGTACGTGTTAAAGTTTGGATGCCAGTCTATAAACAGTTCATCACTTCTCACTTTCACTTGTGTGGTTGAGTGCAGGGAAAAACCACAATAAGAGAAAAATTGTCACACTTATAGTTAACAAATACACAGTTAACAAAATAATTATGCAATAGTTCTTGGGTTGCTCTGCTTTTTTGTTTTCTTTACTCTTGGCCATTTTGCCCTTGTGTATCAGTCACAAAGTTTTTATTCAGCTGAAAGTTCTTTTGTCTGAAAAAGAGTTAAACTGCAAAACAGATTTATTTATTAACAGTTTCTTTATATAATTAGCTAGTGAACTGTCAGCCTCCAGCTCTGCAGGCATGAGAGCTTTTTACTGAGGCACATAATATGCCCTTCCAAGTACTACTTCAAAGGGGATTAAACCCTTTACATTTGTTACTGTTTTTATGCTCAGCAATGCTAGAGGTAAACAGCAAATTCAATTCTTTTGAGTCTCACTCATTAACTTTCTTAACTTGTTTTTTTTTTTTTAAATCCCATTGTACCTCTCCACCAGTCCTGCTGACTGTGGGTGGTAAGCACAGTGATTCCTTAAGGAAATTCCAAAAAAATCTCCCAAGTTGTTGAATTGTCTGATTGAAAAAATGTGTCCCATTGCCACTATAGATTCTTTCCGGTATGCCAAATCTAGGAATTATTTCCTTTACTAGGGCCTTTGCCACTGTTGCTGCATTCGGGTTCCTGGTTGGAAAAGCTTCTACCCATTTTGAAAACATATCTATGATCACTAAACAGTATTTCTTTCCTTCACATTTATTCAACTTTATGGAGTCCATACAAATAGTATGGAATGGATATGGTGGTGTAGGAAACTCCCTTGCTTGTTTTAAATGCTCCTTGTGCATGGTGCTTGTTACAAGTATGACAAGCTGCACAAAATTTTATTGTATAATTTATGTATC
The DNA here is from genome assembly GCF_019279795.1 of Protopterus annectens. NCBI lineage: Eukaryota > Metazoa > Chordata > Ceratodontiformes > Protopteridae > Protopterus > Protopterus annectens. The sequence continues at coordinate 1,062,884,029 of NC_056748.1, read as the reverse complement.
CATATGTTTGGAATATTTTATTTACTAACTGTACCATCCCCCCTGTTGAGACATGGCTCTGCCCATGGCTCAACAAAGCTGCATATCTAAATAAATTAGACGGTAATATTGTTTTTCCTTTGGAAATGTACAGTCCATTCTCAAAATTGCACCTTGTTTTACCCAGTTTTGTTTTTCTGCTTTTGTAGTAAGCATTTGCATTGTTTTTAACATGTCTAAATCTAAAATCTCAAAGGGTTGTAATTTTTCATTTAAAAATAAAGTTTCTGAGTCTGAGGCTGCTTGCTTTGCAGCTGCATCGGCTCGTGCATTACCTTTTGAAATTTTATCCTGTTGTTTTGTATGAGCTACACATTTACAAATAACTACTTTGGTAGGCAACTGAATAGATTCTAATAGCTCCAAAATAAATTGCGCATGATTAATAGGTTTTTCACTGGATGTAATCATCCCTCTATTTTCTTTATTATTGTGCAAACACATGCACTGTAGAAAAAGCATACTGATTATCAGTATATATGTTTACTTTTTTTGCCTTTTACTAAAATACATGCTCCTGTCAAAATTACCAGTTCTGCTGCTTGAGCATACAAGTTGTGTGGCAAAGTTTGTGCTTCTAAATTTTAGTGTCTGTAACTACTGCATACCCACCAGATTTTTTCCTGTAGGACCCCTTCTGCATGAGCCATCCACGTAATATGTCACCTCAGCATTATCCAAGGGCATATCTGTAAGATCTTGTCTAGGTAAAGCTAACTGTTTATATGAGGTTGACTCAGCAGTATGGTCATACATGAAAGATGTCTAGCAGGAGAAAGGTATGCAACTTTTTTGTGGCAGAATTATTGCAACTGCATGAGGCATTCTCAATGTGAGAGGGTGGAATAACACCACTGAGGCTGAAGCCTGTACTGCCATTGCTGCTGCAACTACTGCTTGTACACAGTGAGGCAAAGATTGCACCACTGGGTCTAACTGTGATGAATAGTAAGCTATGGGGCATTGCTTATCCCCATGTTGTTGCTTTAATACTGATGTCATGTACCATTGCTTACAATCTATGGTCTAAAAAAACGTTTGTGATAACTTGGAAGTCTTAAAACTAATGAAGAAGCTATTAACTGCTTCAACCTGCAGAAAGCCATTTCTGCTTTTGTTTTCCATTGTAAAATAATTTGGTACCCAGTTCCAACAAAAATTAGTTGTACCTAAGAAAAGACATCATTTCTTTTTTTAGTTGTTGGTTTGGGTGCTTGCAAAATTGCTGTTTTTTTTCCTTTTTTCTTTCCCCTTATCTAGTATTTTATCTTTATTGAATATCACATATCCCAGGTATTTAACCTGTGTTTTTTTTTTTTCCCAAAGTTGTAACTTACTTTTGTTTACTTTGTGTCCTTGTATTAATAAAAATTTTAACAATGCTACTGTATTCACCCTGCACTGCTGCTGGGTGCTGCTAGCAAGATGTCATTTACATAAAGTAAAATTTGACTACTTTCTGGTGGGGTAGACCCTGCCAGGTTGCTAGCCATTTTTTGTGCAAATATTATTGGGCTCTCACAATATCCCTGTGGTAGTCGAGTATATGCATACCTTTTACCCTGAAATATAAATGCAAACCAATATTGACTATCAGGATGTATAGGTATTGAAAAGAAAGCATTGCTTATATCTACCACAGTAAAATACTTCTGTTGTGGCTTTAAATCATTTAACAAGGTATGTGGGTCTGGCACCGTGGGTGCTTTAGGTATTACTGCATTATTTACAGCTTATAAATCTTGTACCATCTGCCATTCCCTGTTTGCTTTTTTTAACAGGAAATAGGGTGTATCACATGGTGAATCAGGAGATTCTACCAGTACTCCTTTTGAGTAATGCTGCTTATTATAGGCTTAATTTTTACTTTTGCATTCTTTTCCAAAATGTATTGTTTTTTCTGTGGTCTAAAAGCTGACTTTGGGGTAATTGTAACTGGTCCTGCTGCTTGAATAAGCCCTACATTTAACTTGCCTGTTGACCACAGAGTTGTTGGAATTTTACACAAGGCCTCTTCTTTTTCTTTTAAAAAATGCTAATCAGCTGTCCTTACTAGATTGCAAGTGTACAGCTGTATGTGTCTGTGTCAACCAATTCAGTTTTGTTTTTATATCCCTTGTCCTGACATTTTTAAATCAGTCTGTTTTTCCATTTTGTTACCTTTTTTTTTAAGTCTGCCCATTTAACACTTTTGTTTTTGTCAAGCTGACATGTGGCAGTCTATTGGACTTATACAATCTCATGAACTCCTGAGGTAATGAACAGCTTACTACACTGTTTCCCTCAGTATCCCAGCATAAAGTTTGTAATATTAATTTGTCAGCAGGATTTTTACTTATATTTCTTATTAGGTCCTGGTGTGCTACAGTAGTATGGAGTACAATGTAACAAGTGCTGCTGATCAGTGTCAAGGGAGGGTACCTTACTGATGGCTACGTTTATCAGTTCTTTGGTTACTGCCCTGGACCAATCATAACTAGGTCCTGGCTGTACCAATAATAGGCTTCACCCTCTGATCACACCACAAGAGCATCCATTTGTCTTTGTGCTTCCATACCCTGCATGGTAGGAACTACTGCTATGCCAAATATCTGCATAAGGTCTTTTCCCAGTAAGTTTACTGGATATTTTGCAGAAACTACAATTTTACTTTTCTGAGTCATACCTGAAACAGGGTCAGTTATTGCTATATTATGGGAAAGTGGTTCCCTGTATAGCTGTCCATTTGCTGCTTTTACTAATATATAATCAGGTGATTCAGAATGTTTTGGTAACTTGGAGGGTGTATCAAAGTCCGTGGCTCCTGAGTCACACAGGAATTTGACCTTTCTTCCCTCCACCAGAAGTGTTACTTCTGGTTTTGTATTTGCTAGGTAGAGCTCCAGGCTCAACAATGCTAAATCTTAAAATTTTATTTTCATTTTTATTCTCTACATCTGTTTGTACTTCCTCTATTCCTCTACTACATTCACATTTTTCTTTTGTTTATTAACCTTTCCTGATGATTTTTGGTTATTATCACTATCATATAGTCAGTCCACATCTCCTTTATCTTCTGTCATTGCTTTCTTATTTTGTTTATAGTCCCTAGCTAGATGCCCTTTGTACCTGACTGTAATACAAATACTTCAGCTCCGTCTTCAGCAGTGAAGACTTGTGCCCTTTTTTTTCTTTTTACTATTAAAGTGTCTTTCAGTACGTCTAGCATACTCAAGTAAGGCTTGCAGCCTGCTTGTTCAGTGATTTATCATATGCCTTGTAATAAAACTACTAACAGAGGCAATGCAACCTTTTAAAATGTATTTTTAATTGTTGTTTTAAGCATTTTAATGATCTAGCATAATATCCATCTACTGTCTCATTTCCTGTTGTATGCATTAATTAATGCAAGTCCAGTCTGCTCTAAGTTTTCATTTTTAGAGATTCTGTCTGTTAGACCTTTCACTCTGTTGTCTAAAAATGTTTCAGAATTTTTAAGCTTCTGTTTTTTCTTTTTACAATTTGCTTCCTCAATCCACCTATGTGCTTGAGGTATGCCTAGTTGGTGCTGTTTTTCTTTTGCCTGACGCCCTGCATCAGATTAAAGCTTGTTTAAGGAGTTTAACTAGTGAAAATTTATCTAGTTTACTATCAAATTTATAGTTGTTAACACATTTTGCAAAATATCTCACATTATCTGCTTACTGCAATTGCATATGCTTCACATTATCCGTTAGGCGGATCTCGTGATCTCTTAGTGCACTGATTTCCCATGTCTTAAAAGACTGTTACGTAACCCTTCTCTTGTACCACGTGGTATCTTATTTCCCCATATCCACAGTAGTGTCTAGAATGACTGTTTACTTTGCTTTGTTATTCCCTGATCTATGACTCAAGATACAATGCTTCTCTCTCTCTCCCTGCTATCACAAACCTTAGCAATAGCACAGCGTAACCTGGTCCCTGATCTAAAACAAAGACAAAGAGGGAAATTCTTCTTACCTGAGCCTCCTGCTTTTACTGTTTTTCCTTGGGGCCCAGTCTTCCGCTTTTCAGCCACAGATCAGAAAGTGGACAGCCTCTTTACACACAACAATTCAGTCGGAGGTCTTTTCACTTTAAGAAGAACCATTCTTTTCGGCAGCTTCTCCTGCGCAGATTTATTAGCACTCATGCACTCTGTGACCTGCAGCTTACCAAGGGAATTCGCACGATTAGGACCAAAATGTTAAATAAATTTGTTAGAGTCAGACTGTAAAATCATTTAGTATTCAAAAACAATGTCAATCAATAACAAACAATAATGCAGGAGAACTCAAGTATCTTATACTCTAATGTACATTAGGAGGCAAAAACCCATACACAAACTTGTATAGAATTTTGACTGCTTTATTTGTGCAGTGTTTGCCATTTTATATCATTTACAATCAGCTTTTGCCCACCTCACTGACGTGGTCAGTGACAGGGTCTTTACATCATAGTAACTTATGAAAAGTGCTGAGATAGTGCTTTTCAAAATCTTTTCCCATGAGAATATTACAGCCTTGCAAAGCACCTGGTCAATCACAATGTCCTTCCGAGGATGTAGCCAATCCAAGGCTCTTAGATTAGCTCGAATACAATGGATGAATGTCTCTTTAATACATTTCTTTGTCCCTTTCCAGCTGGACACTATCTCTGATAGTGCGCACAAGCTATTCTTCTGGTGATAGCAGGAAAGGATACACATGCAGACAGATTTATTATTTTCTAACTTTCCAAAATAATCTTTACTTGAAAGACATGAGCCAGGCTGCTGCCAAGGCCAAATTTCTGATTACACTGCAGCTTATGCTTCAAGCAATAATATGCGAGTTTATTCCTACTATTATTCTAGTAAAACAGAATTAAATGCATTACATTTCATACTATATAGATTTGAGCACATTTATTCCTGTCTAAAGCACACATTTCTTTATATATCTGACCACACAACTTATATATGTCTGAATGTTTAAATGCACATTTTCCTAAGCAGCATACATTGTAAATATATATTTTTCTAACATTTGTGTAAAGGCGACTTTGCTACAGCTTGCTCAACATTGCCCGACGGTAAGCTGGTTGGCATGCTGCGCAGCTCTGCGCAAATGGCTTACGCTGGGTAACGCGTTATTTAGCTATAAGCACTCATATTAAGCTGGGTAAAGCACTGCCCAGCTACGGGCACTCATATTAAGCTTGTTAAAGTGCTGCTCAGCTACGGGCACTCATATTAAGCTTGTTAAAGTGCTGCTCAGCTAGGGGCACTCATATTAAGCTTGTTATAGCGCTGCTCAGCTATGCGCACTCATATTTAGCTTGTTAAAGCATTGCTAAGCTATGGGCAATTATGATCCATTTTTTATATATTACATCGGTTTTGTTCACAAATACATGGGCCATTTCATTACATTTTACTTAAATTATAGTTATATAAGTCAGGGGATTGTTTCATACTTATTTAAATAAAAATGGAGAATGATATTGTGGGTGCTCGAACCGTGACTACCTCCTCTTTGGTCGACGTCTCTACCGCTACGCTTTTGCTACTTGGCTTAATTTGCATATGTAGATCTTATATACATTTCAATGTCTGCTAACTGTGGCTGAGCGAAGGGCATACCCGTGCAAATGAGCGCAAATGCGAGCAAACATTTTGGAAATTATAAAAAAAAAAAAGGAAACTGCTATTTTTACATTTTACATATTTTCAGTAAGGTTTAGTCTGTGGGGATGTGTGGTGTTGTGTTCCTTGACATTTCAGCGGACTCGCTCGTGGGTGTTTACTTTCAGGACTCTGACTCTTCTGGGGTCATGTCCATTTGCTGTACTCGGCAATCGGATACACCTCCTACTTTCCTACACGGACTGTGTTAGACTAGAGTATGATTCAGCATGCCCTCATGAATATGCATGGCATGCTGACGTCATACCGTTCAACTGCAGCCTCTGAGTAAGACATAAATCTTACACGGAGGTTTCATGAATCCGGCCCACTATCTTGTACTTCCAAAAATAAATAAATGCCAAAAAGGAGCAGCCACAACACTGATCCCTGAGAGACTCCACTGGTGACTGGTCTTTTTGTGGAAGTAGTGTTCCCTATCCTGATTTCCTGTGTCCTATCCATGAGCCAGTTAGTTATTCCACTGGTGACATGGAGAGGGGGGGTTACTCCTAGTTTCATGAGTTTGTCAACAATGCCTAAATGGAGAATAGTGTTGAATGCCTTGGCCAGGTCAAGACAGGCAGTGTGTACCTCTTTGCTCTAATTCATGATTTTATTTTATTTTCTAAAAAGTCTACCAGGTTCAGCAAGCATGAGCAGCCCTTGACGAGACCAAATTATGATGAATCCAGTGCCTGAAGATTTTGTATGTCTTCATTTATATGATAATTTTTCCATGGTCTTATAAATGAGACCCGTCAGACTTAGGGGTCTATAGTTAGTCAGGTCAGTAGACAGCCCACCTTTTGTATTATTCAAAATCATTTTTGCAGTCTTCTATTCGCTGGTCAGAAAATCAGTTGGGAGACTAAAGTTAAACAGTGATTGTAGAGGGATCGATACATCATGTTTCATGCAATTTAACAGAAATCCTGGGATATTATCAGGGCCCACAGATGGATTTTTTTTTTTTTTTTGCCATCAAGAATGCATTGAGGACTTGTTCACTGGTGTTAACCAGAGTGTTATGGCCAAGGGTAGTTATTGGGTTGACCTGGGGTTAAGTGGGGTGGAGCTGTAGCTAAACATATCAGCCAGTAGAATTGCTTTATCCTTTGGTTATGTGTAAGTAAGTGGTACCATTTACCAGTAATTTGGCACACTCTTGAGGTTGCAGACGTAGCTAAAGAAGGCCTTATGCTTATTTTTTCCTGTGAGGCTATCATCATCTCATGTTTGGCTTTGGTGAACTGAATAAGACTCCTAAGTTACTCATTTATTTTGATGAGGGTTTCTCTACCTTTGTAGACATGGCCCTTTCTGGATTTGGTCATGGATTTCTTCCTTTTTTTATATTTTGTTGATAGTGGAATTCTACCAGGGTGACTTGTGCTTTGACGTGGTCATGTGCTTTTTCTGGATGGGTAATGCTGCCTCAGTGGAGTTGTTTACATGATGCTATAGGGTTTCAGTAATAATTTCTGCTTAGACAGTGGAGTTCATGCAGTTTGCAGGGGCTTGAAATTTTGCCAGTATGTAACTTTGGGAGCCTGGTTTTGGAATTATTCCTAAACCTCTAAGGGTTTAGTGGGGCCATAGTTATAGCTTGGTTTCAAAGGAGACCACTTTAAGATCCTATCTGACAAGTAAGGACATTACATACAGATGGGTATACAGTTTCCCCATATTTGTGGAGATCAGGTCAAGTATGTTGGCTAATCTAGTGGGTGTACACACTAGCTGGTCCACAGCATTTATGTTGACAAAGTCCAGGAATCTCTGGGCCTCTGTATTGGTAGAGGTGTATATCCCCAGTCTATACTGGGTTAGTTAAAGGTACCCAGGAATATAGTGTAGGGTTCTATGGTGAGTGACTCCTGTAGGTTTAGGTATGTGGTACAGGTATCCTGGATCATAGAGGATGAACTATAGTGTGCAACAACATGGTATGGGACCTTGTTTATGGTGAGTTGGACTTGGAGAAGCTCTAGTGAGCATTGTTTTGTCAGTCGTGAGTTGTGAATGTTTTTGATGAAGGTAGAGACAAGTCCACATTTGTCCCTTTCTGTGCAGTAGCTGGTCTGAATGTGTAGAAGGCATTATAGCCTTACAGTGCCAGGGTACTTGCTGTAACTTTAAACCATGTCTCCATAACAGCACAGACATCTTCACTTTCCAGAGCGCAGAATGCCTGCACTGAGTAACGTTTTCTTTAGAAGGTTTATCAGGTTGGAATTGCCTAAAAACATAACTATGGGAGTGGACAAGATTTTAGCTAATATTCAGAAGCTCAAGGGGGACAGTTGCAGATCATACTTGGTGAAGCAGCATGGTCTGTCAGCAGTATCATTCCACCCTCACAAATATTGTACCTCTTTGAATGACAACAACAAAAAAAATTGTATAGTCAGTTATCTTCTTCTCATCTTGCAGCATCATCATCGAAGAATGTAGAATGTCCCTTAATGCTATGCTCATACCAGCCTAGAGTACATAGTCCAAGAGGTCCATCATGTCTGTCTTCATATAGTCCAGAGAGGTACATCTCAGGTCACTTATACCCTCATGAATAATAGGTTCAAAGGTGTTTACTAGGCTAACAACTAAAAGGGCCTTTTTAAGCCTAGCCATGCATCCCAAATCTCTGACAAGTTCTGATACCCTTGATAAGTATATGACTAAGTTGTACTAGTATTTGTAGTTCACTGACCAGGGACACTAGTTTTTGGTTTTCAAAAATATGAAACTCCATTTTCATGAAATTAAATATATATTGGAATTATACCGTGATTCTTAAATTTAATTTCTGATCATTATGGTGATTTCATTATAACTTTCATCAGCATCAATACATATATATATATATATATATATATATATATATATATATATATATATATATATATATATATATATATATAATTTTAGGAAAATATATATATATATATATATATATATATATGTTGTTATGTCTTTCAGCTTTTCCCAGTTAGGGGTCGCCACAATATAAATAAAACAGATTCTAGGCACAGAACACTCAATACTGCAAGCAAAATATGAGAAGAAATACATCTCTAGTGAATTGGTTCGCTGGCTTCATTGCCAAATTCTCTGAAAATGCCATAATTTTTCAATTCTCAGACAGTCAAAAACAAGTATATACTGGTATTTTTCCTAGAAAAATGAATGTCAGTTTCACTTTCAATGACCTGCATGTATACATGATCTGGCAGATCCTGGCATCTCATAGGCAGCCAGCTGCAACCCTCTCCTCACTCACCTCGGTGATTAGAGCATTTGTGTATCTTAAGATGGACTCATCTATAACTAAGACATTCACTTGTGTGGTGGTTTTCCTTATGAGCTTATTAGTTGCGACACCTTGCATTGGAGCTGTATGTGCTGAATACAATATTTATAAGGTTGCTGAGAGGCCTTATTATTATTGTTATAGATGAGTCTAGGATGTATTTGACATTTGGATAGTTTGCCTTTTAGAGCCTGGGTTGCTAGGGAGGGTGTAAGGTACGAATGTGGTGTTGTGCATTACTAACAACCTGTTTGGTTTTTGGATTGGCTGTATGTGAGTGTCTTACCGCCAGTGACAATATATTCTTGAGGGGGCTTGAATCCCTTATAGATACTTACCGAATACACTTACTACAAGCTCACATTTTTTCTTGGGAAACACCAGCCCATTAGCAAAAATGACCATGAACCAAACTAGTTTATTATTTTCAATATGTTAGCTATAAAACAAATAATTATTTAAACTGTAGATGTTTTTGTATTATTTTTGAAGATTGTATAATTATTGTTCTTAAAATGTTTTTGTAATTCTTTGGAACTTTTCTCCAACAGGCCTGTGTTGAAAATGGACACAAACCCAGTCAGACCTGCCAATAAATACATAATAAATAAATACATTTAACAGTAGCTTACCTTTCTTCAGAATCTAGCTAAGCAAACTTAAACAACCATTTTGAGCAAATAGTTAATGTAGTACTACCTTTAAAAAAGTTTAGAACTCTTGTTGCCTTCAGTATAAGCCTTTTTGGACCTTTAAGAATGGCATTAATGAAACAGTAGCACACTTTGGACTTCAGCAAATCTATTCATTTATTTATTGATATTTGATTACCGGGAAAGTCTGACTGGGTAGAAACCCATTTTCAGTGGAGGCCTGTGAAGAAAAGCTCCAAAGTATTACAAAATATTTTAAGAAAAATAATTTTACAATCTTTAAAAATAAAACAAAAAACATCTGCAGGTTAAATAATTATAATAAATTAGAAATAATATAAAACATTGCTTAAAAATTGATACAATGTATATAACAATCCTTTAATATTTAGAGGAATTTTAAACAGTTTGTAGAGAAATTAAAGATAAGTTAGTCTAATACAAATAGGAATTGCAATATGGAGTAAGGAAAAACAGGCTTGTGGTATATTTAGAGAGAAAGTCAGGGAAGAGAATTAGATAGCAGTAAGGATGTGTAGATCAATATGTGTGAATATACCTTTAAGAAGCTATCTAAGGGCTTGCAGAAGTGTATAAATAAGTACGGTCAAGCCTGACTGACATTTTATAGTAAGCTGTTGAGATGCAAACATGTATGTATGTATGAATGTATGTAAGGTCTGTCTGTTAGCCAGATCGTTTGTATTTTATGATGATGCTATCCATCCTGATGTGTTTCTATGTATTAAAGCATCTAAATGAAATACCCTGATGAGCCTGGTCTGCAAGGCTATGAAATGTATCATCATGGAACTCATAAACAAAGAAATTGGTAACCTCCAAACTCTGGATTCCACCCAGTTCAGGTTTGTGAAAGGCAGATCATGCCTCCTGAACCTGATCAACTTCTTTGAGGCAGTCACCAAAGCCGTCGATGAGGGTAATGTGGTTCACACAGCCTATCTTGACCTCGCCAAGGCTTTCAACACCATCCCCCATTCTGGAATTATAGCTAAACTCACTAAACTAGGTATAAATCCCTATGTCACAAGATGGGTTGCCAACTGGCTCACTGACAGAACCCACACTGTAAAAGTTGCAGACTCCAAATCTGACCTCAAAGCAGTGACAAGTGGAGTACTACAGGGTTCCATCCTGGGACCTCTCCTCTTTGGTATCTACTTCTCTGAAGTACAGGCTAACACAGAAGGCCTCTGGCTAACGAAGTTCGCAGATGACTGCAAACTAGGAGCCATAGTCAAGTCCCCAAATTATGTGGACATCCAACAGAAGGGCCTCACTGAGACAGATGCCTGGTGTCAGAGCCATGGCCTCAAGCTCAATGCCAAAAAGTGCAGTGTCATCCCCTTTGGTAAAAACTCTGTACCCATGAACTACCACATAGGCAGCAATTTACTTAACACCGAATGCGTGATAAGAGAACTTGCGACCCAGGTGAATAGTAGTCTCTCCTTTGGTAGTCGCATCACTACAGTAGTCAGGAAGTCCTTCTATGTGGCACACCTCATCATAAAAGGGCTCTCATCCAGGAAAAAAGAGGTCATTGTTTCCCTCTACTCGTCACTCATTAGACCCATTATAGAGTACAACGCCCCTTTTGGAATGTACCTCACAAGACATCTGCAGCAGCTAGAAAGGCCACAGAAGTACCTCACAAAGAGGATTACTGGCCTCAAACAAATGCCGTACACTGACCGCCTCAAAAAACTCCAGTTTTACTCCATAGCATATCGCCTACTCCGAGGTGATCTCTGCCTAACATATAAAGCTTTGTCAAACTAAGAGCAGTTGGACATGCTACACCTAAAGAAATCCCAATCCCTCTGGGCTACAAAGCTCTAGGGACCTAAACCTTGTCACCACAATAAACAGTACATGCTGGAGGGATAGATTCCTGTCCCAGAGACTTCCTATACTCTGGAACAAGCTACCCATCTATGTCAAGCAAAGTTCTTCATTAGCACTCTTCAAGAAAAATCTTGATGAGTGGATGAGAAATAGAAAATACACCCTGGGGATCACTTCTGTGTCTCTGCTGAACAGTGGCACAGGAAAATAACTTTCTTGGGTGGCGTAAGCTATGGAACCTTGCTGGCTAGGCTTACGTAGGCCCTTGGGCCGATAGCCTAGTACCTACCTATGAACCTATGCTTGTCATCTATGTTAGAAAGGGATGGGTGACATGGTGTCAGAAGCAGCAAGTCTAAAGGACTTGAGGCCAGGATGGAATCTAAATTCTTCATTTTGAGGTTGAGAGGCACTCAGTCGAAACTGGAGGAATATACAGCAGTGAATATACTTTGTGCATATACTTTGCAAAACAGGTCAGAAATTAATTTCAGATGTTAAAACATGCTCAGCACTATTTCTTATTTGCAAAATATGAAACGAGGCATACAGAATGCTCTAAATGATATTCGCATAAACCAATATGTCTGATATTAATAAAAATATTTGAATTACTACAGAAAATGTTTGAAATAAAGTCCGACTTGCATAAAACAAATAAAATAAGAGGAAACAACTGTATTTTTGATAAGCATATGTTTTTCATATTAGTCAGATATATCTGAGTTATCAGAAGTGTATAAAGTGTTAATATGTTTGCGCAGTAATATAGTAAAGCTATTTCGCAAAGTACAGCCATTACAGGGCATATTTCACAGAATACAGCCATTAAAGAGCATATTTCACAAAGTACAGTATTTCAGAGTTGATTGTACACTTGAATGTTATTACAAGCTAACAGAACAGTTTGTTCATACATAATTACAAGGGCCATATTTTCAGTGTTTGTACATACTTTGTGGGCATGTGTTAAATAAAAAGAAAGATAACAACACAGGAGGCTCAGATGCAAAAGTTTACTAGTGTACACCAGGAGGCAAAAAAACATACAAGTACAGAGTTTTGTCTGACATGATACAGGAAGTACACAATTCTTATAGTTTCTATTTTCTAGTTTGTGCCCACCTTTCTGACGTGGTTAGTCACAGGGCATCTACATCACTTTTACTAACAGTATTCTATTCATAAAGATTGCTGATGTTATATTTTTAAAAAAGCTTTCCCTTGGGAATAATACAGCCTTGCAAAGCACCTGGTCAGTTATAATGTCTTTCTGTAAATGTTACTCCTTCAAGGTTTCAGGCCTGCTCGAATACAATAGTTGGTTCAGTCTTGTAATACACTTCTTTGTTCTTCTTGCAACATTCTTCCAACAGCTGTGTCTTATCTTGGTAACATTCACAAGGCCAATTGTCCCAGAGGAAGGAGAAGAAGATTTTCAATGCTTTATACATTTAATTTCCTGACCTAACAGATAATCATTAGTGAAAAACATAAGCTTGCTGAGCTGGCTACTGCCAGGGTCAGAGTTCAAATACACTGCAGTTCCAAACTTCAAGCAATTACATGTAAAATCATTCTTATTGCCATATTATTAATAGAATAAAATGCATTATATACTATTTGATTTTAACTAGCACTTTATATATGTTCAAATACATATTTTTCTAACATTTTCCTCCCTTTTAATACTTTTATTCTATTCTGAAATATAAACAATGTCATTTCATCCCCTGGCCTTCTCCTTTAAGGACTTTCAACCAGGTAAGTCATTTAGTTTATACTTCGGAAAGAATTTCATCTGAAATTAATTTTTCTAACTCAATGTCTTGGTACAAAGTTTCAGTTACAGATATATCAATAAAATCTTTGATCAATCTTTTCATGCAGGGAATCCCACAACAGACACATGTTCCTAATAGGAGCAGACCAACACAAATAGCAATCAAGATGTTCATTAGGATAGAACCCCACCCACCAAACAGACTCTGGAAAAAGTTTGTCAGTGGGTTTGGGCCTGGTTCAGTCATGGCCGATACCTGCTGTATTACCTCTAGGTGATCATTAATTTCATGTCGATTGTCTGGTATAAACGCACAGCATTCTTCTTTGATAAGCGCGCACGTACCACCTCTCGCCACTAGGGTGAAGTCAAGAGCCATTCGATTTTGTAGCGCAACAGTTCTCATTGCATTCAGTTCATCAGTCACTAGTTCGAGAGCAGAAAAAGTTGCATTACTCATTACTTCGAGAAGTTTCGACAGCTTTCTCAACTCCCAGATCGATTTGACTGCTCCATATGCTGGAAGTATTCCAGCCCAGGATATTACACTGTCACTCAAGTCCATATGAGTCAATTTTTCTTTGTTTTTTACGGAATGATGGTCTTTCCAACCAGCTTTGATTTGTCCCACTGGATTTACAGGTTTTCCGATTGGACCTTCAGGTTTCCGGGCTACATCTCTCACATTTCGTATCTTACCTAGAGGTAATTCTGCAGTATGTCTTATGGCCGGAACCAGATAACCCAAAAAACAACTGCCGGACCAATTCTCAGTAGCCATTTGTATGCCTTTTTCCCCACAAACAAAATAACAGTTTTCTACTTTAGTACTGACGCGGGTTAATTCTGAATGAAACATTTTCTTGTCTATAATAGACAGTTGTTTATGTAAAACAGGATTTCTCTGTACATCACTTAATGTTGTTTTCATTAAACTCAAATATGAATCATAATTTGTATTACAAACAGTGCCTCTATCTTTAACTTTAATGTAGCATTTATAAGATATGGTTATATTACAGTTACTCCAACCCACTTGAAGTGTATCATTCTTATAAAAACATACAATTCCCTTCTGTGTAATAGGCAAATACAATGCAATTTTGTCTTGTGATCTTACAGATCCTGTATCAAAAAGTAAATTCTCCCAAGTCTCATTTATTCCCAAGGGGACAGCGGACATTAACAGTCCTCCATATGCTGTTGGTATAGCAGTACAAACCCAGCAATTTGAAATGTTCATAGTCTCTACATATACATGCTTCATAGCTAGGTATGTGTTAAAGTTTGGATGCCAGTCTATAGACAGTTCATCACATCTGTCCACTTTCACTTGTGTGGTTACATGTAGGAAAAACTACAATAAAAGGAAGGTCATCACAATCATAGTCAATAAATGCATAGTCAACAAGATGATTAAACAACATCTTTGGGGTTGATCTGTATTTTTACTCGTTTTGCTCTTGGCCATTATGCCTTTGTTGTGTATCAGTCCCAAAATGTTTATCAAGTTGAAAATTCTTTACCGGTTTACAGTGCGTCAGATGGACCCAGGACAACCTCTCAGCAACTTTGACTGCAGTAGGCGTTGCCAACAATACCTGGTACGGTCCTTCCCACTTTGGACTCGCCCAATTCTTTCTCTTCGTAACCTTCAACCACACCCAGGTCCCCGGAGTCAGCACTGCTTCTAACGGTCTGGTCTGTCTTTTACCTGAAAAAGAGTTCAACTGCAAAACAGTTTTATTTGTTAACAGTTTTCTCATGTAGCTAGCTAATGAGCTGTCAGCCTCTAGTTCTGCAGGCATGAGAGCTTTCCACTGTGGCACATAATATGCCCTTCCAAATATCATTTCAAAGGGAGTGAAACCCTTTACATTTGGAACTGTTCTCATGCTCAGCAGTGCCAAAGGCAAACAGCAAATCCAGTTTTTTCTGTGTCTCACTCACTAGCTTCCTCAATTTGTTTTTTAGAATTCCATTGTACCTTTCCACCAGTCCTGCAGACTGTGGGTGGTAAGCACAATGATTCTTTAAGGAGATTCCAAAGAATCTCCCAAGCTGGTGAATCATCTGATTAACAAAATGTGTCCCATTGTCACTATAAATCCTTTCCGGTATGCCAAATCTGGGAATTATTTATTTTACTAGGGCTTTTGCCACGGTTTCTGCATCCGGATTTTTAGTTGGAAACACTTCTACCCATTTGGAAAACATATCTATAATTACTAAACAGTATTTTTTCCCTTCACATTTATTCAATTCTATGAAATCCATACAAATAGTGTGGAACGGATATGGTGGTGTAGGAAAACTCCCTTGCTTGGGTTTGAATGCCCCTTGTGCATGATGTTTGTTACAAATATGACATGCTGCACAAAATTTTTTTGTATAATTTATGAATCCATATGTTTGGAATATTCGATTTACTAACTGTACCATCCCCCCTGTTGAGACATGGCACTGCCCATGGCTCAACAAAGCTGCATATCTAAATAAATTAGACAGTAATATTGTTTTTTTCTCTTTGGAGACATACAGTCCATTTTCGAGGATTGCACCTCGTTTCTCCCATTTTTGTTTCTCTGCTTTCGTAGTTAGTGTCTGCATTGTTTTTAACATTTCTAGATCTAAAATCTCAGAGGGTTGTAATTCCTCAGTTAAAAGTAAAGTTTCTGAGTCTGAGGCTGCTTGCTTTGCAGCTGCATCAGCTTTTGCATTTCCTTTTGAAATTCTATCCTGTTGTTTTGTATGAGCTAAACATTTACAAATAGCTACTTTAGTAGGTAACTGAATAGAATCTAATAAGTTCAAAATAAGTTGCGCATGATTAATCGGTTTGCCATTAGATGTTATCATTCCCCTATTTTTCCATTGTTGCGCAAAAACATGCACTGTAGAGAAAGCATACTGACTGTCAGTATATATGTTTACACATACATATATACTGACAGTCAGTATGCTTTCTCTACAGCTATCAGTTCTGCTGCTTGAGCAGATAGGTTATGCTGTAAAGGTTGGGTTTCTAAGATCTCTGTATCTGTGACTACTGCATATCCTACTAGATTTTTCCCTGTAGGACCCTTTCTGCATGAGCCATCCATGTAAAATGTCACATCGGCATCATCCAAGGGCATATCAGTGAGGTCTTGTCTGGGCAAAGTTATTTGCTCAATTTCCTGCAGGCAGCTATGTGGTGTGCCATCCACAGGAGTTGGAAGTAACATTGACGGGTTTAATGTTGTACAATGTTCAATTACCATATGAGGTTGGCTCAGCAGTATGGTCATACATGAAAGATGTCTAGCAGGAGATAAATATGCTATTTTTTCTTGTAGTAAAATTATCGCGACTGCATGAGGCACTCTCAATGTGAGAGGGTGGAATAACACCACTGAGGCCGAAGCCTGTACTGCCATTGCAGCTGCGACCACTGCTTGCACACAGTGAGGCAACGATCGTGCCACTGGGTCTAACTGTGATGAATAGTAAGCTATGGGGCGTTGCTTATCCCCATGCTGTTGCGTCAAAACTGACGTCATGTATCCCTGTTTACAATCTACGGTCTGAAAGAATCTTTTGTGGTAATTCGGAAGTCCTAAAACTAATGAAGAAGCTATCAATTGTTTTAGTCTGCAGAAAGCTGTTTCTGCTTCGGGTGTCCATTGTAATATATCTTGTGCTGCCATTGGTGTTTTATATATTAAATCAGCCAGTGGAGCAGATTCTAAAGCATAGTTTGCTATCCAGCTTCGACAAAAACTAGTTGTTCCCAAGAAGGACATCATTTCCTTCTTGGTCGCTGGTTTAGGTGCTTGTAAAATTGCTGTTTTTCTGTCTTCGTCTAATATTCTACCTTCATTGGATATTACATATCCTAAGTATCTGACTTGTTTTTTCCAAAGTTGTAACTTACTTTTGTTTACTTTATGTCCCTGTGCTGCTAAAAATTTCAATAATGCTATCGTATCCTCCCTGCATTGATGCTGGGTGGGGGCTGCTAGCAAAATGTCATCTACATAAAGTAGAATCTGACTACCTCCTGGTGGGGTAAACCCTGCCAGGTTGCTTGCCATTTCTTGTGCAAATATCGTTGGACTTTCACAATATTCCTGCGGTAGCCGAGTATAGGTATATCTTTTACCCTGAAATGTAAATGCAAACCAATACTGGCTATTAGGATGTATAGGTATTGAAAAGAAAGCATTGCTTATGTCTACTACAGTAAAATATTTTTGTTGCGGCTTTAAATTGTTCAACAAGGTGTGTGGGTCTGGCACCGTAGGTGCTCTAGGTATTATTGCATTGTTTACAGCTTGTAAATCCTGTACCATCCGCCATTCCCCATTTGCTTTTTTAACAGGAAATAGAGGGGTATTACATGGTGAATCCAGACATTCTACCAGTAGTCCTTCCTTGAGTAATGCTGCTATTATAGGCTTGATTCCTTGCTCTGCATCTTTCCTCAAGGGGTATTGCCTTTTCTGTGGTCTAAATGCTGATTTTGGTGTAATAGTAACTGGTCCTGCTGTTTGAATAAGTCCTACATCTGATTTGCCTGTTGACCAAAGAATCTTTGGTATGTCACACAAGGCTTTTTCTTCTTCTTCTAATAAGAACGCTAATCAGCTGGCTTCACTAGTTTGTAAGTGTACAGCTGGATGTGTCTGTGTTAGCCAATTCAATTTCTGTTTTTGTATTCCCTGCTCTGATAATTCTAACTCAGTTTGTTTTTCCCATCTTGTTGCTTTTTCTCCTAAGTCTGCCCATTTCATATTCTTATTTTTTGTCAAGCTGACATGTGGTAATCGATTAGATTTATATAGTGTCATGAATTCCTGAGGTAATGAACAGCTTACCACACTGTTTCCCTCAGTATCCCAATACAAGGTTCGTAATACTAATCTGTTAAGCAGGATTTTTGAATAATTCTTGCTCATATTCTTTATCAGGTCCTGGCATGCTACAGGGGCGGGGGAGGAGGAGCCATTGCTATTACTATATTATTATCCTCTTTATCTAAAAATAACGTCTTAGCATTTTTAGTTTTTTGTTCCCTTCGGTTTACTTCCTCAATCCACCTGTGTGCCTGAGGAATGCCTAATCGTTGTTGTTTTTTTGCCTGACCTTCTGCGTCAGATTTAAGTTGTTTTAAAAGTTTAACTAATGAAATTTTATCTAATTTACCATCAAATCCATATTTATTAACCCATTTTGTATAATACCTAACATTATCAGCTCGTTGTAATTGCATATATTTTGCGTCTTCAGTTAGGGCCGGATCTCGCAAGTTTTTAGTGCACTGATTTCCCATACTAAAAGAAAATGTTACGTAACCCTTTTCACCATGTGGTATTTCAGTTCCTTACACAGTTTATCTAAAATAACTGCCTACCTTATTCTGTTTCCCTGATCCCTGACAAAATATACAGTAATTTCCTTTTGTCCCTGATCTGTATAACAAATCTTCTGACAATAGTATTTACTGCAACCTAGTCCCTGATCTAAAACAGAAAAAAGGCAAATATCTTCCTACCTGAGCCTCCTGAGTCGACCAGTTCGAGACCGCTCTTCAGCCGCAGATCAGAAAGTGGCCAGCCTCTCAAAACGACAATTCAGTCGGAGGTCTTTGTATTTCAAGAAGAACCGTTTTGGTAGCTTCTCCTGCGCAGTGTTCGACCACCGGTACACTCTGATCTGTAGCTGTCTGAGGGTTTCCGATTCAAGAAGGACCAAACTGTTAAATAAAAACAAAGATAACAACACAGGAGGCTCAGATGCAAAAGTTTACTAGTGTACACCAGGAGGCAAAAAAAAACATACAAGTACAGAGTGTTGTCTGACATGATACAGGAAGTACACAATTCTTATAGTTTCTATTTTCTAGTTTGTGCCCACCTTTCTGACGTGGTTAGTCACAGGGCATCTACATCACTTTTACTAACAGTATTCTATTCATAAAGATTGCTGATGTTATATTTTTAAAAAAGCTTTCCCTTGGGAATAATACAGCCTTGCAAAGCACCTGGTCAGTTATAATGTCTTTCTGTAAATGTTACTCCTTCAAGGTTTCAGGCCTGCTCGAATACAATAGTTGGTTCAGTCTTGTAATACACTTCTTTGTTCTTCTTGCAACATTCTTCCAACAGCTGTGTCTTATCTTGGTAACATTCACAAGGCCAATTGTCCCAGAGGAAGGAGAAGAAGATTTTCAATGCTTTATACATTTAATTTCCTGACCCAGCAGATAATCATTAGTGAAAAACATAAGCTTGCTGAGCTGGCTACTGCCAGGGTCAGAGTTCAAATACACTGCAGTTCCAAAGCTTCAAGCAATTACATGTAAAATCATTCTTATTGCCATATTATTAATAGAATAAAATGCATTATATACTATTTGCTTTTTAACTAGCACTTTATATATGTTCAAATACATATTTTTCTAACAGCATGGCAGACAGATTTCGAAAACCCAGTGCACTTGTGTTTGACAGTAATATTGCTGAGAACTGGAGAGTGTTTGAGCAAGAGTACAACATTTTCATACAGGCTGCATTTGCTGATAAAGATTACCATATAAAGACATTTATTCTGCTTAATTTAGCCTGGTCAGAAGCCATTGAAAGGAAAAGTTAATTTATGTATACACCTGCTGTCTATACAGGAGAGGGGGAAAAACATCATATTGTTGTACCGGCTGAGTCAAGGGAGTTTGAATAAGGCCATTGAGATTTGTCAGAAATACAATCTCACAGAAAAGAACACCAATATGCTTACAAATGGGAATAGCCATAGAAGGCACAGTGATAAAGCTCATGCTGATTGTATGCAGCATGTGGTTAAAAGAAACAGGCCCAAGCACATAGCAGCAACTGGAGCCCCATCAGCACTCACTGGTAAACCCCAGAACTTTCCAGCAAATTCCAGAGTTCACACAGTCTCATTGAAGCATAAGGGTGAGTCAGCAAACTCAAAGCATGGGCCTCAACCTAGTTTCATTGCCAATTGTCATAACTGTGGTGGAAATCATGAATCTAAAGGACAAAATGTTTAGCTTTTGGTCAGCAATGCCACAAATGGAATAAATAGAATCATTTTAAAAGGTTTTATAAATCAAAAGGCCCACATCTTTTATTAAAAGGGAACATTTAAGAAACAAGTTGATCAATTAGAAAGCTGCAAGCCTACTCTTTACGTTGATGGTGTGTCAGCGCTTCATGAAACAGTCAATGCAATAGATTTAAGGGCAAAGAATGAAGTATTTTGTACAGTTCGGATAAATGACAAACCCACAGAGCTCAAAGTTGACAAGTTCTGAGTGCAATGTTATGCCAGCAGAAACTTTTGCTAGAGTGTGTCATGGTGAAAGGCTTGATTTGGCAAGTTGCGCAAAGTTTCTTGCTTAAGGAGGTGAAAATATTCAGACTGAAGGCTCAGTAGTGCTTTCATGTTACTCTGCTGTTGCTACTCATAGATTCATAGGTTGGTACTAGGCTATCGGCCCTAGGGCCTATACAAGCCTAGCCATAACAATTCCCTGGCTATTTCTTCCCACACTATTTACTTCCCTGGACCCCTGTCTAGCAGGGCGACTGACGTGATTCCCGGGGTGAATTTCCTTTCTCCCATCCAATCGTCAAGGTTCCTTTTGAAGAGGACCAAAGAGGCACTGTGCTTGACATGTATGGGCAATCTATTCCAGAGTCTGAGGAGTCTCTGGGTCAGGAAACTATCCCTCCAGCATGTTTTGTTTATTGTGATGACAAGGTTTAGATCCCTGGAGCGTGTGGCTCTGAGGGATTGGGATTTCTTTAAGTGTAGCATGTCCAACAGCTCTGGGTTTGACATGGCCTTGTATGTTAAGCAAAGATCGCCTCTGAGTAGACGATATGTGACAGAGTATAGCTGGAGTTTTTTAAGGCGGTCAGCGTAGGGCATCTGCTTTAGGCCTGTGATTCTTTTAGTGAGGTATTTCTGTGGCCTTTCCAGTTGTTGCAGATGTCTTGAGAGGTACATACCAAACGGGACATTGTATTCTATAATGGGTCTAATGAGGGATGAGTACAGTGGGACAATGACCTCCTTTTTTCTGGATGAAAAGCCCTTAGTGATGAGGTGTGCCACATAGAAGGATTTCCTGACTGTTGTGGTGATGTGGTTATCGAAGGTGAGACCACTGTCCACCTGTGTCCCTAAGTCTCTTATCAAACTTTCGGTGTTTAGTGTACTGCCACCTTAATGGTAATTCACGGATACATGTTTTTTCCCAAAGGGGATAACTATATATTTCTTGGCATTGAGCTTGAGCCCATTGCTCTGGCACCAAGCATCTGTTTCTGTAAGGTGCTTTTGTAGAGTATCTACATCATTTGGGGATTCAATAATGGCTCCCAGTTTGCAGTCATCTGCAAACTTTGTTATCCAGAGTCCCTTAGTGTTGGTCTGTACTTCAGAGAAGTAGATGCCAAACAAGAACGGTCCCAGGACTGAACCCTGAGGTACTCCACTTGTCACTTGTCTGGAGCTGGATTTGGAGTCAGCTACTTTTACAGTGTGGGTTCTATCAGTAAGCCAGTTAGCAACCCATTGGGTGATGTAGGGATTAATGCCCAGCTTAGTAAGTTTAACTATGATTCCAGAGTGGGGGATGGTGTCAAAGGCCTTGGCAAGTTCTAGATAGGCTGTGTCGATGACCTTACCCTTGTCCATGGCTCTGGAGACTGATTCGAAGAAGTCAATCAAGTTCAGGAGACAAGATCGGCCCTTCATGAACCAAACTGGGTGGGGTCCAGTGTTTGAAGGTTGCCAATGTCTTTGTTTATAAGTTCCATGATAATACGCTTCATGGCCTTGCAGATAAGGCTTGTCAGACTGATGGGATGGCAGTTACCGGGATCCAAGGTGGATCCCCCCTTGTGGAGTGGGATAACTGTAGCTGTGCGCCACTCAGTGGGCACGAAACCTGAGGTGAGGCTATGATTAAACATGACACTTAGGTGAGGTGCCAGTTCATATTGTAGTTCATGTAGTACACAGCCCGGGATGTCATCTGGTCCCATGGATGCTGTATTCTTAGCTTTGGAGAGTGCGTTTTTTACCTGTGTGGCCATTATTATCAGAATTTGGCAATCTTCCGGTATTGAGATGGGCCATTTAGGGGGTGAGAAGGGGGTGAAGTTGGCACTGAATCGATCTGCCAGGATATTGGCAATATCCTTGGGATCAGTATATTTAATGCCATTCTGTTTTAGCTCAGAGCAGATCTGAGCATTGCCATTTAGATTCTTGACATAGCTACCACTTATGATTTTATGTGGTCAATAGGCACATCCAGTCATTATTAGGGTCAGAGACAGTTTGTAATGGGACTGCTTTCATTTAATAAGGAAGTCAACAGTGCTAGCTTGAAAGACCACTACTCTAATTTTGCCCAGTGTATTTTTTTCTACCTATACTGATCTTTTTAAAGGCAAACTAGGGAGGCTTCCAGTTGTGTACTCCATGAAGTTAGACTCAGATGTCAGTCCAGTTATCAGGCCAGCAGGAAAAGTTCCAATGGACATGCAGGACAGAGTCAAAGCTGAGCTAGATAAAATGGTGCAGCAAGGTTTAATTTGTCCAGTTACAACTTCAGCTGAATGGGTATATTCTTTGGTGGTAGCTCATAAGAAAAGCTCAGATGACATCAGAATATGTATTGACCCACAAGACTTGAACAAAGCGCTAAAAAGACCTCATCATCCAATGTGCACAGTTGAGGAAATTGCACCCTTGGTGCAAAATGTCACAGTTTTTTCTGTCTTAGATGCAGAGTTCATTTTGGCAAATTCAGCTTGACAAAAAATCCTCATTGCTCACTACTTACAGTACTCCATTTGGCAGATACAGATATTTGAGAATGCCATTTGGGATAAATTCTGCAAGTGAAGTCTTTCAGCATTCAATGGAGCAATTTTTTTCTGGCTATCCTTGTGCTATTATAGTAGATGGCATACTAGTAGGAGGTAATGGTGAAGCTGAACATGAAAGAAACCTCAGAAAAATTCTGGAAAGAGCATGTTAAATGAATCTTAAGCTCAATCCACAGAACTTCAGGCTGCAGGAAGTTACTTGTGTTCGTCATATATTTACTAATACAGGCTTATGACCAGACACTTCAAAGCAAACAACCATTCTCGAGATGCCAGCTCCAGACCATGTTCAAGCCCTGCAACATTTTCTTGGCATGGTTAACTATCTAGGGAAGTTCATTCCAGACTTGAGCCAACTTTCAACACCGTTTAGACAGCTGACACATAAGGATTTAGCATGGTCTTGGTTAGAGCAACACCAAAGACCATCTGATGTCCTGAAACAGAGAATTTCTAGTCCACCAACTCTTAGATACTATGATGTTCATAAACCAATTACACTTTCCTATGGTGTTTCAAAATTTGGTCTTGGTGCAGCCATTCTATAAGAGGATCAACCTGTTGCCTATGCATTAAGAACTCTTACCCAAACTGAAATGCAGTATGCCCAGATCATGAAAGAGCTTTTGGCTATTGTGTTTGCATGTTCAAAGTCCCATGATTATGTTTATGGTAGATCTAGATTGAAACAGACCACCAGCCTCTAGTCACTATCTTGAGAAAGCCTATGGATTCAGCTCCAGCCAGACTGCAATGTATGATGCTTTGATTGCAAAAGTATAATTTCACTCTTGTCTACAAGAAAGGCAAACTTCTTTATCTTGCTGATACATTGTCCAGATCACCCAGAAACACCACAGAACAGCATGAAAATGAGAACCTTGATTTTGAAGTCATGGAAGTGAGAAAAGTTTCTTCCAGCTGACCTGATGAGCTGAGAGATCACACAGCCACAGATCCAGTATTAAAGTGACTCAACCACCTTATCAATCAAGGATGGCCGGCAAAGAAATCTAGTTTATCTCAAGAAGTGCACCCTAATTTTCCATACAGAGATGAGATTTTTTTCTGACAATGTTATCATTATGAAAGGTCCAAAAGTAATTGTTCTAAAATCCTTGCAACCAGAGTACATTACTATCTTGCATCATGGTAACCCAGGAATGGACTCTACCAAAAGAAGGGCTATAGGATTAGCATTTTGGCCTTCTATGTCACTAGACATTGAGAGATCACTTTTACCTTGTTCCATGTGCAATAGTACAAAGCCACATCAACAGAAGGAACCATTTCAGCTAAACCAGATTCCTGAACTACCTTGGTAGCCACCGACATCTTCATGTGGAATGGTCAACATTATTTGGTGCTATTAGACTCTTACTGCAATTGGTTTGAGATTGACCTACTTCCTAACCTAGAATCCAGTACTGTCATTACTAAGATGAAGCGTCATTTTGCAGTACATGGTAGTCCGCACAAAGTTATTTCTGACAACGGTACACAGTTTAGAAGCCACCTATTCAAACGATTTGCTGAATTAGGTGACTTTATTCGTCACAAGTAGCCCTGAGTACACGCAGTCAAACAGTTTGGCAGAACAGGCAGTTCAAAGTGAACAGTACGAGAGAAGTCAAAATGAGATGATAGTGATGTTTTCCTGAATCTCTTGAATCTCAGAAATGTTCCTCATGTTAAACATCTTGGTTTACCTGCTCAAAGACTTCTGTCAAGACAAACCAGAACTGCATTACTAATCAGTAGTCAATTGTTGGTTCCATGTGTCAAGAACAATGGATCAGTGAAAGCCAATCTGTTGAAGAAGCACCTATCCCAGAAGTCCTACTATGATAAGACCAGCAATCTGTTGAAGAAACACCTAAGCCAGAAGTCCTAGTAAGATAAGACCAGCAAACTGCTCAATCAATTATGAAAAGGAGAAGTGAGTGGTAAGGATGCAAACGTCCAGAGGTTATGATTGGATTGGAGTTGTGAAGAATATTTGCCCAGAGCCAAGATCATACATTGTGGAATCACAAGGAGCAGAGTTTAAGTGGAATCAGAAGCATTTTATAATACCAGTGTCCAAGTCTATGCCACAGCACATAGCCTGTGAGAAAGATTCTTTATCTCTCCCTTTTTAATTTCTCCAAGTCTTTTGGTTCTAATACCATGACGGGAACGGACCCCATTCCTAAGTCAAAGTATGATTAAAGTTCATGAAATTAGTATTGGTTCACTCTTTGATGTTAGCCAAAAGTGATCTTCGCAGCACCCGCAATGTGCCAAGTAATGACTCCTTCTGCAATTTGTGCGATGTTACATGAATTGGCAACATATCTAAATATGGTTGTAAATTCTTTTTTATAAGATCAGTTGCTCCTACTACTATTGGAACTGTCTGGGTATCTTTCTTCCACATGGCTCTCATTTCTGCATGCAGGTATTTTATGACTTTGTGCCTCTCTCTTTATCTCAGAGTGAGTTGTCTGGTGTTCCAATTCCGGAGGAAATTCCAGAGAATATTCCCATTCCTGTGAGGAATCCAGAAGTTCCTGATACAAGTTGTTCACTGAAGACCATATCTGTTGCTAAATTCAGTCCAGATGTGTTATGTTACGAGATTTGGTCGTGTCTCCAGACAATGTAACAGATACATGGCAACTTGGATATGAACATTGTGTTTTGTTTCTAATGTTTATAGTAATGCATGTCTAACTCTAACATTGTTTCACAAAGAGCAATCTTTGTAAGTGGGAGGATGTAGATCAATGTGTGTGAATATATCTTTAAGAAGCTACCCAAGGGCTTGCACAATTGTATTGATACTGAGCACATGCAAGCCTGACAGCCATTTTTAGTAAGCTGTTGAGATGTGAGCATGTATGTATCTAAGGTCTGTCTGTTAGCAAGTTTGATTGTATTTTATGATGATGCTGTCTATCCTGATGTGTCTCTATGTATTAAAGCATATTAACAAAATGCTCCACCTGCTTGTCATCTATGTTAGAGAGGGACGAGTGACAGGAAGTAAGTGACAAAGGGAGAGTAAGGAGGTATAAGGAATAAAAATGTAACTGTTCACATTTCTGGATGTAGTTTATCCTGCATTTGAACAAGAACAGAGCAAGATTTTAGCTAGACAGTCTTTCAGAGGTGTTTTGAAAGATGGGAGAGAGGGTATAGATGTGATGGATACAACCTTATACAAGTTCAGACATTGCCCACAGATTTGCTAGGTTTGTAGATAGACATGAGTTTTTGATCATTGGATTGCAGTGACCAACTGGGAATATAGTTGTGTAAAATGTTTTTAGTGCTGGACAGATAGAAGTATGTTTGATAATTTTAAAGCTGGTAAGAAGCTGTGTATATGTTACTTAATGTGGTAGTTCTCACCATTTTAGGCTTTTCGGTGCTATACAGTGGTGGGCTCTGAAACGTGTATGTGCTGTAAATGTATATCATTGTTTATGTTTTAATTTTTGTGAAGCCTGGAGGTTAGTAAGGCTGGAGATGCCATAAAGAAGAGTGGGGAGTAGAAAAATTGTGACAAGAGTAGTTTTAGTTGCATCAGTGAGAAAGTTTTGGGCTCTGTAAAGCATCCCTAGTTTTTGATGAGTTTTTCTTATGCAATTTTGTATATGCAGGTTGAATGTACGATAATCATCCACTATCACTACTAATAGTTTGCTATGGGAAGTGACTTCAATGGTTGTATTATCAAGAAAAACCTCAAATAATAAAGTTAATACTCATAAAAACCTTACATTGGGTAAAGAGAGTCTTCTAGACTTGAATGATGTCACCAAGGCTAAGTCAGTAGAAACCACCTTGACTGAAGATTGCAATATGCAGGTATATGTGGGTAGACTGGATGATTGGTCTATACTGAAACTATAGAGTTTAATGTTAAAAAAATCTAAAGTCCTTCATTTTGAGGACACAAATCATGCTTATGCTTTAAATAACATGATCCTTGATGGAACAAATACTATTAAAAATCCTGGAATTATTACAAAATAAACACATTTGGATGGAAATTAGTTGGAAGTCATCAGAAAATGTTATTGCTCAATCAAGAATATATTATGAACAACTGATGGTAGGGATGAAAGTGATCGACTCCCTATTTTACAAAATGGTAGTAAGATCAAATATTTTGTATTCTCTGTCAATTTGTATTTATAACTATGCCCAAATAAAATGGTTTGCAAAAATATGAAGGATTTTTACAAGACAGATTACAAAAGTTAGGAAACTTGGTTACAGGTACAGGTTGTACCTTTATACCATATATTATAGACTGGTGAAATGAAATTAACCTATAAGTGCCTGAATAATAATAGTACTGCAGCTTCTATTAAGTACTGAAATCAAAATCTGCTTTATGGAGCCTAGGAACAAAGAGAGGTTTGTTGAAGTTACACCATCAAAACCTATTTTAACAAGATCTTTTCATAGTAGGTCAGATCTGATGTGAAATGCACTTCTTAAAAATAAACTCAGTTAGTTTACAGGCCTTTAAATAGGCCCTGGAAAATGTGATGGGGATAAGAGAACATGATCTCAACCTGATATGAGAGAAGCTCACTGAAGGCCTAACATAGGCTCAGAGGTTGATTGTAGCACCCACATTTAACATAACCTCCAAAATCCAGAACCTGCTGCCAAAATTTAACATCTGTTTTCCTAAATCTTCAAAACGCATAACTCCAGTTACCACTTGCCTGGCTTAAACCAAAATTTAACCCCTGGATAATCCCTGAACAGAAAATATCACTGAAAGTTAAAGATGGGGACTGATCACAGTGAAAACAATCTCAGCGTCCCTCTCACAAGAAAACAAGCAGTCTATTTTATAATCCTGAACTAAAACCAAATGATAAATTCCACCTGGTACGAACAGTAACCAACTCCAGAAAGGAAGCTCCTAGTCAGTAGTAATCCCAAACCACCACGAGCAGTAAAATGAATTAAGCCTTTAATTTTTTAACTTCCTTTTATTCATGTTTTAACCAGAGCTTTTTATAAGTATTTTACATGCTATTTCTAATATGTCATTTCTTTATATATTCATTGCATGTTTGACTTTTTAAACTGCTGCTACTTATGAATTTAATACTTTCTGTGCAGCTCTTCATATGAGACACATTTAAACAAATTTTTCTGAATAAGTTTTCACTTTAAACAAGAAGGCTTCTTTAATTAATTACTTCACTTGATTCAATCATTCTATTATAGAAATGGTATATAAGTAAGTTCTGGCTATCACTGTTTCATACTGAAGAAGTCTATGTTTTACTGTGGGCGAAAAGCTACTTGTAAGATTTGTGTTTTTTTATAATCTTAAATAACCTGGTACACCAACTGTCTTAAAGTTCTTATCTTTCTTCCCCTTCATTTATAACTTGTCCATCTCCAGGTAATGTCACCCCCCTTCAAATTATCTGCATAAATGAAGTCTTACTGAATGAAGTCTTACTACTGCTTGCTTTTCTTTCATTACACCACTAAGGAGGTTGCTCAGATGACCTCCATGGACCAAACAGTTTTAAACGTACACCTTTTCTTTTTCTGGATTGAATCTCATCCATCATCTAAACCCAATTCTTCCTTGATACATTAGAAGTTCTCTTCATTTTCACATGGTGGTCTCATTTCTGAAATATCCAACCTTTTCCTGAGTCGATATTGATACTCAAATTACACCTATTTGTTTTTCCCTGCATTTTGACTCAATTAAATTCAATACCAGAAACAATTTTGAAAACAATTGCCAGCATTCCTCTTTGACTTATATATGTAACTTCGTTCTATGTTCCCTAATCTGCATAACCACATGACCCAACTTCCATTCTCCATTCTTTTCTGCTGCCATCTATAGTAGTCTGCATTCTTTGTTTGAGCAGAGTGGTCATTCCCTACTTTCTTCCTCCTGCTTCAGGATTATTGACAATCACTCATTGTATCATTTACTGATTCTGCTTTGGAAAGGTGTAAAACACTTGTTCTATTTGGATTTTAATCTGTAACTGTTGTGATACTGAGTTGTCTTTCAAGTGCCAGGACCGCTAATACCTCAAAGACCATTAAAGCCCTTTCATCTACCAAATATGGCTATTACAAGCTGATGTTCCATGTGGAAGTTCTGACATGGCACACAAAACCATGAGGGATCTGTAGATAGCCATGTCAGAACTTCTGTGCATGTCATAAATGCAGACAATGCCACTGTGCCATGAGAAATAGAAGTAGAATTCTTCCTTCCCCAGGAATGGTGCCTAGGTATAAAGAAAAAATAATTGACCTGAATTATTGGCTAAATAGGTTGCCCCATGTGGATTTAGTACATGTCAGCATAGTGATAAGATGCCTGACAGTTATGTTTGCTAAGGACATCCTACATCTCTTGTTCTAAGTTTTTGCATGCTGTATAAAGCCTTTGCTGTTCCCATAGTCCTTTTTAGGGAGTGTGCAGCTGATGGATGTCCTGACAGAACTAACATATCAAATCTAGGGCAGTATCACATTAATGTGGTGTTAAATTAAAGTTGTACTACACTTTTCAGGTAGTCTGTACCTTTACTCAATGAAGACACTGAGACAGTTCTGCTGTTACGACATTCATTTACTGCACATGAGAATTTTCATCTAGACTAACAATGAAGGGTATATCCATCAAAACGTACTTCAGCTTAGAATAATTAAAGTCTCTTATACAAAAGAAAAAGTCCCAATCTTTATAGTCCCTGGGATTCAAGAAGCTCGGCACAAGGAAGGTTTTAGCCTTGCTCCAAGCGTCCTCACTACAGATGGTGCAGCAGCGCCATATGAATATGTATGAGGGCATGCAGCCGCACCCTCAACGTGCACAGGAAATGTGTGTGAGTGCAGGCGGCATATACAAATGCTCTACAGAGGCGTAAATATGCCCCGACTGTTGCAAAACCTACTATGCCTACTAGTAGAGCCCGCCTCTAATAGTAAGTCAGTAATTCAATGTCTGTGGATACCGAAATGTATGCTAAGCATACAAGAGTGTCCACGAACAGTGAAATAAAATGAAAGTAGTAAACACACAAGCACGTAGTGGAATGTTGAGCTCTTTCCCTAGAACTTTCACAATTAGATTCCCCATGTCCCTATTATACATTTGAATTGCTGCAATATTGAAGGTGTAAGCAAAGCGCAGCATGTTTACACATCGCTGCCCTCCGCCAAGCATAGCTTACACATCAAATTCATTCAAATATAGAAAGACATGCAGAATCAATGTAAATGTCAATAGTGCAGTGTTTAGAGCATCTGCCTAATGAACAGGCATTCGTGGTTCGAGCCCAACAGTAGCACATATCATTTTCCATACGGAATGAATGTTGTTTTGCTGTAAAACTGACATAAGAGTATCGCATGAGATATTTAACTTAAATATCATTCAATCAAAGTGGCACTGTCATAATGAATAAGGTGCTAGTAAGCAGGTGTAAGCACAAATAAGCAGCAGTAAACATATATAAGTACCAGTAAGCAAGTCTGAGTGCACTTGTGTGGGTCTAAGCAATGCCCAGCATATGAAATGTATATAAGTATATACAGATATAGAATATATATATATATATATATATATATATATATATATATATATATATATATATATATATATAAAACCAACAAAAAGGCAAACCGAGGCATAAAAACTCTGTTTATTATAATGTGAGTGTTTTCATACAAATTAATAAATTGTATTTCCTCAGACAAAGAACCCAGCATACAAATGGTATTTAAACCCATAGAATCAATTAAACATTTCATTGAATCATCAAAAAACCCACCATATTCTTAAAGCAACATAAACTTGAAAGCAAAATTGTTAAAAATATATTTGATTCACTTTACTTGATGTGTGATGCTAAAAAAGCACTAGAATTATCCTGCCAAAAGTATAGATGATGGAATATAAAATACAGTAAGAAATTCAAAAGAACTTATCCAATAACAAATAAAAATAAAAATAATAATAAAAATAAAAATAATAAATAATAAATAATTGCTTCCCCTTATCGCCCAACCAAAGACGTTATCTTTCTAAGGCTTTTAATTTAAGAAGACATTTGATGGAACACATGGCATTTAAACCAGGCGAACTATACGCATTGGTTCTAAATTGCCAAAATAGTTCACATTTATCTAAAAGAAGTTCCCATGGGCCCCCTCTAATGTTGTTCTTGACCTGATCAATCACAGTAAACAAAAACCTATGTGTTGGATGCATAATCACGTGTTGAGCCAAAGCATTATTTTCAGCACCTCAGGAGATGCTGTATAGATGTTCATAAATACGCTGCTTGAATACCCTCTCAGTTTTACCTATATAAAATGCCAAACAATTTTGGCATGTGGCAAGGTAAACTATACCTTGAGAATTACAATTAAATTTATCACTAATCCTGTATTTTTTATGTCTGACAATATCTACATCTCCCGCATTTGGCCATCCCAACATTGCTACTATTACATGTGATATTGTTATGGGACCTTTCTAAGAGATTTTTAACATTAATCCCTCTTCTGTAAATAATTCTTGGCTGCATTCCCAATATTTGCATCAGTTTCTGATCTTCTAGAATTAAAGCCCAATTATTAAATAGAATGTTTTTAATAGCTAGAGAATCACATGTATAAATAGTCAAAAAGCCAGTGCTAAAATTATCATTATGATTAGCAACTTGACAACTAGAGTCAAGTTCAGTAACTACATTAGTAAAACCTCTATGAAATAGAGGTTTGAAATGTCCTGTAGTTCTCTGAAAGGCAACTTCTTGAATTAAGTTATCTAAAAGATTTATTGGATATGAACGTTAAAGGAACATAGATTTTAGAGCCTTACATTCCCCGCGGTGGTGGTACTGCGGTAGCATTGTCATCTCATAGTAAGATGCTGTCCGGTTCATTTCTCAGCTAGAGCGTCTTCTGCATGGAGACATGTGTGAATGGGCATACCTTGGTTGAAGGTTGTGCATCAGGGCTGGCAACTTGGCACGTAAAAATCAACTGCCAATCATTAGCGGACCAGAGTTCTGCTGTGGTGACCCCTAACTGGGAAAAGCCGAAAGACACAACAACATTCAAATACAAAGTAGCTGTCCATAGTTGTCATACGGGAAGCTCTAAATAGCTGCCCATTGACTATTCCTCTTTTTTGGTGAGAGGGATGGTTACTCTTGAAGTGCAAAAAAGAATTTGAGTACGTAGGTTTTCTATAAATTGTAGTCAAAAACCTATTGTTCATCAAATCTTTATATAAACAAATGTCTAAAAAAATTGATACATTGCACATCAAAAGAAAAAGTAAACTCCAAAACGTAGGTGAAATGTCTCATCCATTCTACCAGATCAGACACTATATGTTGATCACCTACCACTAGAAAAAACATGTCATCTTGGAAGCGAGTATACCATATAACTTTCTCTTTAAAAAGCTCATCTTGGAACAAAAAATTAAGTTCCTAAAAAGCCATAACAACATTAGCAAAGCTGCCACCACACGGGGATCCCATGGCTATCCCAGTTTTTTGCAAAAAGAATTCTCCATTTAACATAAAATAATTGTTACTAAGTACAACTTCTAAGAGACAAATGACCACATCAATCTCTTCCCCATCCATACCTTTAAGTAATAAGAACTCACGAGTCCAGTCAAGTCCTAATACTTGTGGGATAACTGTGTATAAGTCTTTAATGTCTACTGTTAAAAAGTTGTATGCCTGATTAAATGGTATATTATTTAAATATTCAAAAACCCCCCAGGAATCTCGTCAAATTTGCTTTTTTGTCTTCAAAACAGATTTAAACCTGGAGTCAACCCATTTTGCACATGCATAAGTGATGGATTGACGTCCATCTATGATAGGTCGGAATGGGGGGTCAGATAAGCTTTTATGAATCTTCGGTGTTCCGAACAAAACTGGCGTAATAGGGACTGGCATACTTAAATAATGGAAAGTGTCTAAAGAGATTTTAGCCTCAATGAATAATCACCCGTATCTTATGATGGGCCTGGTTAAGTTGATTAATAGATACCTTTTCATAATTCACACTTTTAGTAACTTATACATTTTGTTTAAGTATGCATGTTCATCCATAAATACAATGCCCCCACCCTTGTCCGGTTGCATAATCCTGACTTTCTGCATATTCAAAAAATAAATAAATTCCATTTCAGGCATATCAGAATGAGCCATAACATTATATCTATTATTACCTTCAAATAATGCCCTGAAATGAATCTCTCAGACCTTCTCAAATAATGCAAGTGTGTTATGAAAGGGTGGGTTAAAAATACTGGCCACCTTTTCATTGTTGTTCAACACAGAATTGTTACCAAACAACATAGATAAATTTAATTTCCGCACAAAAAGTTTCAAATCGCATAATAATTGAGGTAATTTAGACATTAATGGAAGAACAAATTTCATACCCTGCACTAGAAAATCAACAAATGACTGTCTGATGCTGATAGAACTAAAATTGAAATCTTTAAAGTCACCTTGGGAAAATTTGAGCACAGTCAAAGAAGTCACATCAGGTCCAACTATCTCTTCCGCCAATTGTTCTTCCTGCGTTATTGTTTCGGATACTTGGTAGACCGCATCTGAAAAGAATTAGAGTTGTTACGGTTATGGGACCCTTGTGGTGCTCCATTCTTCTTATTATTATTGTTACGCACTTCCTCTTGTCTATTTTTTGGTTATTCCGTATCCGTTCACTCCTGCGAACGTTGTTCCCCGAGTTCACAGCAGTCTCAGCATTGGAAACATCATCAGGGTACGACTCTTCAGCGTTAGTTGCTGCCACGGTGACTTCCCTCATAGAAGAATGCAAAAACTGTTATTATTAACTGGTGGGTCAGGATAAGCTATATGTTGATCATAATCGCATTTATCACATTGCAGTTTACGTTTCTTATTGTCCATGATTTTGTTCAAAAGAGAATCTATACTAGAAAAGATTCTCCAGTAATCAAACTCATACCTGCTAAAATCAGGGTCCGATTTTATGTTATGTTCTAAAGATTCTAAAGTAGGTTTCATATTAACCATTTGATTATTATAGTTAGCAATAAGTAGTTCTAAAAAGTCTAAACCTTGTTTGTTGAAAAATTCGATACGTTGCAAGTGAAACAGAGATCCCTTTTCTAAGCCAACTGGATATTTCCATTGGCGAATACCTTTAGGGACTAATTTGTATTTGATGCAGTCTTTAAAATATAAAATTTCCACTTGCAACATTTTATACTTTAGTAATTTATTGTCAAACTCTTTAAGGTTGGACACAATCATTCACTGCTCATCGTGAGTGACTCCACTATGTTCACCATGCAGTCCACCAAACTGCATAGGGGTACAGAAAAAACTGGTCAAATTAGGTAAATCCAATCGAGAATCAGTGGCCAAACGCCGTTGAATGTCACAATTAGATAAAGCAGCATGTAGATATCCAATAGCTTGACCAGCTTGCAAAATGGAGTTAGATGTAGTTGAATTATGTGAAATACCTTTGGCAGCTGTAGAATTAACAGCAACCTGAGATGCGGGAAGAAAAACTTGGCTGGAAAACTGTTATGCTAAAGCATCCACATGATTGGAGAGACATTCTATAAGTTGTGTTAACGTTCCCATGGCATTCGCCTCTAGTGGAGTAGAACCTTCTCCATGTTGTGAATCCAAGAATAAAGATGGGGAAAGGGAGTTATTACCGTTAGCCATACAAACACATGAACAGGAACCAAACTAAAAACTGTAAAACCAACAAAAACACAAACCGAGGTAAAAAAATCTCCATTTATTATAATGTGAGTGCTTTCGTACAAATGAATAAATTGTACTTCCTCAGACAAAGAACCTAACATACAAATGGTATTTAAACCCATAGAATCAATTAAACATTTCATTGAATCATCAAAAAACCCGCCATATTCTTAAAGGAACATAAACTTGAAAGTAAAATTGTTAAAAATATATTTGATTCACTTTACTTGATGTGTGATGCTAAAAAAGCACTAGAATTATCCTGCCAAAAGTATACATGATGGAATATAAAGTACAATAAGAAATTCAAAAGAACTTATCCAATAAAAAATAAAAATAATAATAATAATAAAAATAAAAATAATAAATAATTGCTTCCCCTTATCACCCAACCAAAGGTGTTATCTTTCTAAGGCTTTTAATTTAAGGAGACATTTGCAACTCAATTTTACAAACTTTGTACACTAGAGGTCCTAACTGAGCAATTATTTCAAAAGGTCTTTGCCAATTACTCTCCCATGGACCATCCATCTGGAATGTCTTATCAATACCTGTGTCCCAGAGGGAAGGTTTTCTTCTGGCATAACAAGATCCTTTGACCATAATTTGAATGCTTGCATTTCTGATAGGCTTTGACACAATTCAGAAATATCTTTTAACCATTGTTGATGCAGTGCAATTTCTAATAATGGTCTGTTTGTACTAACAGTAGGATTGAATGGCAATTGTACAGGCATTTTCCTGCCTGTCATGACTTCAAAAGGTGATATCCCTGTTTTACTGTGTGGAGTTGCTCTGACACCCAGCAAGAGTCCAGGCAAATGTTTTACCCAATTTACACCTTTTTCCAAGCAGTCTTTCTTAAGGCATTCATTAAGAGGTGGATCTGTTCAATGCCAGAGGAGTCAACAACAAATGCCCAGTTTTGAAGCTCTCCTACACTTGGAATGTATCCAAGTCTGTGTCATCACTGAAACTTGGTATAAATGTTCAGAAAGTACACCCTCCATAAATAGGACAGCTGTGTGGCATATCTGTATTTTTAAGGACTATAGCACCATACAACAGATTCCAAGATTCCCAGGTGCCAAAAAACAGAACTTGCCTAATCTCACTAAACAGGACCCACTATCAGTCCATAGACTTACAGGACACCTTCAACATTCTCTGATAACCATCTAAGGTTTCTATATCTCCCTATAAGCAAGGAGTTCATTATTTTGAGACAAGTTAACTACCCATCAATAAACTGGAACACTTATACCTCAAATGTAAGATACATCCAAAAGTTCTTATATTTAATCAACAAAATATCTCTGTACCACATTGCTAGCAAACACAATAGAGGACATAATATTCTTGTAATGTTCCTTTTAAATAGTGCTTAGTCACTATTCTCCTGACATCACCTTCCCTAGTTATGTTCGATAATAAACTAACAACCTTAACCTTTAAAATCTCTAAAACTGCAGGTAGCAATATTCCAGAAATAAATCAGTTAAAATTTACAAATCTCATCATATTCTATGATGACGTTTCAAAATTCACTTATAGCAACATAACTCTATACATTGCCACAACAGGTACCTTCATAAAGGAGTTATATACCCAGTTAAATAATTGCATAAAACTGGCAGTCCCAACTAAATGTAATTATAATGGAAAACTTAAAAGCAAAACACGCTGGTGGTCCACCAACCTTAATAAACTCTACATTATAAGAAAAAATCCTTAATTTATATAATTTATAATTTATAATTAATTTATATTATCAGAACCTTTCAATTAAAGATAACATTTGGAAATTGACTAAAAACTAGAGAAATACTATTTGGTCTACCAAGTCAGTCCACGAACCTGGGTTATCATCTGAAGCTAAGGAGATCAACAAATCCTTCTTTAGTTACATTAGAAAACCTAAGAAATAATATTGACATTTTGCTCTGAACTTGTTTACAATGGTGCCACCTACTCTGACCCAGGGGACAAATCCAAATCCCAAAGCCCACTTATCTTGAAGCTCTGAGGACCCACCCCCTCCATTATCACTTAGCCTGTGAAGCAGAGGTTTGAGCCCCACCAGGGCTCTTGCTTCTGGCTCCAAGCTCCTAGGCATCCAAGCTCTACCTGCTCCAGGGACAGTGTCAGGTGGGAAGTTTGACTGGGGTGGTACACCTGTCAAAGAGTAACATAGGTGTTCTATGGCGAGCTCAGGAGGACAGAAACCTCTCATGGAGCAGAAGGGTAAAAGCTCGCTTGATCTTGATTGTCAGTATGAATACAGACCATGAAAGTGTGGCCTCACAATCTTTCTAGCTTTTTGGGTTTTAAGCAAGAGGGATAATATGCTTGTGGTGGCTAACCATTCATAGCGACATCACTTTTTGATCCTTCAATGTTGACTCTTCCTATCATTGTGAAGCAGAATTCATTCACCAAGCATTGGATTGTTCGCTCACTAATAGGGAACATAAACTGGGATTAGACCATTGTGAGACAGGTTAGTTTTGCCCTACTGATGTTATGCTGTGATAGTAATTCTGCTCATAATGAGAGGAACCACTGTTAGACACCTTGGAACTTGAGTTGATAGTTCATTCTCCAGAACTAAGAATACTTCCTCCACTGGACCTGACAATAAAATTGTCTGTTTACTAAACAATACCAAACAAGCATTTCAATTATACTAGTAGGTTTAGACATTTTCGAGTAATTGTCTTTCTGGCAGCCAATAGCATTAAACTTAGTAAGGTACTAAGATTAGCAATTCAGATCCTATGCTCCATCTCAAAAGAATCATTTCCTTAGTTACAAACATTTGCTAACCCTTACATTTCTGAAAAAGTATTGCCAATTTGTACATGTTCCTGGTTACCTTTCTATTTCCCCTCACACCTCCAACATTAGTGTTGTGTGCTTATGGCATAAATATACATGTGCAAACATTTCCAAACAAAAAATCCAAAACCTCATAGATGTTGTTGCATTCTTGGGAGTGATGTGGAAGTCCTGCCCTCTTTGTGAATCACTTTTCTAGTCTCTCTTCCCAATCTTTATAAATCTTTATAAAAACATAACATATCAGCATAACCTGTAAATGTGTTTTGTCCTTTCTTTATTCCTCTCTCTAACTCTGGCAAACTGACTTCATCGACCTAACCTCTCAGAAATAGTCTTTCTTATACACAGTCATAATTTATCACTGCTATCATTCTATCATTGTTCCAAACGACATTCCTCATTTATCTTCAACTTCAAGTCTCACACATTTGATAAACCTGATGTGTTTTCCAAAAATGGTGTCACATCCTCTTCCTTAAATAAAACTGAAATATGTTTGTAATTACAGTATTTTTTTTTTATATTTTTACCTTATTCATTTTGTAAGTG
Organism: Protopterus annectens; assembly: GCF_019279795.1. Lineage (NCBI taxonomy): Eukaryota > Metazoa > Chordata > Ceratodontiformes > Protopteridae > Protopterus > Protopterus annectens. The sequence continues at coordinate 1,062,845,599 of NC_056748.1, read as the reverse complement.
TTCACTTCTTTTTCTAAACACTCAGTCTCCTCTTTCTCTAATGCTTATTCTTAATCCTTCCATATCTCTAAATACATTTCCTTGCCACATTGATGCAATTCCCACTCAATAACCATATACATGCTCTCACATTTACATTTAAATGCTATCTACCACTTATGCTCAGTTGCCATAAAAAATGTTAATTCCCATATTCTTGTATCTGCCTTTCATCAAGAATTTATAGTCCTATACATGTCCTTATTAACTTTTAACCTCCTTCTCTAATAATATTTTTTCATCAGACATACCAATATATAAATATATACAATCTAATATTTTATATATATGTATATATATATATATATATATATATATATATATATATATATATATATATATATATATGTATATATATAGACCTACTTGAAAAGACAGAAAACCCACTTACCTGAAGACAAAAAGACTGAGAAAAAAACACTGAATCATCAGTTAACTGACTACACACAAAACCGAAAATTTACAGAGGGAAAGGAAGTGGTCAGCCAACAAACACAGGAAACCACACGGAAGCACTTCGAACCCACTTTGCCCCCCACACCCCCCTAACTAATGATAACAACTCTGAGATCACACTATGGTGGGGAAAAGGGCAAACTTCCAAATGTTGGATGACTGCATCCCCTCCCTGGGTAAATTATCAGTTATGTGAGGAGTCATTTCAGTGAAGATTTGGTATTGCCATCTTGGTCTTTTTTTTGGGTAAGTGGGTTTTTGGTCTTTTTAAGCAGACCCATATATATATATATATATATATATATATATATATATATATATATATATATATATATATATATATATATCTATACACATATATACACACACACACACACACACACACACACACACACACACACACACACACACACTCACACACACACACATGCATACATACATACATATATGGATTTACTTCATTAGATCAAATTAACATAAGGTTGAAATGCAAAACATAGACATGGGAACATCAAGAAGGCAAAACAGCGAATGGTCACATACACAGCCAAAATGTACAACATCGAAACACACACATTCAATCCATCACATTTTCACATCTATAAGTAAACACTCAACACAAGTAGAAACCTATCCCTTTAAACTCTACTGTGATATATGCAAATGTCTGCACCACACATGAACCATGTCTCAACTTACAAAACTTTCAGAAAAACAAAGAAAGTGATATTTTACTTACCTTCCCACTACAGTAGGGAAAAGGGTGAATTTCCCAATCCACACTGTACCACGATCTCCATTCAAAAGCTACGAGGTTTAAAGGAAAATATCTGTTACATCTGCAGTTGTTTTTTTTTTGATGTTGTACATTTTATGTTTGTGACCATTCACTGTTTTGCCTTTTTGATGTTTTCGTCTTGATGTTATGCATTTCGATCTTATGTTAATTTGATCTGCTGAAGTAGATCCATATATATATATATATATATATATATATATATATATATATATACACACACACACATATATATATATATATATATATATATATATATAAAATATATATATATATATATATATATATATATATATATATAGATATATATATATATATCATATTATCAAGTTTTTGGAAACTTGAAATTCATATGCTCAAGACTATATAATCAAGTTTCTGAAAGCTCGAATGCAAAAAAAAAAAAAATAAATCTACATTTATGCAGGCGGTAATATCTCCTGCACCTCCACACCCCCTTCAAATTATATATACCAATTCTGACTTTGCACTACAGTGGGAAAAAGGGTAAAACATGTCTGTGTAGATCACTGTATAATGAGGATTGCTAAATTTATCCTTTTTTCCCCTCTGTATAAATTTATTTTGTTTTTATACATTCAGTTTTTGGTAACACATAGTAAGTGCTTTACTTCTCAGTCTTCCTTAATTAGTGTTGCCTACATTTCCCATGCCTTAGCACACAATTTTTTTATAATTATACTGTTTTTTAATAGACCGTTTTGCTTTATACTTGTCCCTAAAATAATGTTTAATGTTCTCTGCATCAATGACGTGAGCTCTAAACATGTTTAGCCAGCTAAAGACAACAAAGCTGAAGGTTATCAGACGCTTATATCTAAATGAATGTCATCAAGGTCCATGTAATTATTCAACTCTACTTGGTTTTCATTAGGCTAATCATTGAATATAAGGCCACATTCGGTATATACCTATGCAAACTCTTGTCACAGCTGGGGCAACCACAATACTTTGCTACTAACAAAAAAAAAAAAAAATCAAGTGCCTTAAATCATAAAAACTATGCAGATGATCTTAAAGCCTTGTCCATTCATTTTGTATCATACAGGCTACTTGGAGGCAACCTCAGGCTCCCATATACACTCTCAACAGGCCCATTCCTGTCAGATCTATTACACATTTGCAAGTTCTATTGTAGAATTAACACCTGCTCATGGGAACTCTCATTTGCACCATAAATAGAACATGCTGAAGGAATGGGTTTATCACAGAGAACACCTCTTCTATGGAACTGTCTTCCAATCCACATAAAGCAAAGTACTTCTCTTATTCCATTCAAATGTAACTTGGACAAATGGATGAGAAGCTGCAACTTCACCACTGGTTTAGCACTCAGGATTGGGGTAACAAGTAAATGCCCCAACATTTCCTTGTTCTGCCCACCTCTGGGTTATATGTATGATAAGGATAAAAACTATCCTGGTCATGTAAGGCTAGGCTTCTTAACATCCTCACAAATCAATATTGTAATTAGTATCTATGAACTTGTGAATGGTGGCTTAGTTTTTGGTATCATTTTATGGGGGTACAATTTTGTTAATGTGAAACGACATGATTAACAAACCATTTTGCTTTGGCAAGCATGGTCTGCATCTGTTCTCTCTAGGCTTTTGAATATTGGCTAAAAGATTATTACCTGTACAGCTGTTTTTAGCTAAAGCCAAATTGATAAACCTTCCAACACAGTAAAATCTACCCAAGGAAGTCTAAAGGTGTTACTGCTCCAAGCCAGGTGTCTAAACAAGAAGCAGCACTCCCTCCAAATTCTCCTTGGAGAAGGCAGGCATCTGTGCAGTTACTGAGACATGGTTTAAAGATGCAGCGAGTACCCCAGCAGTGCAAAATTTATAGGTTCATAGGCTCATAGGTGTGTACTCGGCTAATGGCCCTGGAGCCTTTACAAGCATAGCCCATAGAATTGCCCTGGCATCATGCCGCCTGACGTTATTTCTCAGTGCCTCTATTAAGTAGAGCCAGTGGAGTGATCCCCAGGGTGAACTGTTTATTTCCCATCCACTCATCAAGATTTCTCTTGAAGAGGGCCAATGAGATGCTCTGCTTGACATGTATGGGAAGTCTATTCTAGAGCAGTGTTCCACACATTCAGACCAGCAATTGCAAAGCTTGACTACTACAATGCTAATTCTGGTGGAGCAGCATATGATAATTAATCATGTCCTTTCTTCTGGAAATGCCTGCCATAACAGATTTACACAAAAATGAATTGTTTGGCTATATAACTAACATGACAAGCTGTAATAATTAACACTGTCAAAATGCCACATTCACCCAGTACATTGGGAAAGACCATGTAGAGGGTAAATATTGGAGAGTTTAGCAGAGAGGTAATAGTTGGTGTGTGGTTGTGTGTATGTGTGTGGCAACATGTTTGCATATGTGTAGGGATATGACTTGTCTCACATGAGAGTGTATGAATGTTTTCCTGTCTAGTTGGTCAGTTGGTCACAGTTGCTGGCTTAGTGAATAGGTAGAGTAGATACAAATATGTGTGTGTGTGTGTGTGTGTGTGTGTGTGTGTGTGTGTGTGTGTGTGTGTGTGTGTGTGTGTGTGTGTGTGTGTGTGTGTCCATAATGTCATTGATAGAGGTGTGTGCCTGATGTATGGTGAGTGTATGAATGGGTGGGTGTGTGTCCATTCATGTGATCAGTGAAGGCGTGTTTCTGATGTACAGTGAGTTTTGTGTGTGTGTGTGTGTGTGTGTGTGTGTGTGTGCGTGTGTGTGAGTGTGTGTGTGTGTGTGTGTGTGTGTGTGTGTGTGTGTGTGTGTGTGTGTGTGTGTGTGCGTGTGTGGCCAGGGTACTTCTAAATTTCTCATATGTCTCTACATTAATCAATGAAGGCTGCAATACTGTGTGTGAGGTGGGAGCATGTTACTGTACTAGCTACCCAGGAGACTTTTCAAATATTTCTCTAACTAACTTAATAGAACTACAGAGTTTTGTAGCACAAAGCATTTAATAAAGCATAGCAAGTATTAAACTCCAGTGTCTATCATTACTGATAGACTGCATTCATAAGTGAAGAGGAACATGGCAAAGGTAAGAGGCAAAATTATGGATGTTCTGTAAATTCTCAGACACTTGACAGGTTATGAGAATATGTGTGTGTGTATACGAGTACTGTAGCAAAGTGTTGACTAACACTTATAGTAACACAACGCAATTCAGAGGGATACAAATTAGCTGCTAATGAGATATTTCTTTATTTCCGCTAATATGCCTCTGAATCACAGTTTTTCATGGTTGCTAAAACTACCCCTTTTTGCCACTGCACATTATGCCTGCAGTGGTATTCTTTCTAAATTCCAGCCTTACTATATTGCAAGTACAGCTAACAGCCTAATAGCCAGCTGTTACCCCCCTCTTCTACCAGCCACTAGTAATAAAAAGAAGCACGAATTAGGGATCCTACTATTTCTACAGCCAGCTTGATGCATCTGAGCATCCTTACTCAATGTAACAATTATTTCATACTTACTGTCAACTAGCAAATTCTAAAGCAACATGATGCAGTATGTAAGAGATGTAACTACAAAATGTCTCTGACATAAACAAGTCAGGAACACACACTAGAACCAGTGCACAAAGTACGGACCAGATACATGAACCCACAAAATCAATGCACAAAGTACAGACCAGATACGTAGACCCACAGAACCAGTGCACAAAGTACGGACCAGATACATAGACCCACAGAACCAGTACAGAAAGTACAGACCAGATACGTAGACCCACAGAACCAGTGCACAAAGTACGGACCAGATACATAGACCCACAGAACCAGTGCAGAAAGTAAGGACCAAATACATAGACCCACCTATGTTGAGGCTCTTATATGTAATCTTTCAAACCTCAAAGGCCTCCCTGATTTGCATACAACACAAGTGTATTCAGCACCCTCTAGAGCATCCTGTTAAGACAACAAGCACCAAGACACATACAGCATCATCACAAGGTGCTATAAGGCAAAACGCCACACAAGACAATACTTTAATCATATAAGTTTCTGTTGTGAGACACATAGATGCCCCATTCACTAAGTTGATAGGAAGTAAAACAGTGCCAAAAATGTGAGGTATCACTTTAAATTGGAAATGATCTTGTATAGGTATATGAATATATCTTTGTAAGCTGAAGGTTTATCTCCTTCAGAGTTACTGATGACAAGAGGGCTGAGATCTAAATTGCCAATGTATTTTATCCCGTTGGTACCATAAAACAAAAAACAAACATCAGAAATGTTCAGAAAAAGGCTATTAAAACAAATCCAGTACTATCACCGAGGAGCTAGAGCACTGTTTTTTTCTAAAAAAAAACAAGGAGAGTTATAGTGACATTGGGTGAAACACTTTTCAAGGTACCTTTCACCTCATTGCCTGATAACCATGATGCCTCCCCAATGTGACATGTGCCCATTCACCCCCCTGTAGCAGGTATCCCCAGCTTTCCAGAGGGCAGTTATAGAGGCACTCTTGATGCTGGTTTTGTCTTTCTGTCTTCATCTGCTGTCCATATGCAGACTATAGGAGGGGGAGGGCATGACATCCCATGGTAAGGTGGTCCTATGGAAACTATACTTGCACATTCCCAACTGTAGATGGATGCACTTCTCCCATCAGAAATTAAATGGACTTACCCTCCAAGACAAGGGCTTGAATGTGTCCATACTTGTCTGACCCCATGCAATAAACATCATTGCAGCATGATTCTGGAAAATAATGTTTTCTACCCCTGGTGGCACTTTATCACAATGTAGAACCTAATATCCCCCTCGTCCTAACACATGCCCCTCAGAGCCATATTCTCTGGCTTGGGATATACTGACTGAATGCTAGGAGAAACAGGCAACTGGGAAACATCTCTTCCCAATGGCTAAGGGAGTGTTAGCAACTTACTCCAATCCATCCAGTTTCATTTCTTCAAATGCTTAGGTTTTTTACACACAGTACCCCATTACTAAGGCAGAGCGTAATTACAGTTCATGAAATCAAGATTACTTCACTCTTTGTTGTTAGCCAAGAACAGTCTTCTCAACACCTGCAATGTGGTTAGAACTGCTTTCTTCAGCAGTTCATAAGGGGTTGCATGTATCAGCTGCATATTTAGGTATAGCTGTAAATTATTTTTACTAATCCCATTGCTCTGATTACTACTAGAATTTCTGGGTATCTGTCTTCCTCATTGCTCTTTTTTCACTTGCAAATCCTAGTATTGTAATGCTTAGTGTCTTTCTGTATAAAAAGCACTATAAGAGCTGGATATAGCACTTTCAATAATTAATGCTACCTTTCCCCGGGATTCATGAAGCTTGTGCCAGGTGCAGGCATAGCATCGGTGTTCTAACACCAAATATGGCCGCCAAGCGATTCAGGTACAAGCTGTTTCCACGTGCACTACCTGCGTACACTACGCCTGCACAACTCCCAGGCCCTGTATGTTAATTACCCCATGTGCAGCAGTGCAGCATGCAAATGAAGGTATATAGCGATTCAGGAAGTGGTGCAGGTGTAGTGTAAGCATGCAGAAATGTAAACCGTAGAAAACGGTTTACATTTTTGCTAACATAAAATCGGAGCCATGACAGCCGACCAAACACATGTGTTATATTGTTAATATAAGCCAATGGCTAAATATATAGCCATTGGCATAAAAAATATTTACAAAATATAAAATTAATATTTAATATATATACATATATATATATATATATATATATATATATATATATATATATATATAGTTGCACTATTGCGACGTGGAAGCGCAGGGAAGCGGTATGCAAAGGGGATTGCAAGGAATATATAAAAATATAGAATAAAACCGCAATGAACCACATATCATGATTTCCCCATAATAGTCAATGGCAGGCATGCTACACCATATTATGGTGCAAGGGTTGCTAAGGGGCAGTGACAGTGTTATGCACAGTAGCTAGGAATTAGTAGGCAATGCCATGCAAATGAGAGGAGTAATAGTGAATCGCAGATTCCCCGCTGGTGTAAGGATGCACCTCACAGTGTAGTGTTATAACACCGAGGTGTGCCCTTAAGATAAAGATGACATCAAGAGAGGGGTGTGTCGCCATTGCTGTAAGCACATTGGAACATTGCTAAACCGGTCTGACCTTAGCTAGGCAAAGCTTCAGGATAAGGGTGTATCGAAGTGGCCATAGCTATGCTTAGCTGAGAGTACACAAGGTAACCAAGTATGCATGTGAACGGAGATGAAAACGCACGTAAACCTGGTAAATGGGTATGCACGGGGCGCACTGCAGCTGAAACAGGAAGGATATAGGAAAGAAATAAGGAAATGCTGCATCAGTGAAATTGGAGTACAAATGACTAATTAACACCTAGGAGCCTACAGTGGGCCATTGACAACTGCTAACAAGGCTGCAAGCAGCTACCTGCAGAACAGGGAAGGGGAGGGGCTGTACTGCAAAGAAAACAGTAAAGTGTCAAAGCAGAACAAAGCTGATTTGCAGTATATCAGCTACAAGGCACATTTTGTCATGACTGGGTAGGGAAAGTACAAAACAAGAAAGACGGCAGGTGGATACATGCCTGATAATGGGAGGGGATCCTGGTTTAAAAGTGAATTAAAGGGCATTAGATTAATCAAGGCAGGCAAGTAGATCTCCAGAGTAAAGGCTCCACACTTGCAGTACTCATTGCAAAACCCATAATTAAGACATGCTGTAGCTGGAATAGCTCATACACACCCACTGACATCAGCAGCATCCATAGCACAATACTATAAACTGTGAAAGCACCTTACACACATTTGTGTATTCCCATATACTCTGCACCAGTGCTGTATACAGACAGGGAACTTTTAGTATGTACATGTTAGGGGCTGCCATAGCTTTGATCCACTAGCATGTGTTGGAGACTGAAGGTGGTGTGGAGGATGATGCACACGACCACCTCAGGCACCAGAGGAGGAGAGTGTTCAGACCCAGGGTAACCTACCAGGGGCTACATGATCTGGAGATAGTAGAGCATTACAGGGTGGACAGGGACATCCTACAGCAACTTATGGAGCTGTGCCAGCCACACCTCAGAGCCAGAACAAACAGAGGGGAACCCATCCCAGTGGATACGAAGGTATGTATAAGCCTGAGAATACTAGCTACAGGTATCTTTCAAAGACCAACTGGGAATATCATGGGGATCTCACAGGCATCAGCATCCAGGGTACTCCACCATTTCCTGGATGCCATGTTACCACATGCCAATGAGCACATATACTTCCCCCAAATGCAGGAGGAGTTGGCCAGCAATATGCGTGTCTTCCTCTGTGTGTCAGAATGCCCGGAGGTACTGGGTGCAATAGACTGGACACACATACACATCAAGTCACCACCTGGTGAGCAGGGTAGGCGCTACATAAACCACAAGAGATACCCCTCCATCAACTGCCAGGTTGTGTGCAATGCCCAGGGCATTATCATGGATGTGTGTGCTGGCAGCCCTGGAAGCTATCATGACTCCCACATCTGGCATGCCTCACAGCTGTATCAATTATTTGCCAGGGGTGACATCCCAAATGGCCACCTGGTGGGGGATGCTGGCTATGCAATGGAACCGTGGATGATGACTCCCATCAGAAATGCACACACCCATGCAGCAATGCCATAATGAGGCACACACACAAACCAGAATCATCATAGAGTGCGTGTTTGGGATGCTGAAATCACGGATCCGTTGCTTGGACATATCTGCTGGAGCCTTGCAGTTCATAGGTTCATAGGTTCATAGATTAGTTGCAAGCTAACTGCCCGTGTGAGCCATTTTAAGCCTAGCCAATTATCCCTTGTGAGACACAAACCCTGCACCTTGTGCTTCTAAGGCAAACACCTTAACCATTAGGCCACCCTCCCAACCCCCTCTCCAGGCACATTTGCCCACATCTTCATAGTGTGTGCCATGTTACACAATATGGTCCTGTGGAAAAGCTGCAGCAGGGACAAAATGGTGAAGGCCCTCAAAGCCGACCGCCATTGCCAAGGGCCCCACAGGCACAACGGTACTCAGACCATGAACACCCTGAGCCAGCCCTAGTAGGCAGACGGAGGCATGCCCAGTATGCCCATGCCTTGGCAAAGAGGGAACATATAGCACACACACACACTGACAGTGTAGGCACCTAGGGACTGACACCTTTCTCCACCTGCACACACAGTAAAAATGGATGGCACACACACAAGACTACCTGTAAATTGTCATGTATAGGCAGTCTACTGTGTGCATCCAACATAGGCAGCCCTCAACTATTGCACACACAACTGCCATTGGCACAAGGTAAGTCAACACCTGAACAGTAAATTAAGCTATCAGCATACTTAGATACTGTATGTATAGATTCATAGGTAGGTACTTGGCCAACTGCCAGAGGCCATTCATAAGCCCAGCCAAAATATGTCAGCTTTTGCCACCCCATTGATCCATTAACTGTCCCTCTGTGGAGCAGAGCCAATGGCAGGATCCCTGGGGTGCATATACTGTTCCCCATCCACTCTTCAGGTTTCTCTTGCAGAGTGTTAGTGAGGGGCTCTGTATAATGGAGTTAGGGATGTTGTTCCAAAGTATGGGGAGTGTCTGTGACAGCAATCTGTACCTCCAGCATCTTCCAGTTATTGTTGTGGCAAGGTTCAGCTCACTACAGTGTGTGGCTCACTGTGACATGGATTCCCAAAGGTGGAGCATATCCATCAAGCATGAGTTCGACACGGCTGTGCTGGCCAGCGGAAATCATCTCTGGGTGAACGAGATGCCACTGAGTAAATCAGGAGTTTATTCAGTCTGGCTGCATAGGCCATATGTTGGAAGCCAGTATTCCCCATGGCGAGGTACATTCGTGGACCTCCCAGCTGTTGAAAGTGTCTTCTGAGGTAAATCCCACATGGATTATTATACCCTATGATGGGACTGATAAGTGATGAGTAAAGTGGCACTATAACCACCGTATGTCTAGATGGGAATCCTTTAGTAATCAGATGACCTACATAGAAGGATGTCCTAACTACTGTGGAGATATGATTGCCAAAGGGGAGATCACTATCTGCCTTAGTTCCCAGATACCCCATTACCTCATCTGTATTAAAGTGGCTGCCACTTATGTGTTAATATGTAGGTTCTTAATATTCCACAATGGAATGACTATGCAGTTAGTGGCACTTGGCTGGAGGCCGTGAAGTTGACACCCTGTGATGTTCTCTGTGAGGCCCCTTGAGGGATGTCTGTGTCAGCTGGACTATCAATCATGGCTCCCAGTTCGCAGTCATTGCCAAACATGGTCTGCCATTGTCCACCTGTGTTTGCCTGTACCTCTGAGATGTATATGCCAAACAGTAGGGCTCCCAGGACTGAGTCCAGTGGGCCACCAGTCATGACTGGTCAAGAGTTGAACCTGGAGACCTCTAGTCGTACCATGTGGGTTCTGTGTGTAAGCTTGTTGGCAGCACAACCTGCGATGTATGGGTGCATGTACAGGCTGGTATGTTTATCAATAATACCTGAGTAGGACATAGTGTCAAAAGCCTTGGCAAGGTCCAGGTAGTATGTGTGAACCACCGGCCCCATCATCTAACATCTTGGTGGCTGTATGTAAGACATCAAACAGGTTCAGTAGGCATGAACTGCACTCAACCAAGTTGACCTGGGTTGGGTCACGTGTTCGGAGGTTACCAGTGTCTTTGTTAATGAGTGCCATTAGGATGCAAACCATATCATTGCAGACCAGGCTAGTCAGGCATATGGGGTGGTAGTTACCATGGTCAGTTGTGATTCCACCTTGATGGAGTGGAATAACCGTTGCCACGCACCTTTGTATGGGCATGTAGCCTGTGGAGAGGCTGAGGTTGGAAAGCTTAATTAGGTGAGGGGTCAGGTTGTCTTGTACAGTTTGCAAGATGCAGTCTGGGACAACATCTGCTTCCATTGATGCTGTGTTCTGCTGTTAGAGATGGCCATTTTCACCTGTGTGTCTCTGATGTGTGGGATACTGTACCTTTTGGGTAGTGTTGTTGACTCTTTAGGGGGTGAAGTATGCACTGAATGTATCTGCAAGGATGTTGGTGATATCGGTAGGGTCAGCATATTTTGTGCTATATTTCACCGGCACAGTGCAAATCTGTGTGTCACCACTTAGATCCTTGACATAGCCAAAGAAGGCTTTGTGGTTATCTTTCGAATCCTTGCGTATTCTCCTGCTGATGTTAGCCTTGGATGATGTCATGAAGGACTTACATATCATACTAATAGTGGTCATAGATGTCTGCCCTTTGTGGGATTTGCTGTTTGTCTGGAACACTGTCCTTCTTCTGTAGTATAGGCTATTTATTGCAGAGGTCCACCAGACTGGTGTCCTTGTGTAGAAGGAGTGAGTCTTGGTTTATCAGTGATGGCACAATCCATACATCTGTGTAGGTGCTTATAGACTGCATTTGTAAATCTGTCTGTATCTTGAGCAGTGTTTCCCCTTAGCGTGGGGGCTGTGAAACCTCCCACCCCTGTCAATAGTAGTGTAAATTTAGCTGTAGGAAAGGTATACACTGTGGTATCCATGGGTAGGGGAGATTCTTGGGTGTGCAAAAAGTGAATAGTGCATTGTCAGATCTAATCAGTGATCAGTTAACCTCTGCTGTGGTGCACCTGTTGCCCATGTTGGTGATGACCACTTCTAGTAGTTTCCACCCCTTGTTAGGGAGATTACCACCTGATACAGGGCATGTGAGGTGATAAATTCAAGGAAGCGCTGGGCCTGGAAGTGAGTACTGGAGTACGTTTCCCAGTTAATGGTATGGTAGTTGACATCGACCAATGCCAGGGTGTGCGTTAGGAGTGTCATGTTCTCCACTGTCTCCAGGTAGGTGGAGTGGCAGTTCTGGGTCATGGAAGGTGATCCGTAGCAGGCTACAGTTTACATTGCAGTTGTGGCTGATGTTGCCAGCACATGGATGATCTCAGAAGTATCATGCTGCCCTAATAACCTGGAGGTGTAGGTATCCCGATTGAATAGGGATACAGCCCCTCCATGTCTGTGTCAGTCCATGTTCTGTGGCTGAAATGTGTGATATGGGTTGTAGTCTGGTAGTGCTGGTGTGCTCTCAGGACCCTTAAGACAGATCTCAGTTACTGCACAGATGTTGATGTTGTCCATCCTGAGGAGTGCTGTGAGTGCATGCATGTTATGATCACAACCCCTGGTGTCGAGTAGCATAACCCTCATTGAATCTTCTATTGTGCCATTTACAGAGCTGGTATTCACCTTTGAGACTCTCCTACATAAGGCACCATGGGGGCGCCAATAGCCTTGGCCAGTATTCCAAAGCCTAAGGCTGACACATAGGCCGGTATGGTATCGTTGCATGCATGTTCCCCATCTGTGCTTGTTTTTCATCTCTCCTCTAGGTAACCTAGTGGTAAGCAATATAAAGCCTTAAACTTATGCAAGTCTTCTAGCTTCCAAGAAAGGCTTTTAGAGTGACTAAGTATCAGGGTTCTGTATGTTCTTGCTGTACTTAACTGTTTCCTGACTACATGGTGATTTCTCACTGTACATTGTGATCTGAAGGTCTGTTTATTCACATATTATGGCTGTGATGGCCTGCACTTTAGAGGTTCACAGATAGCCTACTACATATCTGCCCAAGGGCATTTAGAAGCATAGCTACAGTGTGTTGGCTTTCTCCACACCATTGATGAAGTAACTGAGCCTCTGTCAAGCGTAGCCAATGAAGCAATTCCAGGCAGAGTTGCTGGAAGCTGTTGAAGACTGGGGTTGTGGAGGGTGATAGGGGTACTTAGTGATCTAAAGAGGGCATGTTAATTTGACAATTCATCACCATTCAATTCCCCAACAGGTCTCACAGTTATCAAACTGGATAGGCTCCCCCACCCCCTGGCTGTATGGTTTTGGGACACATGATCCCAGGGGTGTATATTCTGTTACCCATTCACACAACAAGGTTTTCCTTGAAGTGTGTCAGTGAGGGGCTATGCCTAATGTAGTTAGGAATGTAATGTATTGTCTCACAGTACCTTTGTTATATGTTGTTATTTCAAGAGTACGTGAAGCTCAGTGAGTTTGGGGGGCTCCGCCCTTTGCTTAGCCTAGCTTACACATAGAAATCATCTAAATAGGAAATAGGCGGAAGCAACATTAATGTCAACAGTGTCATGGTTACAGCATCTGCATAGTATCTGTGCATTCGAGGTTCCAATCCCGATAATGGCAGGGATGTTTATCATGTTCAAAAGTATACCTTAACCACAGCTTGCATATATAGGTAGTAATCGTCTGTATAATAAACATTCGAAATACTCATATAAACCCATGTGTGCTGGAGAGTACAGTCAACAGAGAACGTAATGTTTTGTCAGCACATAATGAGATGTTACTTCACTGACATGTACATATCCTGAGTAGTTAGCAGATGTGGTCGTGTTTGCGCGCACAGGTTATATGTTACAAAGTTTGTTTAACTGTTTAACCGCTGCTATAATGTCACACAAACACTTATAAACATGCTTACAACTGCTTAAATGAGCCTTATTCTGGAGTAAAAAACATTTGTAAAGCATTGCAGGTGTTGAACCCTGGACCATGCACACTATAGTCATGGGACTTACCACAAAGCCATCTGAGGTGTATACATGTTTCACAATCTTGAGACTACACCTTATACCATATGCATTTCACTGTAATGATTACAAATGGGACAGTAACTTTGTGTACATATGTACAGTACATTGTAATGTACTGTAGTTTAGGAACCAGCACATTCCTGTCTACATATGTATTACTGTTACAAATTAACACGGGAAAAAAAAAAATATATATATATATATATATATATATATATATATATATATATATATATATATATGTGCATGTCAGTAATGTCTGCACACACACACACACACACACACATATATATATATATATATATATATGTATATTATACAGTTACATCAATAGCCATATATATATAAACATCTATGAACACACTTTGTGATACAGAAGCACTCCAAAGGAATTAGAGTATACACAAAACACATGCAGCTCTCTTATTATAACAATTAATATGAACCTAATTCACCATAGAAGGGGTGGTTGTTGTGTATGTGAAGATTGGGGTGGGGGAGGAATGATGGGTAATGCAATCATGCATCAAGGAGGGCCTGGGCAGATGTCCAATAAGTGAACTGGAGAGGTATACATGGAGTATGGGGACAATATAAAAAGGACAGAAAATAAGAACCTTTCTCATTCATAATACACCCTGTCATGTCACATTGCAACACCTAATTTCACAAACATATGAACATTAACATGTATCAGACATATGTACACCAACTGACTGTCTCATTTGCTTTCAGTAGTGAGGAATGCCTGTAGTAAAATGTATATTCTAAACACCATAACATGTGTACATATATCAGATGCCTTAGTGGTAAAGTCAGTGACTGTGGTGTTCATGGTCCTGGGTTCAAGACCTGCAAGGGCTGTTAAGTTATTTTGAGGGCCAGAATAATGGCTGTTGGATGCACATGGATTAAAGCACTTGTAAGCAGATTTCCACGGGTTTGCGTGACGGTAAGCGATGCTGAAACACAGTAAACGAGAAGCGCTTCACAGGTTTAACCTTTGCTTAATGTCGCACAGACTAGGAAAGCTCACAAACAAAGGCAAAAAACAAGCTGAGTAACGCAAGTCACCACATCACAAATCAGGCAGTTTGAACTGTCTATTTGTAAAGCGCTTTTTGTCTCAGGCAATCCCAAGACTTCTTCAGACAAAGTACTAATACACATGCCCCTTCTTATAACTTCCACAATTAAATCAAATGGCACACCATTGGTTAAAACATCATTTCATTAAGTATGCTAAACAGCTCTAGGTCAGTGGCCACAAGTCTGCCCCTTTATGAGCAAATCACAACACAATATAATATAGTATAATATAAGCAAAAATGCCTGCTTGCTTTTGCCTTATGCATAACACAGTTTCAATCATTAAGCTAAAATGCAATGCCTGCAAAAAACTGTCATGCATTTCAAACTAACTTTCATGTGAAGACATATTTTACTCCCTAAGAGTACGTCACAACCCAGTATGAAAGAAACGTGCTGCAATCATGCCTGTTTAGTCGTAAACATCCACAAATAAATTATCACACCAATTGTTAAAAGCATTAAAACATTAGGTATGCCTAAAAGTTCTAGGTTTAAAATCACAAATCCATCCGCTGTGAACCAGTCACAACTCAGTGTAAAAAGGGACGGATGGCATGCTTTTGCCTTTAAGCATGAAACAATTAAGCATAAAAATAAAAAATAAAAATTAAAAATCTAAAAGGCAGTGCCTACAAGTAAAACTGTCATGCAATACTGACAGACACAGACAAACAACATAAAACCCCTGAATTTAAACTTCAGGTCATGTTTGACCCAGTAAAAGAAGGCAAAGGCAAGAGGTGCAAGTCCCCCAGATATAAACTGGTCACAGCACCGGTCGAAAACAATCTCCAAGCTGATTTGTAATGTTAATTGTGTTTTGACCCTTGTGGGCAGATCTAACACCAAGTAAGAGAACTGGTTGTATGCATTTACTTTATGCATACAACAGTTATCATTGTAAACTAAAACACAATACTCACAGGTTAAGGCTATCAAATGACACAAGCAAGTATTAGGTCATGTTTGTCCCAGTCAAGAGCACAAACTCTAAAGGTGTAAAACAGCTAGTTGTAAACTGGTCATGGCACAGTTTAAAATTACCGGCTGCATGCGATTGCCTTGTGGCATAAAAAATATGTTCAATCACTTACCTAAAGGCAAAAGCTGCCATTACTAACAGACACAATCTAATCAATCTAATTGAGGCAAACAAGTTGCAACAACATCAACTTACGTAAACCGTCAATGGTGGACAAAGCAATGATGCCAAAAATACGTTATATGGCTACCATAAATAGTGGGTCGCCACTACGCCTACAGTTTATATAGTAAAAACTGGTAAATGCAAACTAACAATTAGAATATGTTGCTAAAACTAAGAGTCAAACCTGTTCCTGTCTATAATAAAACAATGGAGACACTTAATGGAAGGAGGTTGAGATACAACCCATTAAACAACAATGTTAGGATATACAGAGAATATATATAGAGAGAGAGAACGTAACAGAGAAAAGAAAAAATGTGTTAAAAAATGTTTACACAGATGTCAAAGGAAATGAATGATAAATAAATAATGAATAAGCAGCAACTATGAAACACTATATATATGAAATAATATATGCAATGAAGTTGTCAAAAGTGATATGAACTGTTGAATCCTGAACTCTAATGCTCAAGTACTACGCAATGGAACCAAGTCAACTTAGAAGACTCTTCAATTTTAAAATGCAATGAATGGATCACATTTCATTTAAACCTGGATATGTGCTGGCGTCCATGCGGATTTGCCACGTGAGTTCCAACACTTCAAGGTGGATGGTTTCAGGGCCCCCTCTCCCATCAGAATTTACACAGTCAATAGCCTTGAACAAAAAATTATGGTTGGTGTTGTCAGCTACATGTTTTGCCAGTGCATTGACTGTTTTTAGTTTCCTGATGTGGTACGTGTGGTCATAAACACGTTCCCAGAGTTTCCTGTCCGTTTTGCCAATGTAAAAAGCTAGACACTGTTGGCACTAGGAAAGGTAAACAACAGCTTTAGATTGGCAGTTGAACTTGTACTTTCGATCTCTAATTCTGAATTGTTCCCCTGTATCCATGTGGGAGCAAAAATTGCACATGTTACACTGAAACATCCCTATCCTGATAGGGGGTGCAACTCATTGACCTCCAAAAGATTTTTTAGGTTCTTTCCTCTCCTCCAAGTGATTTCAGGGTACTCTGGTAATTTATTTCTAAGATTGTTGTCATTTTGAATGAACACCCAGTTTTTCTGAAGGATGGATGCAACTATCTTGTGGTCCGTATTGAATGATGTAAAAAGACTACAAGGTGGTGGAAGTGAACTCTCAGGATGGTTGGTCATGAGCTGGTTATTTTGGAATATGTTGTCATGGGGGCCTTTTAAAATTGGTTGGTATGTCCCCTGTTCTCTCTTATGACTAACCTCTTGGATCAGCTCATCCACCAATTGTTTGGGTAACCCCGGCCCAGATTTGACACCATTCAAGCAGCCCTGACAAGCTGACCTTTCACTACAGATCTCTTTTGATAAGTCAGGTGACAACTGCTGTAGTGAAGGAGGGTGTTGGAATAATTGTCCTTCTTGTGAATTTTAGCACACAATGCATTAATGCTTAAATCTTTCCACAAATCCACATCCAGGTAGGCGATTCTGTCAGGACTAAATTTGTGGGTAAAAAAAAGAAAATTAGTGGTGGAATTGAAGAAATCTACCAGTTCTACGGCAACTGCTTCACCACCGCTAATCAACATGAATATATCATCCAAGAAATGAGTGTAGAAGGCAATTTTGTTGTTTATAGCTTCATTCTTCTGGATGATTTCCTGTTCCCAATAAGCCATGACCAGATTGGCAAAACTGCCACTACAAGGTGACCCCATGGCTACTCCTACCTTTTGTAAAAAAATAGTGTCGTTAATAATCTAATAGTTACTAGATAAAATTATGTCACATAGTTCATCCACCAAGGAAATGTCTGTGTCTGGGTCAAACATGACCTGAAGTTTAAATTCAGGGGGTTGATGTTGTTTGTCTGTGTCTGTCAGTATTGCATGACAGTTTTACTTGTAGGTATTGCCTTTTAGGTTTTTAATTTTTATTTTTTTATTTTTATGCTTAATTGTTTCATGCTTAAAGGCGAAAGCATGCCATCCGCCCCTTTTTACACTGAGTTGTGACTGGTTCACAGTGGATGGACTTGTGATTTTAAACCTAGAACTGCTAGGCATACCGAATGTTTTAATGCTTTTAACAATTGGTGTAATATTTTATTTGTGGATGTTTACGACTAAACAGGCATGCATGCAGCACGTTTCTTTCATACTGGGTTGTGGCCTACTGTTAGGGAGTAAAACATGTCTTCACATGAAAGTTAGCTTGAAATGCATGACAGTTTTTTGCAGGCATTGCATTTTAGCTTAGTGATTGAAACGGTGTTATGTATAAGGCGACAGCAAGCAGTCATTTTTGCTTATATTATATTATATTATATTATATTATATTGTGTTGTGATTTGCTCATAAAGGGGCGGGCTTGTGGCCCCTGACCTAGAGCTGTTTAGCATACTTAATGAAATGATGTTTTTAACCAATGGTGTGCTATTTGATTTAATTGTGGAAGTTATAAGAAGGGGCATGTGTATTAGTACTTTGTCTGAAGAAGTCTTGGGATTGCCTGAGACGAAAAGCGCTTTACAAATAAATGGTTCTAACTGCTTGATTTGTGGTGTGTTGACTTGCGTTACTCAGCTTGTTTTTTGCCTTTGTTTGTGAGCTTTCCTAGTTTGTGCTTGTTCTATGGCTGAAGAAACAGCAACTACACCCGCTACATCCAAAAAAGAGGATGACTTATGAAAACTCAAATCGCTGATGGAATTATTAGTAAACCGAGTGGACATGCTTACTGTGTGACTGGATATCTTATCTAGCAACTCCAGTAACACGGTCTCGTATACAGCAATGCCCCAAATGAATGGTGACACGGACACGAGCTTAGGGATGGGCCCTGGGACACAACCAATTAACAACTCTAGGCCAGTGTTGAATGTGCAAAATCGAATTTCCAATGGAGAAGTCAGTGGTCCCCTTGAGCTTATTGGAGCTCCTAATTTTACTCAGTGGCTCTTCAACAATCAACAAGTAGCAATGACGAGGAGCAACCGGCTAGAGGGCTAACTGACATTTCTTTACAATTAAAAACTTTAGACCAGAAATTTTTTTAAATATAAAAAATAAATATAATAAAACCCAGCTATAGATTGCTTATTTTAAAGAATGTATCAGTGAAGGGATTGTTCCAAAGGGCCTACGTTCCTGGCAATATCCCACGGGTCTAGAGAATGGCTCGGCCTTCCATATTGATCTAGTAAATCTTTTCAACAAGCATGGTTTAGAATTGTTGGACCTAATATGCAAACACTACACTATTCAGTGTGAGACACTCATGGAAGAGGCCCCAAACTTAGACCAAATGTTGCAGCAAAATATCGACTTTGATCGTTATAGGTTTGATTATGAGTGTATATTCAATAGCATTGATTCTTACATCTTTAAAATAAAAGAAACAAAATTAAAGAAACTGAATCGCGACAGGGCAGCATACAGTAAGAACCAAGCCTACCCACCACCCCCTCCCTCTCAAAGTTACCAGTCTATTAGTCAAAAACCCACTAATGTGGTTAACAATGTTAACCAGGGACCCTCTGGGCCCGGGGAAAATTTAAACGGCCCCAATTATCCAATAAGGAAACAAAAACAAATGCACAATGCCCCCTTGAGTGAGGCAGGATCAACCAGTTACTCTTCTGTGGTAACAGGGCCTCAAGCCCAACAACAGCATAACCAGGAGGTACAAACAAATTTTTGGGCAGGAGCCTCGTATTACAATCTTCGCCATCAGCCACAGAGGGTGACCAATTCCAACAATTATTACAACAAGAGGGGGAGGAGTGACTGGTAATTGACACTAATGCTGTGTCAAACAAACCCACTATTTTGCTGAATACCAACAAGGATTTTAAAATCTTTAATTTCACTGACATTGCTATTGAACAACCCCTAGTGGAACTCTTAGCGAAAGGGAACACCTTTGTCCCCGATACTAAAGCTGATCTAGTAAAAACAATTATTGACTTTAAACTTTTTTCTAGGAAACTCAACTCGAATGTAATACTTGGAGACAACCCACCTAACAACAACAGGCTACATGTATCCAGTACTTTTTTACCGGTCTTACATGAATCCATTGCACTATTTACACAATGAGTGAACTCGATCTGAGATGTTCGTTACACAACAAAAGTATACAAAATCAAGCCAAAACCAACATTACCCCTGACGAAAAGGAGCTTTTATGGTCCATCAAGGGGGCTGGTGTTAGGGTTATGCAACCAGATAAAGGTGGTGGTGCAGTAATTATGGGTCAAGAGGATTATGTTAACAGGATGTTGAGTGTTTTAAGGGGCGACACCTATGAAGTGAGATCCAGACACGAATTAAACATAGCATACAATAGGATACATTCATATTTGAACGACCTTTTCATTGAAGGGAAAATCGATATTGTAGCCTTCAATTACCTTTCCATGTTAGCCCCTAGAATCCCTAAATTGTTTGGGATTCCTAAGATCCACAACTCCATCCAAGACCTACCAATGAGACGACTGGTTGATGCTAGAAATAGCATAACATACCCATGTGCCAAATTCATTGACAACATACTCAAAAAATATGTTGTCATGGAACCAGATATTTGCAAAGACTCATGGTCATTCTTACAGTCTGTTAAAGACCTCAAATTCGACCTCAGTCTCAACTTTCTCACGGTCGATGTGAGCGATCTGTATTCATCTATTCCACACGAGGTGGTTATTGAATGGGTCAACTTCATGTTGAGAAAGAGAGGTGCACCAACCACAGACATTTCCTTGGTGGATGAACTACTTGACATCATTTTATCTAGTAACTATTTGATTTTTAATGACACTATTTTTTTACAAAAAGTAGGGGTAGCCATGGGGACACCTTGTGGCGGCAGTTTCACCAATCTGGTCATGGCTTATTGGGAACAGGAAATCACCCAGAAGAATGAAGCTATGAACAACAAAATTACCTTCTACACTCGTTTCTTGGATGATATATTCATGTTGATTAGGGATGGTGAAGCAGTTGCCATAGAACTGGTAGATTTTTTCAATTCCACCACTAATTTTCTTTCTTTTACCCACACATTTAGTCCTGATAGAATCGCCTACCTGGATGTGGATTTGTGGAAAGATTTAAGCATTAATGCATTGTGTGCTAAAATTCACAGGAAGAACACATTCCAACACTTTCCTTCACTAAAGCAGTTGTCACCCGACTTATCAAAAGAGATTTGTAGTGAAAGGTCAGCTTGTCAGGGCTGCTCGAATGGTGTCAAAACTGGGCCGGGGTTATCCCAAACAATTGGTGGATGAACTGATCCAAGAGGTTAGTCATAAGAGAGAACAGGGGACATACCAACCAATTTTAAAAGGCCCTCATGACAACGTGTTACAAAATAGCCAGCTCATGACCAGCCATCCTGAGAGTTCACTTCCACCACCTTGTAGTCTTTTTACATCATTCAATACGGACCACAAGATAGTTTCATCCATCCTTCAAAAAACTGGGTGTTCATTCGAAATGACAACAATCTTAGAAATAAACTACCAAAATACCCTAAAATAACTTGGAGGAGAGGAAAGAACCTGACATCCTTTGGAGGGTAATGAGTTGCACCCCCCCCTATCAGGATAGGGATGTTTCAGTGTAACATGTGCAATTTTTGCTCCCACATGGATACAGGGGAACAATTCAGAATTAGAGATCAAACATACAAAGTTAAGTACAAGTTCAACTGCCAATCTAAAGCCATTGTTTACCTTTCCCAGTGCCAACAGTGTCCAGCTTTTGACATCGGCAAAACGGACAGGAAACTCCGGGAATGTGTTTATGAGCACACGTACCACATCAGGAAACTAAAAACAGTCAATGCACTGGAAAAACATGTAGCTGACAACACCAACCATAAATTTTTGTTCAAGGCTATTGACTGTGTAAATTCTGATGGGAGAGGGGGCTCTGAAACCATCAACCTTGAAGTGTTGGAACTCACGTGGCAAATCCACACAGATGCCAGCACATATCCAGGTTTGAATGAAATGTGCTCCATTCACTGCATTTTAAAATTGAAGAGTCTACTAAGATGACTTGGTTCCATTGCCTAGTACTTGAGCATTAGAGTTCAGGATTCAACAGTTCATATCACTTCTGACAACTTCATTGCATATATTGTTTCATATATATATTGTTTCATAGTTGCTGCTTATTCATTATTTATTTATCATTCATTTCCTTTGACATCTGTGTAAAAAATTTTTAACACATTGTTTCTTTTCTGTATTATGTTCTCTATCTATATATATTCTCTGTATATCCTAACATTGTTGTTTAATGGGTTGTATCTCAACCTCCTTCCACTAGGTGTCTCCATTGTTTTATTATAGACAGGAACAGGTTTGGCTCTTAGTTTTACCAACAGATTCTAACTGTTAGTTTCTATTTACCAGTTTTTACTATAGTGGCGACCCACTATTTATGGTAGCCATGAAATGTATTTTTGGCGTCACTGCTTTGTCTACCATCGACGGTTTACGTAAGTAGATGTTGTTGCAACTTGTTTGCCTCAATTAGATTGATTAGATTGTGTATGTCAGTAATGGCAGCTTTTGCCTTTACATAAATGATTGAACATATTTTTTATGCCATAAGGCAATTGCATGGAGCCGGTAATATTAAACGGTGCCATGACCAGATTACAACTAGAGGTTTTAAACCTTTAGAGTTTGTGCTCTTGACTGGGACAAACATGACCTAATACTTGCATGTGTCACTTGATAGCCTTAACCTGTGAATATTGTGTTTTACTTGATGATAACTGTTGTATGTATATAGTAAATGCATACAACCAGTTCTCTTACTTGGTGTTAGACCTGCCTACAAGGGTCAAAACACGATTAACGTTACAAATCAGCTTGTTTTTGACTGGTGCCATGACCAGTTTATATCTGGGGGACTTGCACCTCTTGTCTTTGCCCTCTTTTATTGGGTCAAACATGACCTGACGTTTAAATTCAGGAGTTTGATGTTGTTTATCTGTGTCTGTCAGTATTGCATGACAGTTTTACTTGTAGGTACCGCCGTTTAGGTTTTTAATTTTTATTTTTTATTTTTATGCTTAATTGTTTCATGCTTAAAGGCAAAAGCATGCCATCCATCCCTTTATACATTGAGTTGTGACTGGTTCACAGCGGACGGACTTGTGATTTTAAACCTAGAACTTTTAGGCATACCTAATGTTTTAATGCTTTTAACAATTGGTGTGATAATTTATTTGTGGATGTTTACGACTAAACAGGCATGATTGCAGCACGTTTCTTTCATACTGGGTTGTGACGTACTCTTAGGGAATAAAACATGTCTTCACATGAAAGTTAGTTTGAAATGCATGACAGTTTTTTGCAGGCATTGCATTTTAGCTTAATGATTGAAACTGTGTTATGCATAAGGCGAAAGCAAGCAGTCATTTTTGCTTATATTATACTATATTATATTGTGTTTTGATTTGCTCATAAAGGGGATGGCTTGTGGCCCCTGACCTAGAGCTGTTTAGCATACTTAATGAAATGATGGTTTTTAACCAATGGTGTGCCATTTGATTTAATTGTAGAAGTTATAAGAAGGGGCATGTGTATTAGTACTTTGTCTGAAGAAGTCTTGGGATTGCCTGAGACGAAAAGTGCTTTACAAATAAACGGTTCAAACTGCCTGATTTGTGGTGTGGTGACTTGCGTTACTCAGCTTGTTTTTTGCCTTTGCTTAATGTTGCACAGACCACAGGCAAATCTGCTTACAACCATGTAAATGTGCGTTATGCATATTTTCCCTACCAGTGCCTACTCTGAGAGGTAAAATAATAACAACTTCCAGGACTGGAACCTGCAACCATGTACTCCATCCTCAAAGTAACCTAATACTAAGCTATCTGGGATGTACCTACTCCAGTTGTGTATGCAGACAGGTTAAAACACATGTGTTGAAATAGGACAACCCGCCATGTACCCAATTAAAGGTGTATGCTCATATATAGATATATATATAGAGAGAGAAAGATACATAGCGACATGTCGATATATACAGGCCTACATATAAATGTAGATATATAGATAGGTTAAAAGCATCTACATATATATATATATATATTTATATATATATATATATATATATATATATGGATATATATATATATATATATACATATATATATATATATATACAGACAGATATATATATATATATATATATATATATATATATATATATATATATATGTATACAGGAGTGGGAGGTTGGGATAATGGGTAAAGTGTTTGCCTTACAGACACAAGGTACAGGGTTTGATTCTCACAGGAGTTAATTGGCTAGTCTTAAAATGGCCCACAAGGGCAGTTAGCCTAGTATTAATCTATGAACCTAATCTATGAACCTACACACATACATACATGTTTGTAGACAGCATCCAAAGTGTTCATATCTGAGTATAACATGGACCATAGCAATCACACATTCCACCCCCCCAAACAATATGAACATAACATATGAAGAGTATATGCCAATACACTATTACAAATATATTCTATGGACACAGTCACCAACACAACTGCAATGACTGCAAATATCCATGACAGAAATACACAGACAGCTTTAATTTTGCAAAACTTTATTACATTCTGATGTATTGCCAAAAGGATTCAAGGACTAACAGTACCTGCATGCTATACAGGAAGCATTTAACAGTGCCTTAATGAATCAGCCTACAATTACCATAATATTAGTCCACTAAGGGATAGGTGTTCACATAGGGAAAGAACACCCACACAAATTTAGACGTTGTATAAAAGGGTTCCTACACACCTGCATGTGCTATGTACACCCACCAACATCTACCTCACAACCAAAATAATTACATCAATACATACTGTCATACCATAACCAATTATTCAACTACTGTACAACATATGAAACCTTAACATACCTGGACACAGACACACTAACTTGGCCCTATGTGAAATAGTTGCTGTTATACAATTGAACAGCTGCTGATGTAACAGGGTTTGTATGAACTAATCCCATTTCAGAGGGTTGAAAGGTTCGTACGCCAGGAAGTGTTACCGAGTACTGATTATCAGCACAGTATGATACACAGTAACACCAAACTAAATATGTCTGGTAAGCACACTGTAAACTCCCTAACATTATATGCATAGCTATGCAGCCTTGAGCTGGTCAAACAATCTGGCCAGACTGAAACATATGCAGAAGTATTAGGTACTGACAAACCCTGCACAAGTAGCAATGTTCAGAAATATAACAGCAGTAATCACATTTAGACCAAATCCTCTTGGCATTACACACAACATATTACTGTTCATCTCCATACAGCTGTTGCAATAGATTCCAAACAACACTTCCACACCGTCTTCCTCACAAGTAAGGCAAAGGGACAGTGCCCAAGTGGAGTACTCAATTATACTCCACTGTAGCCATGGTATTGGCTAAGGCAGTAGCAGCGCAGCTGATGTGCATGTAATTAGCAACTTAGGAACGCCAATTGGTTATCGGGATAGCACAAGTTACTGATCTGTAACTATAAAAGGTTGCCTTGTCACACATTCAAACCATCTGTATCTACCTGTAAGACAGTAAAAAACACTGAAAGACGACTCAAAAACGAGTATTATACTAGTCAATAACACCTCCATTTACTAAGAAGGTATGTATAACATGTAGTATGTCTGTGTATGTAATACCTGTTCTGTAAGAATTACGGTGTAATCAATGCATATAGTGGAAATAGCTATCTTATAGTGATGTATTGTTGAGCAGTAGTAATGTTTGTAGTATTCTATGTGTGTACTACTGTAGGTCACAAGGCAAACTCTGCATATATCCCAAAGGATGTTATAGGCTTGGAACCCACCAATTGGCTTCCAGCCACTGTCAGTGTCAGGACTGGTCCAACAAGTATGTGCTATAATAGGGGATAGTATATGTTGATATAGTGTAACAGTCGACATATGTATGGGTGTATAAGTAAGATGAACATGTTCAAGGTGGGCTTACCGTGCAAATATGGTATGCATTATGGGATATTGTGCCAATAACTGTGTAATGTACAGTATTTTAGGCAGATCTGTATTATATTCTACATAGTAGTTCTGTTATGTTATGCAGACAGTAGTTATGTCTATTGGCAATTACAATACTCAATAACAGGATACATATCATTTGTATTCATCTGACAGTTTAGCAGCATGATAGTAAAGATAATTGGAATAGCCAGGTAGCTATCCATGCACATAACACATGTAATATCTACCTCTCTAGTATCATTTGCAAGCAATACCAGCTGTGCATGTGTACATGTTATGCAAATGTGTAGTGACCTTGTTACAGGGCTGGACCTCTCTAGTATCGTTTGCAAGCAATAACAGCTGTGCATGTGTACATGTTATGCAAATGTGTAGTGACCCTTGTTACAGGGCTGGAGCTCTCTAGTAACATTTGCAAGCAATAACATCTGTGCATGTGTACATGTTATGCAAATGTGTAGTGACCCTTGTTACAGGGCTGGACCTCTCTAGTATTTGCAAGAAATAAGAGCTGTGCATGTGTACATGTTATGCAAATGTGTAGTGACCCCTGTTACAGGGCTGGAACTCTCTAGTATTGTATGCAAGCAATAACAGCTGTGCATGTGTACATGTTATGCAAATGTGTAGTGACCCTTGTTACAGGGCTGGACCTCGCTAGTATCGTTTGCAAGCAATAACAGCTGTGCATGTGTACATGTTATGCAAATGTGTAGTGACCCTTGTTACAGGGCTGGACCTCTCTAGTATCGTTTGCAAGCAACAACAGCTGTGAATGTGTACATGTTATGCAAATGTGTAGTGATGTGTACATGTTATGCAAATGTGTAGTGACCCTTGTTACAGAGCTGGGCCAAATGGCTATGTGCACACCTACATAGAGTGGATATTAAGAGTAGAGACACACTGGTTGAACTACCAGGTTTGTGTAGCCCAACCTCTCATTGCCAACCTAACAGCCGCTTGCACATGCTGCATGTAAGGTAGTGCACAGTACTGGTAATGAAACAGGTTGCATATCATCTTTAACTCCAGTGTAACATCTGCAGTAGGAGTGTAAGATGTAGGAGACAGCTGCTCATGTGTAATAGCCACTTAATAGGTGATGGCTTACACTATCTGATTATATCCTGATCATGTTGATAGTGGCATCAGAGTCTATTGATACATGACTCTGTTTGGAGAGTGGGTGTCTGTGCCCAACAGAGCTCATGGTCCTGGTGGATATGTGAGTATATACTCAGAGAAGGAAACAGACCTGTAGACACTTGCATCATCTGTAATCAACTAACAGGATGTGATGTGCTCCTCAGAGAAGGATTGCTGCTAAAGGTAGCTACAATGTTTCTGTAATAGCCAGTGTTGTCACATCCATAACACAATATTTACATGTGAGCATCACTGTCTAAAACATCTTCATAGGCAATACGTAAATTAAATACAGTACTTGGTACTTGTAGTACTGAATGCTCATACAGGCATGTCCACTAGTCAGCTACTGGTGTTTACTAATGTCATCTTTGTGTATGTGGCCATCCTGGGGGAATGTAATCTCTATGCCATGTACACTGCCAAACCCACCTAACACCATGCCCCACACATTGTTTGGGATGCAGCTATGGGGGTAAGCTGTAAGGCAGCCCAGTCTACAGCCATGGCTGGACTGGACAGTCATGAGGAGTAGGTTAACACATGCATCTCATCAACACAACCAACACATACCCTTAGCAGAACACAGTAAGGACATCCACACACACTATCAGAAATCACACACATCATAGGTTCATAGGTAGGTACTAGGCTATCTGCCCAAGGGCATTTATAAGCCTAGCCAGAGTGTGCCGGCATTCACCACCCCATTGATTAATTAACTGAGCCTCTGTCAAGCAGAGTCAATGAAGTGATCCCAGGGGTGTATTTTATGTTACCCAACCACTCATCAAGGCTTCTCTTGAAGAGTGTTAATGAGGGGCTCTGCCTAATGTAGTTAGGAATTTTGTTCCAAAGCATGGGGAGTCTCTGTGACAGGACTCTATCCCTCCAGCATGTTCTATTTATTGTTCTGGTGAGGTTTAGCTCACTAGAGCACATGGCTCACAGTGACTTGGATTTCTTTAGGTGGAGCATGTCCATCAATTCTGAGTTGGACATGGCTTTGTAAGTCAGGCAGAGATCACCTCTGAGTAAGTGATATGCCATTGAGTACACCTGGAGTTTTTTCAGTCGGGCTGCATAGGACATATGTTTGAGGCCAGTAATCCTCTTGCTGAGGTGCTTTTGTGGTCTTTCCAGCTGTTGGAAGTGTCTTGTGAGGTACATCCTAAATGGGGCATTGTACTCTATGATGGATCTGATGAGTGATGAGTAGAGGGGCACTAAAACCTCTTTATTTCTAGATGCGAACCCCTTAGTAATTAGATGGGCCACATAGAAGGATTTCCTAACTACTTTGGCAATATGATTGTCAAAGGAGAGATTACCATCTACCTGGGTCCCCAGATGTCTTATTACCTCTTCTGTATTAAGGGGACTGCCACCTATGTGGTAATTTATGGGTGTTTTGTTTTTCCCAAATGGGATGACTATGCATTTTTTGGCATTTAGCTTGAGGCCATGACTTTGACACCAGGTGTCTGTCTCAGTAAGGCCTTCTTGAAGGATGTCCGTGTCAACCAGAGAGTCAATTATGGCTCCCAGTTTGCAGTCATTGGTGAACTTGGTTATCCCTAGTCGTCCTGTGTTTGCCTGTACTTCTGAGAAATATATGCCGAACAGTAGGGGTCCCAGATCTGGGTCTTGCGGGACACCACTTGTGACTGGTTTAGAGTCGGACCTGGAGCCTGCTATTCTTACCATGTGAGTTCTGTCTGTAAACCAGTTGGCAACCCATCTTGTGACGTATGGGTTTAAGTTCAGGCTGGTGAGTTTTTCTATAATATCCGAGTGAGGAATGGTATCGAACGCCTTGGCAAGGTCAAGGTAGGCTGTGTGAACCACCTTTCCCTCATCTATGGCCTTGGTGACTGTCTCAAAGAATCAACCAGGTTTAGCAGGCATGATCTGCCTTTAACAAAGCCAAACTGGGTTGGGTCAAGTGTTTGGAGGTTCCCAATGTCTTTGTTAATGAGTTCCATGATTTTGCGCTCCATAGCCTTGCAGACAAGGCTAATCAGGCTTATGGGGTGATAGTTACCAGGGTCAGTTGTGGCCCCTCCTTTGTGGACCAGAATAACCATTACTGTGCATCATTCTATGGGTACATAGCCTGTGGACAGGCTGAGGTTGAACAGCATGTTTAGGTGGGGGGTTAGTTCGTTCTGTAGTTCATGCAAGACAGCCTGAGACACCATCTGGCCTTATTGATGCTGTGTTTTTGGCTTTTGAAAGGGCTGTTTTCACCCATGCTTCTGTGATTTCCGGGACACTACACTTTTCTGGTATTGTTGTGGGCCCTTTTGAACATGAGAGGGAGGTGAAGTTTGCACTGTCAGCAATACCAGTAGGTTCAGTATATATTGTGCTATTTTGCACTAGCTTGGAGCATATCTGCGAGTTGCCACTGAGATTCTTGACATAGCTAAAGAAGGCTTTTGGTTATCTTTTGAATCCTTGCTATTTTTCTTTCAAAGTTAGCCTTGGATGATTTTATGAGGGACCTTAGTTTCTTACTGATACTGATCAGGGATGTCTTTCCTTCTTGGGATTTGCTTTTTTTCTGAACTAGTTTCCTCCTTTTGTTGTATAACCTGTTTATGGTAGCGGTCCACCAAACTGGTTTCCTTCTCTTAGGGGAGTGAGTCTTGGTTTTGCTAGGGATGGCATGATCCATGCATCCTTGTAGGTGCTCATAGAGTGTAATTGTAAAGGATTCTGCATCTTGGGCAGTGTTATCCTTTAGCATGGGGGCTGTCAAACTTACCACCTCTGCCTTAAGTAAGGTGAAGTTTGCTTTAGAAAAGTTTTTCACTGTGGTTTCCTTGGTTGGGGGTGGTGGTGGTGTGTGGACATCCAGGGTGATTAGTTTATGGTCTGATCTAACCAGTGACTGGATGACCTCCGGCACGGCACACCTGTCACCCATGTTGGTGATGACCAGGTCCAATATGTTGTGGCCTTTGGTAGGGGAGTTTACCAGCTGATCCAGGGCATTTGAGTTGATAAATTCCAGGAAGCGCTGAGCCTGGGAGTTTGTACTCAAGTAGTTTTCCCAGTTAATGGTAGGGTAATTGAAATCGCCCAATATCAGGGTGTTCGGTAGGACCTTCATGTTTTCCAGTGTCTCCAGAAAGGCGGAGTGGTGATCCTGGGTCATGGAGGTTGATCTGTAGCAGTCCACAATTTGCACTGCAGATTTGCCCGATGTTAGTTGCACATGGATGATCTCAGAGGTATCATGCTTTGCCACTAACCTGGAGGTGTGGGTATCCTTGATGAATATGAATACACCCCCTCCTTTTGTGTTTTGGTCCGTGTTCTGTGGCCAAAATGTGTGGTATGAGTTGTAGCCCAGTAGTGCTGGAGTGCTCTCTGGAGCCTTGAACCAGGTTTCAGTTACTGCACAGATGTCGACGATCTCCATACTTAGGAGTGCTTTGAGCGCATGCATTTTGAGATTTAAACTCATGGTGTTGAGTAGCATAACCCTCATTTTTTTTACTTGTGCTGTTTACGGAGGTGGGTTTGAATTTTGAGCCTTGCCTAACAAAGGCACTATGGGGGCAGCAAGAGCCTTGGCCAGTATTCAAAAGC
Source organism: Protopterus annectens (assembly GCF_019279795.1). Lineage (NCBI taxonomy): Eukaryota > Metazoa > Chordata > Ceratodontiformes > Protopteridae > Protopterus > Protopterus annectens. The sequence continues at coordinate 1,062,814,577 of NC_056748.1, read as the reverse complement.
CAAGGGGTGACAGGTGCAAGCCATCTCTTGTAAAGCAATGCAGCTTGTTGAGCATGTCATCCCAGGCTGACAGATACTGGATCCCCTTTGAATGATACCAGAAGCTTAGCCAGTTGTTGAAATTTCTCATTTTTTCTTTATACTGAGGTATCATTCTTGGTGAGGGCAGGATGCTGCTCAGGGTCAGGGTCATTCCCGAGAGCTCTTCCATGTCTCTTTTCATGTAGTCCAGGGAGGTATGTCTCAGGTCATTCACACCAACATGAACAATGACAGAGTCATATTTGTACTTGTTCTGGAGTGACCTGAGTGCTTGTGTTATGTGGCGTATTCTGGCTCCCGACAGGCAGCTAACAGTAACCTTCTCCTTGTCCAGCCTAGTGAGTGGGGCATCAGTGTGCCTGACTATTGAGTCATCTATTACTAGTGTGTTAGGTATGTTATTTCGCCTTAAGTGCTGTGATTGTGCGGCACATTGATTTTGTGTTTTATGTGTTGTCTGGTTTGTGACGGGAGGTGCAGGTTTTGTGGGTGTCTGCTTTGGAGCTCTCTGATGCTTTTGCAGGTTTTTATTTAGAGCCTCTGAGTATGATTTTGTGTATTTATGTGTATTTTTTGCCAGTGCTGGCTTAGTAGGTCTATGTGAGGCTGGAGGTGTGGTGCAAGTGTTAACCTTCTCCTCATGACTGCCTGTTCACTTTGGCTGTATAATTGCATCTCTCTCATATGTTAGTTTTGTGGTAGGAGGAGAGGGCTGTCTGTGTACATGAGGCAGTTGTAACATTGCCTCAGGATACCCAGATTCACCAGCTGGACTGGAGAGTACACCTGAAGTTGCCCTTTGGTCATGCCTGAATAGTAGGGTGAGCTGCTTAGTCACTTGGTTGGTGAGGGGTGGATAAAGAGCCTTGCCCTGCTGGGCAGTCAAGTGTAGGGGTATATTAGTGCTTGCTATTAGGTCTGAGCAAGTGCTGGACTGTAGGATGCTTTTTGAGTGCTTAGGTTGAGAGTTAGACTAGTTTCAAATGAAAAACTGAAGAGGAGACTTAGTGGAGCCAGGAATAATTTAACCCTAGCTAACCAGTGCTACCTGGCACACAAAACCATGCAAACGCGGTTTTTAAACTACTAACTTCTGGGCTGGAACCACTCCTCCAGGGACAGATGGCTGCTCAAAGTTCCCCTCTCTCACAGGTGAACAGAGAAACTTCCCTCTATCCAAGTAAGGTATGGGCAACTCAGAAACTTGTAACATAGCCCTGAATTCAGCACCGGCCTGAAAACTGGACTATACTAGCTTAGAAAGGCGGGAAACAAGAAATATTTTTTTATTTGTTTTTTGAAAAGATAAGGAAAAAACAGTAAAAAGTACACTTAAAAACAGCTTTAAATGACTACAAGTGATCAGAAAAGTCTATCGCACTTTAGTGTGTAGCCTACAACAGTTAAACAATTTATTTAAGCAAAAAACAATGTTTTAAAAGTGCAGGCAGTCAAATGAGTACAATATGTGAAAAAAATAAGCTTTTAAATCACAATAAGTGCTGGAAAAATCAGTGTTTAGGCAGAAAACAGTTAAGTACAGCAGGAAAATACAGAAAACTGATAATCACTCTAAAGTCTCTCTTTTAAGCTAGAAGGCTTGTATCAGTTTAAGGCTTTTTAGTGCTTTCCAGTAGGTTAGTTACAGGAAAGGTGGGAAACAAGCACAGATGTGGTCTTTTAAACCAGAAAATTGAAAGAGATGGACAACTTCCCAAATGATCAATAAACTACAACTTCTGGGCCAAGAACCACTCCTCTTGTGGTAGACAAGACTACCTAGTACTTACCACTCCCACTGATAAGCTAGAAGGCTGCACTCCAACACAAAGGCTTGGGGGGGCTCAGAAGCTTACAAATAGTCCTGGATGCATCAAATCTGTACCTGGACTAGACTAGTTACGGGAAAGGTGGGGATCAAGCGCAAACACAGGCTTTAAAACCAGAAAGTTGAGAGAGATGTAAAAAACTGCCCAAACGGCCAATAAAATACAATTTCTGGGCCAGTACCACTCCTCTTGTGGCAGATAGGTTACCTAGTGCTTAACACTCCCACTGATAAGCTAGAAGGCTTCCTTCCAACACAGAAAGGCTTGTGGGGCTCAGAAGCTTACCAACAGTCCTGGATACAGCAACTCTGTATCTGGACTAGGCTAGTAACAGGAAAGGTGGGAAACAAGCACAAGTGAGGCTTTTAAACCAGAAAGTTGAATGAGATGGGAAAAAACTTCCCAATCGACCAGTAGCTAGAATTTCTGGACCAGGAACCACTCCTCTTGTGGTAGATAGGCTACCTAATGCTTACCACTCCCACTGATAAGCTAGAAGGCTTCCCTCCAACACAGAAAGGCATGGGGGGCTCATAAGCTTACAAAGAGTCCTGGATACAGCAAATCTGTACCTGAACTAGACTAGTAACAGGAAAGGCAGGAAACAAGCACAAACATAGGCTTTTAAGTCAGCATGTTGAAAGAGATGAAAAACTGCCTAAACGGCCAATAAACTACAATTTATGGGCCAAAACCCACACTTCCCATGATAGATAGGCTACCTGATGCTTACCACTCCCACTGATAAGCTAGGTGGCTTCCCTCCAACACAGAAAGGCTTGGGGGGGCTCAGAAGCTTACAAAGAGTCTTGAATATAGCATATATGTACCTTGACTAGACTAGTAACAGGAAAGGCAGGAAACAAGCACAAACACAGGCTTTTGAATCAGAAGGTTGAAAGAGATGAAAGAGCTTCCCAAACGGCCAATAAACTATAATTTCTGGGCCAGAAACCTCTCTTCCTGTGGTAGATAGGCTACCTAGTGCTTACCACTCCCACTGATAAGCTAGAAGGCTTCCCTCCAACACAGAAAGGCTTGGGGGGCTCAGGAGCTTACAAACATTCCTGGATACAGCAAGTGTGTATCTGGACTAGACAAGTTACAGGAAAGGCAGGAAACAAGCTAGGATTTTGTTTTTACATAAAAGCAGCTAAAACAGCAGTAAATACAATTCAAATGCAATGCAGGCTAGCACACATGTATAAATATTATGGCAAATACAGTTTAATTAAATGCAATTAAATTAACAAATGACTAAAAAACAAGTATAGAAGGCATTAAATTAGAATGCTACTAACAAGCAGTAATAAGTGCAGAGTAAGAACAACTGAACAGATAGTACACAGAACAGCAACTAGTACAGTTACAGTAAGAGCAGCTGAATATATATGAGCAAATGAGATAGGCCCAGAAGGAGTATCCAAATACAAACTTACAACAGGGGCGGGCAGTTTCAAAGCCACGAAGATTAACACCAAGACAAGAACAGGGAGGGTGGGTGGGAGAAACACAGTGGAGACAACAACAGACAGAAACAATACAGCACCACTGTAAATAATAGACAAGTGTATAATTACAGCACAGTGCAAATTAAATTGCAAAAAGTGTACTTATCAGTTTGGAATAGATTACAACACTGCAGCTCACAGCAAATCTATCAGCTTTCCAGCAGTTCACAGAAATGCAGTTTGTACTAGAATTATAGCAATGAGATACACCTCAGGCAATGACTAACAGCTAGGATGTGGGCTGGCTCAACAACCCCCTCCATGAAACTAGCTTGAGCTACCCTGAGAAAAAAACACAGTGGAGACAACAAGAGACAGAAACAATACAGCACCACTATAAATAATATGCAAGTGAATAAATAAAGCACAGTGCAAATTAAGTTGCAAAAGGTGTACTTATCAGTTTGGAATAGATTCCAACTCTGCAGCTGCATTCACAGACACTTCTATGTATCTGGCCAAACAAGTGACCTCCCAAGCTGGAAGAGACACTGTATGACAGAGTTTGCATAATTGTGCCACATCTCAGAACACATGGCTGGAAACATGCCCAACAGTACTCATTTGTGAAGGCAATTTCTAGCACTATGTTACACACCAACCTATACAAGGGAATACATACAGTCAGCTGCCTGTCTGCCATGATTAGCCACATACCCATACACTCAGACCACCTTTTGAACTATACACATGGCTCTGGCATATTCCATGTTGTTGTGTAGGAACTGTGATGCAGTAGCCTGGACTGCATGGAAACACTTGTAGGAACTGTCAGGTCTTGTAGCCCATGCAGGTATGTCCCAAGGCCTGGGTAGCATTCTGCCATTGGCCAGAATGATACTGCAGTACAAGGACAAAAGGATTGTATTCCACAATTGTCTAGTGTATTGGTGCAAGTCAAAGGGTATCCAGTATCTGTCTGCCTGGGATAACATGGTTGATAGACCATGATGCTTTGCCAGACAGGGCCTGCACCTGTCACCCTTGGGAATCTGGATACTGCCTAGGGCTCATGCTTCCCCTATAGTGCCTTCATCATGCACAGTTCAAGTGAAGGTCCACTGCTGTTACAGGGACAGCCAAGCAATAAACTGCAAGTCTCGCTACACAATGATACATGTCCGAAACACTATATGGACATACATATGTCAATCCCTAACATGGAGAACATATCTGTGCAGTGGCTGAGACATGTTTCAATGCTCCAGATAGCACACCTGCATGACCATGTTATAACTCATACCTCACCTCTTACCCATTATCCTTTATTGGAGCACACGGGCCACAGGTGTGTCCATATTCCTGAAGGATATGTACACCCCCACACTAGTTGCACTTGCATAACTTCAGCTGCATTATGCTGAGCAACTACCTTTGTACGAAAGTGGAATTCAAATTGCACCTTGTGACAGATCACCCACCATGCCGCGGATTTCCCAACTGTCATAATGTGCTGTAATGGGGAAGATTAGGTCTGAGACAGAACCATAATAATGGCTACTCTCAACTAATCCATTATGAAATGGGAAGAATCCTCATGTACCAACAACTGCGCTCAATGCATGATGGATTACATCGACCCCAATGACCTGGATCATAGTAGTCACACAAACAGGGCTAACAGTATGCCACACATAGTCAGTCTCCAATGCCAATGCTATGTTTCCTAAGAGCAGAGTGGTGACTGTCGTGGCACCCATGCAGATTGACAATGCATATGCAAATGCCGAATCCTACAAAAATGAACCTTAAGCAGTCACATACATGCAGTGATTGTGCCATTGAAACAGAACCAGGATTCAACCAAACACAAACAAGAAGGCAAACCGGTGGTACCACTCTTTAAACTGTACCACAGAAGGTAGTAACTGTTGCAAGAGTGAACACACATGAGTGTAGGTGATCCCTGGTCAGCCTCAGTAAGATGCAGATACACCATATAAAACCACACAAAGCTACTGTGAAACTAATCAGCCACATATGAGCCCATGCACAGAGCATTAAAAAGCTGTGTCATTAATCATAATGGCAACAACAAGACTTGCCATGCTGCACAGCACTATGGCATGGGAAGTACTGTGCCTACAGAAATAACACCTGTTCATCCAGATAGGGTCTTGGAGAACCTAAACCCACTCCCACCCCCCCAACAGGTACACTTAGTAATATATCCATGTACACTACAGAGCCCATGTAATAATGACTATGCAGATACAAGCTGCACTCTCTAAAGCCAAACATAAAGCTTTCATGGGACCTGTAAACATCCCAGGGTGTATCCTACACAAATGTAAGAACAATCAGCTATCCACATACACATCATGTTCAATCATAGCTTCATGTCAGGCTGTGTACACACTGAATGGTGCACAGCAACAGTTATCACAACCCACAAAGGAGGAGACACCATTGATAATGGGAAATAGTGCACAACTACCCTGCTGAGTCTGGTCTGTAGGGCCATGCACCATGATCAACGTATTTGATGTACTCAGTACAGATGTAGATGTACGCAATACAGATGTAGATGACAGTAGGGTTGATTCACACTGCATATCATGACCTTGCCAGGTCGTAGGACACCATCACCCATACTGTGTTCCAGCTACACTCAGTAAACTAGGTGTACATTCCTATGTCACAGGAGTTGTTGTCAACTGGACCGCTGGCAGAACCAACACTACAGAAGGTGTCTGACTAATAGACGCACATCAAACCAATGCCGGCCACAGTAATACAAGGTTCATTCCTGGTACTCCCCACTCTTTGTTATCTATACCACACAGACTAACACAGAAGACATCAGCCTGTTGATGTTTGCAAATGACTATGAACTAGGAGCAATAGTTGACTCAATGTTTGCTGTGTTCAACATATAGAAGGGCCTTAGTGTGTCAGATGTGTGGTGTGTGACGTATGGCCACAATCTGACAGCTAAGTATTGCATTTTCATCCCCTATGTTACAACCCTGTACCCATGAACTACCACCTAGGCAGCGGTCAACATAATGGCAGTTGTATGTATGGGATGCAGCTGGACAGTACTCTTTCCTTTGATAGTTACTTCACCACACCAGACAGGTAGTCATATGTGGCACCCCTTATCATGACAGGGTGCCATCCAGGAATATAGAGATAATTGCTCAGCCATATTCAACACCCATGTGACACATAATAGATCACATATTTCCTTTAAGGGTTATTGCCCATGTGTAGATGGCCTACACTGCCCTTCCAATCCCTAGCTGCACTATGTAGCATGCAGCCTACCCTGAATAAAGCTATGTCCAACCCAGAGGTATTGGACATGCTACACTTAACACATCCTGATCCCAAATAAACACATACTTCATGGACATCCACCTTTCTAGTACAAAGATCACAACATGCCTGACAGATCTCTGTCCCATACACTTAACATACTTTTGCCATACTATGCATCCCTGTCCAACAAAGCTGCACATCGCCCCTCTCTGTAACATGGTGTGATGACCACATGCCAAATATATCAGTAACCCTGTGGATCAGTTCTTTGGCACTGCTTGAACTGGCCACTGAAACTTACCTGTCTGTTGCCTACAGCTAAGTAACCTGTGTGCCTAGGCTCATAAATGGCCCAGGGCATATAGCCTACTAGTTCGCTATGACCATACATGCTATAGTTGATATCCAACCCTGCAAATACCATCAAGCTAGCTATTGTCCCATGTGTTACACATGTGCAACACAGACAATAAATGGCAGGATGCTACACAGCTGTAGAGTGCCATGTAGATGCATATGGCAAAACACATACATGCTTGCAAGTCTGCACGGTCACAGGTCATGTCCCTAATGGCTATGTATGACTATATATGTGACATATACACAGCATTAAGGTTGATTGCATTAATGTGAACACATCCAGGTATGTGCTGATAGGTAAAGACACCAGTACAGGCAAACATACATGCCCACGTCAAGACAACATCCACATGGAGTATGAGCAATGTCATCACATGACACACACATATATGGCAATAACATCACATCACTAGCAATTGTCAAATGTGTGTGACTTATACATGTCAGTGGTGTTAGTGTCATGTAGATTTGCAAAGACTTATTTGTAATCTTAATAAATGTGATACACATGTATGTTCAGCTGTACTTCTGTACTTCTCTGTGAGTTACTGTGACCTGTCTCCATCATTATGTCTTCCAGGTATGCCACGTAGCAGGCTACCAGTGTACAGCCACTTGGAGGATGAGGTCCTCATCCCATACCTCCTCGACAACCATACAACACTCTTCAGCCATGTGCCACAGGATGCACAGCAGTGGGATGCCCTGTGGGAGGAACTCTGCAGGAGGGTAAATGATGTTGGCAGTCACAATCACACCTATCAGCAGGTGCGTCGACACTGCACTGACCTCATAAGATGGGTGAAACAGCATGCTAATGCAATCACCAGGGAACAAGGTGCAAAAGGTGGGGGGGCCACACACCCAGCCACCACTCACATGTACCGAGGAGCTACTTGCCAACCTGGGGACACCTGCAGACCTCCATCCACAAGCTTTAGCTGGTAATGTGGAGGTGGGTGTCTCTCAACCACCAAGCCTGGAGTTGCCTGGTAAGTCAGTACTGCACATATAACACAACTATATTTCACATAGTTACATGTTTTACTGTACAATATGTAATGTAACATCATATGCAAGGCATGTATGCACACATGCCACATACTATAGTCCGCTACTCTATGTATGCACAGATGTGCATACTCTATAGTATAGTGTATTGTACTGGCTTATGTGCTAACATGGACATTGCACCCTGTAGCTATCACACAGGTGTGGATAATGATCTTACTGCTGTGACACTCCTTTGTAGGTACCTCTGACATTGTGCAGTGACAGCAGCCTGTGACAGGTGAGATTGTTATTATTTACCAGGCTTGATAATGCATGGATCATATTAATTGCATGCTGTCTGCCATAACACACACATACACATAATGTATGCTGGTCCTGTTAATAGACACTGATCAGACCTGCAATGCATCACAGTGGTTACCCATGTGAAACAATTGAAGACTATATGAAACACCTACACTAAACCTTCCAAACTGTCATTGCCAGATGTGTGGACTACAGTGAATACAATGGTGGAGGTGTGTTTCACTGTAGGGACAGGTACTACATATCAACATTACACATGTTGGGAATATGAACAGTACTCTACAGAGAGCATATGTGTGCACACACTCTAAATGTGCTGAAGCTGGAGTATGACTGGCCCACAGGATACACCCTTGTGGATTATATCCTTGCTATGAATGTCACACAATGTCATGTGCTATCTGATATGTCCATGACATGTAGTGGGCTGACTGCAACACTGCTCAATTATCCTGCAAAACATGATGTCTCACATCCCATACATACCACCCTTCATCTGCATAACTCTGTCCTCAGTGGAGCATATGACATATATGGGTGTATGTCATATAGGATAACACTGACATGTGAAATAAGATGGCCATCACAACCATTGGACAGAACATGTGTACACATGGCCATGGAGGATGGCCGGAGACATGAAGCAACACACACAGTAGAAGTGATGTACATGTGTGTACACCCTGTTGTACATTGGCTCGACACAATACAACTATGGCCTTTGTGTAATGATGATATTGCAGATGTGAAATACTAAACATCATACAGGTCTGTCCACAGCTTGTGTAGGCATAATAGGAAACCACCACATAAAATGTATTGAACATCTTGAGTGTGTCATGACATGAAAACATTCACCTATACAGTATCCAACTACATACATGTGTTGCACAACATACACATACAACCACATCAGGCCACAGATACAGTACATTCACCTTGCTGGTGTCAGACATCACTGTCATGCCTGCTCCTCATGTGTGTGAGGTACACAGATGGCATGTGGGACATAGAGTACTGCTAAGTTAGCCATGTGTGGGCATAGTTGACAGGCATCAGTAATATGGTTGCAGATGTGGAGGGGTGTCATCCGTATACCCTTCTGTGACCTGTGTCATATATTCCACATTAGGGTTTAGTGTGTATACACCTCAGTGACGTGGGTCACATTCCACATTAGATATGTATTGTATGTGAACATAGTCATGGCTATGAACTGTGTCAGTAGCTCACACTGTATAGCAATTGTGAAGCTACATGATGCCCTGCAATGGCTATGCACATCAGCTCAATGTGCAGTATGTCACTGCATATTTGTAGGGTGGACAGACAACATTGCATCAGCTGAAGGCCCATGTTAGTATAACACGTCCCTGCATTGGGACACCATTACTGTACTGTAGACTGGAAAGGACACCATTGTGTTATACATGCATGCATGTCATTTAACACGTCAGCAGAAGACATGTCATACTACATGTGATTGGCAAGGTCACACGCCACACAGCAGGCTGGTGTACTGTAAACCTGTGCTGGTCTGTGGCACCATTGCAAAGTAGGGACTACTATGTCAAACATGTGTGTACAGCCACATGCACAATGTCTAGACTCAGCTCAGGGGTAGGTGGAATAATGTTGAACAGACATGCACTGCTTTGGGGGAGATATGCAAGATAGGGCTCAGGCAAACATAGTATGCAGTCGACATACCCTTCTGCTCACGTCCTCACACATAGGGGCGGTGGCCAACACAAAGCATCAGTGGCAGATGTACAATGGTCAGCGGTAGTCTGTTAACATTTGTGTATGTTGCACACACCATGGCAGTGCGGTGCAATAGTGCAAAGTGCATGCATTGTGTTGCAGGTATGGGACATAGGCTACTAACACAAATGGTGCAATACAGGTATGTATGCTAACCACCACTATAATTGTGTAAGGTGCATGCCGTCTGCTATAACACATGCATATTGTTGTGTGCAACTCAGGGATGTATGATAACTACCACTATAATTGTCTAAGCTGAAACTATAACTGTCTAAGCTGAATGCCATCTGCCATATCACCTGCAAGTAGCGTGTGTGTCTGTGTGCCCGTGTGTCCATGTGTCCATGTGTCAGTTTGTCCATGTGTCTGTGTGTCTGTGTGTGTCTGTCTGTGTGCGTGTGTATCTGTGTGTCTGTCTGTGTGTCTGTGTCTGGAATAACTTGTAATGTACAGTTCTTGTCTTCCCCTCACAGGTGTTGATGTCGGTGTGTTGCCCTCCTGCGGTCCACCTGATGATAGTGTCCCCACAGACTCTAGCAGTGATGATGATAGTATGACTAGTATGACTAAGGCACAGGCAGGGTTGTCAGGGGCTGAATCTGTGCCATTGGTTGCCATTCCACCTGTATCCCCCTCATCCTCGCACACAGTTCCCCTGCCTACACATACCCCATCACCACTGACCATAGAGGCAGGACAGTTGGTGGGTGGTAGCATGGAACAGGGAATTGTGGTGACTATGGAAGGTGTGCCTGCACACCATGATCCCAGTCATTTGACTGGTGATGTCCCACACAGGCATGTGCCCAGCGCTGCTCGTAGAAGGACCATTGGCCAACAGGCCCCTGCAAGACAAAGCACATCATCTGGAGTCACCAGACACATGTTTCGGGCTGTAATGGAGGAACAAGCATATGCTGAATGGCACAACAGAGAAGGTCTGAGGCTTCAGAGGGCTGCTGTCCATTCATTAACTGACAACATCCAGACACTTGCAAATGCTCATGATCATCTTGCAGATTTTTTGGATAAAACCAAATGGAGAGTACAAACAGTCACTGCGGTAAACCAAAAAGAATACGTGAAGGTACTTTAACGCATCCAAACTTTATTAAAACAAAGCAACGTTTTCGTCGCTCAACTTGAGCAACTTCATCAGAAAAAACAATACACTACAAAGGTGTACTCACTTTTAAAATCTCTTGCTGTAGGCACCAAAAAATATAGCCTATCAGTGCTGTGTCTAATGAATATTTAATCAGATAGAAACACTGCAGCGTAAAACCATTAAAAACTACTTGTAGAAACTTTTTTTAAGTGTTCTTTTTAGGAACTCAACCATTTACCTCCCACAGTTGAATCAAAAAGGACAAAGAAGCCATTAAAATGACCCAATGTTGCAAAAGTTAACACAATCAACTAAATCAGTATGTATAATGTATAATGAATAATAAACAATAAAACATGATAAAATTACCTTAAAATAATAAAGTACTCTATTACAAAGGAGCAACCTTATTCATCTCAAGCAACTTTTTAGTTTAAGAAGACAAGCAATATTACAATTATCATTTAAACCTGGATATGAAAAAGAGTTTAAAAATAATTGCCATTCCAGTTCACGACATTCTAAAACAAGGGAAGTAGGACCCCCTCTTATATTATAAACTATATGATCAATGGCTGCAAATTGAAAAGAATGGCCTGGTTTAAAGCTAATATGTTTAGCTAAAGCATTATCAGCTTTGATTTTAGTGATTGCATAAGAATGCTCATAGATTCTGTCACGAAGATTTCAATCTGTTTTTCCCACATAAAATGCGGGACAATTTTTACATACAGCTAAATATATCACACCCTTAGAGTTGCAATCAAATTTATGCAAAATCTGATATTTCTTGTTGGCTATTGTAAATGTATTACCACTTTTGATGTATTTACACATCTTACAAGCTCCACAAGAAAAACAGCCTAATATTCTATTGTTTGATCTCTTTTTGTGTGTCTCCAGAAGACATTTTAAATTAGCTTCTCTTCTATAGGCAATTACTGGGTGGAGGCCTATTCTTTCCGTAAGTGTATTGTCTTTATGCAGTAAATACCAGTTCTTAAATAAAACAGATTTAATCGAAAAACTGTCGTTATTAAATGTGGTAATGAAACTAGTTTTAAAAGTAGTACTAGTAGTAGTCAAATGGTCAGTATCAAATTGGTCATTACTAAACACAGGATAACTATTAGATGTGTCTCCTGTTACTGAGTCATTGAGTATATTGTTCACATCTATGTCCAGGTTGTTGTAAACTAACCTATCATTCAGAATAGGTGAAAAAATACCTGACCTACGTTTATCTTTTACCTCTACCATTAAGTCATGTACCAAGTTTTTAGGGTATCCTTTGTTAACAAACATCCTTTCCAAAAATTCACATTCCACTAGGAAGTCATCCTCAAGAGAGCACATTTTTGCAGCTCTAACTAACTGACCTTTAACAATTAAATGCTTCTGTTTAAAAGGATGTGCGCTTGAATAATGTAAGAAAGAGTTACAGTATGTTGGTTTCCTATAGATACTAGAAAGTAAACTGTGCTTACAAGGGATCTTGGTCAATTTGACATCCAAATAATCAATACAAGTTGTATTGAATTCGTATGTAAATTTAAAGAATGTAGTAGTAGAATTTAAATATTGAGTAAATTTATCAGCCACTAGTCTGTCCCCTTTAAGGATGATAAAAATATCATCTAAAAACCTTGTGTAGTATATAAAAGAATCCTTGATAGCAGGCTTGTCAAATATATACAGTTTTTCCCAATATGCTACAAAGATGTTCGCTAAACTCGCTCCACATGGTGAGCCCATGGCTACACCATGTTTTTGTAAAAAATATTGGCCATTAAATGTGAAGAAATTGTTAGTTAAAACAATGTCAATAAGTTCAGACACAAGATCTATGTCTCTAGTCGGAGCATTTGTTTCCTTCATCATTAAGGCTACCCATTCAACTGCCTCCATATGAGGAATTGAGGTATAGAGATCAACCACATCGATAGTCAAAAAGTTATGATCATGTTCAATAAATAAACTATTAAGGTCATGTAAAAACGACCATGAATCTTTACAAATCTGTGGGATCAGTTTCAAATATTTGTGGAGTATAGAATCAATGAGTTTTGCACAAGGATACATCAAAGATGCTCTAGCATCTATAAGAGGTCTCATTGGTGGATTTAGTAAATCTTTGTGGATTTTAGGAATACTGAACATCAGTGGCAATTTAGGGAAATGTATGTTAATATAGTTAAAAGTGTCAAGGTCGATTCTGGCCTCTATAAATAACTCTCTAAAGTAATTTTTAACTCTAGATGAGGCTATATTGTATTCGTTTAATGACACTTTGGTATAAGCTGGACTGTCCAATACTATTTCCATTCTATTGTAGTCAGGAATGTCAAAAATGACCAAGCCACCACCTTTGTCTGGTTTTATACATTGCACCAAAGAAGATCTCAACAAATTCAATGCTTCTATTTGTTCTACACTCACATTCTTTCCATTGAGATGATTACACTGTTTACAGTTAAAAGGAATGTGCCTAAAATCCAATTCGCAAATGTATTCAAACAAATTCAGCAGAGGGTGTAGAGGTGGCTTGTAACTACTTAAAGGTCTTAAATGAGAATAAGTTACCTCATTATTACCCAGTAAAAAAGATAAGTTTAGTTTCCGAACATAGCATTTTAAGTCCATTAACGTCTTAGCTATATTCATATTTTTACTGGGCACAAAAGTGTTGCCCTTAGCTAGTAAGTCAATCAACACTGGATCAATAGTAATAGATGAAAAGTTATAGATGTTTAAGTATAATCAATTTTGGAAAAGAATCTGTTAAAGGTGGAGACATCATCTCCTCCTCCTGTTGTTCCAACCTTTGTTCTTCTGGTTGCGAGGACATCGTGGATTTGGAGTGTTCCTTGAGTTCGTACCTTGGTGAAAAACCTGATCTGGTTGAGAGTTATTCAAAGGTTGAACAGGAGCATTACCGTTAGCCATCATGTTATGATTGCTGTTATAAGACCGTAGTCTTTCACTACGTCTTAAAGGTTCCTCAGGTTGAGTATTAGTAGCCTCCATGTTTTGTTGAACACCAGTTAGTTGGTTAGAACTAACAATTGAAGGGGCTGCCTTATTGTTCCAAACTTGTGGTAATTGAGGCTTTGGATAGGCAGATGCATTTGAATACGCTAAACGGTCCCTGTTCAATCTTATTAGATTTTAATTTCTCCAATAATTGGTCAATGCTCGAAAAAACTCGCGTAGTCATACATATATCTAGGAAAATCAACATCCAGTTTTATGTCTTTGTCCAAATCATTTACTTCTATCGAAATATTGTCTATCTGTAAAGAATAGTGCTTCACCATAAGCTCCATTAGAGAGAAACCAAAAGAGTCAAATAAATTCAATAATTCTTTATGAAATAATGAACCCGGTACAAGACTGGTAGGAAACTGGTGGAATCGCAAACCTTTAGGAACCAGTTTCTCCACCAAACATTGTTTAAAGTAAATAACCTCAAGTTGAAGTTTTTTTAGTTTAAGAAGGTTGAAGTCCAACAATTTTAACTTGTCTGAAATAATTGGTATACTCACTGAGGCAGGTATGGCATCAGTAGCCGGTCGTTCCTTATCAATGGTGAAACCCGAAGCTAATTTGCCGGTATTATTCATCCATTCAGATAGTGTAGGAGTGCCAATAAGCCCTGTGCCGTCTAGATGGTTTTCGGCTCCCGTTGTTATTAAATTAGTATCCAAGCGAGTACCTTGCCCTAAAGGCAAAGACATAATACTGGAGCCCGGTCTTGTTTCTTCTCTGCCTGTCTCATTAGGCTTAGGTGAATTTGAATCATTGAGACAAGGAAAGTTAGAGTTCGAAGCATTATGACGCGAAACAGCATTGTTGTACTGTACTGCTTCACTGCTCCTTTTTTCCATTAGGTCAAGGCACTTAGCAAGAGAGTCCATTTGTTGAGTTAACGAACTCAACAAGTTAGCCAAGTCGGTAGGAGTAGGGTGCTGCGATGAGACAAATAAATTTGGGCTTGCTGGACTGTCTGTCGCCATTACAAAATGAACCAAACCAAAATGAAAAAAAACTACTGACAAAACCAAATGGAGAGTACAAACAGTCACTGCGGTAAACCAAAAAGAATACTTCCCTTGTTCTAGAATGTCGTGAACTGGAATGGCAATTATTTTTAAACTCTTTTTCATATCCAGGTTTAAACGATAATTGTAATATTGCTTGTCTTCTTAAACTAAAACGTTGCTTGAGATGAATAAGGTTGCACTTTTGTATTAGAGTACTTTATTATTTTAAGGTAATTTTATCATGTTTTATTGTTTATTATTTATTACACATTATACATACTGATTTAGTTGATTGTGTTAACTTTTGCAACATTGGGTCATTTTAATGGCTTCTTTGTCCTTTTTGATTCAACTGTGGGAGGTAAATGGTTGAGTACCTAAAAAGAACACTTAAAAAAAGTTTCTACAAGTAGTTTTAATTGTTTTACGCTTCAGTGTTTCTATCAGATTAAATATTCATTAGACACAGCACTGATAGGCTATATTTTTTGGTGCCTACAGCAAGAGATTTTAAAAGTGAGTACACCTTTGTAGTGTATTGTTTTTTCTGATGTAATTGCTCAAGTTGAGCGATGAAAATGTTGCTTTGTTTTAATAAACTTTGGATGCGTTAAGTACCTTCACGTATTCTTTTTGGTTTACCAGTTTGTACTCTCCATTTGGTTTTGTCAGTAGTTTTTTTGTTTTGGTTTAGATGTTTTGGATAGACAATTGGGTGACATGCTGGGAGTCCTTGACCGTGGCATGTCTATCCTCAAGCATGGAATGTCTATGCTGGAACATCTGGTGGGAGTGAGGCATCGGGCACGTGGACATAGGTCAGCTACATCACCTGTTGAAGGTCTACGTGAACATACTACTGCACATGCCTGCTCCCATAGTGGCGGTAGCAGCAGAGCAGCTGGTGCTGTGCAGTCCACACTAGGACACAGCAAGCCACGGCACATGGTCCTGGACAGTCCCAACAGGGTCACAATTCCAGTGGACATGTGCCATCAGACAGTACCCAATCTGGACCTCTGCCTGGTAGTTCCCGTGCAACCTCTGGCAGGCGCAGGTCATGTGGCCATGGCCGGACACCATGAATTGTGAAACCTGCCTTCTACAGTCTGCAGCTGTCAGTAATACCCCTGTGTAGGCCAGCCACATGCCAGACCTGTGGGCATGCATACACACACATACCGGAAACAAATGTAGGGCACCTCAACCCACACGTGCATAACATCCACACATGCCCAATGATATCACAGGCCCTAACACACACATACATGATGCCATCCAATGGTGCAGCCTAAGCCTCTGGCAAACATTATCACCCTGTGCATATGATGATGCCTGTGCCGCATCCCTGTCATCAACACCATCGGTGCAGGGACATGCTCATATGGTCTGATGCACAGGGGAACATATTAGGTAGACAATTTTAGATTAATATTGTTGAGTAGTGTTGACAGGCAGCAGACATACCATGTATTACAGTTTTAGAATGCATTTTGTTCATTTGACAGTATGTATCATGTGTAACAACACTAACAGCATGTTGATCTTGACGTTCTGCCTTCTTCTTTCAGGTGTAGTTGCATGTGCCGGGGGATGTCGGTGTATGTGGTTAGTGTCCCATATGTACATGTTGACTACCCACAGGTCAGTATGACAGTACCTGCATGCACTTTGTAGCTTCCACATGACAGTTATATTCTCTCATGTTTCAATTATGTTTACTGTTCTAATGAACCAAGAGCATGATAGCTGTGTAGTAAGCTACTGTGTTCAGAGCCATCACATCCATACTGGGTGACATCACAGGTATAGTTACCTGGAGCGGGGAGGAGGTAAAAGAGTGGTATGGCGGATGACAAGGGTAAAGGCCAGTGGAAATAATGGCTTCTCATTGGGAAGCAGTAATACCCACTGCCATAACAGCATGCAAACACAGACATACCCACACACTCAGGGATTCACAGACACAGTAAACCACACTCTGACACACACACACACACACACACACACACACACACACACACACACACACACACACACACACACATACACACAGTTGCCAATGTTCGGATAAGAACCCCTGCCTTTGTGCATATCATCATTATAGTACTACACTCCACAGAGATTACACATATACAGTTAGTCGGAATGGCCTATGATTGAGGACATTGACCGGGATACTACAGTGCAGTGAGTATATGTGGGGAGGGGGATCCACCAGTAGGCTATGTAACAGGTCACACCTCAGGGTGTACATGTTAACAGGTGGTTAGAATGCCTGTCTACGACTGATGATATCAACAGGGATATTAGATTACATTGAGTGGATGGGGGAGGGGACATTAATGTTTTACTATGGTAAAATACAGCCTCACTCCAGGGACCAGACAGAAACACACACACACACACACACACACACACACACACACACACACACACACACACACACACACACACTGTGGCATTCACAAAGATATACACCTATGTCACATGCATACAGACACTTTACATGTGTGAGGCTCAACCACCTGCCTATGCCTTTCTTTCTACACTTCACTCTGTACTGGTGTCAACAACAGTGTTCAGGAGAGTGAAAACATGTGGGATGTATTCCCAACCATATGTGACATATATGGACATACACACATACACCAACACATGCCAGTAGTGTGAATTAAACACCTGCCTATCTCATGATAGGTATTACAGAAGTGCAACACTATTGCATTCACTACAAAGCTTACCAACTCTTTCCTTTGCCAACTGTGCTGATATATACACAATATATGCACAGGGGAGTTATTACTGTTACAGGTGTCATGAGGTTTGCCTTCAGTGTCACCCTTACTGCATTCTACATTGTCTGTCTTCCACTTCAATTATTAAAACCTGACCTTAGCAGTTACACAGGTTATTGTAGGAATGGTTGTAACACACCAGTGAGCTGTCCTCAGTAATCATTCATCTGCAAAGAAGCCCCACCACTTAGTAGTCATGTCCAAACATCTATCCATAGCTCATGTACGGCTTACTGTACTTAGAGCATATCACCGTATACACTTGGCAATGTTGAGGCTGTATTGCAACAGCATGATGCACTAAGACAACAGTCACCTTCAGACATCAGACACTGCACACACATGGAATCTACACAAACATTAATACATGTACACATATGCAGTCTACATCAGTAAGTTCACTAGCAGGTCAAGAGGATATATTCCACACCTTCTCCACACCATGTGTGAAATATAGGCGAGCATTACATCATAATGGATTTTGTATTCATGTACTGGTAGGACACCACCACCTTCGCCAAGTAGCCAAGTGTACATATATGACAACAGCACATATCAGCGAGACACACACAGCATTATTCCATGTCATGCTCCTACAAACTGTTACTTGACAGTGCCATGGTGAAGCCAGGGCACTGTAATGGTCAACAGTGAGCACATCATATTTTCCACAAACACCACATGTTTAATGGAAGAGTGCCAGCAATGTGCTCTGTTAGAGCTAGGCATTACACTTGTTCAAGCATGTGCAAGGTCTGTGGCTTGTAAACATCTCACCCCAGCACATACTGGCTATTGTGGTACTAAGGCTAATGTCCAGACAGCACACAGCATGCATGGCTTGCAATTGTTGACATGGGGTATATGTAGGAGCTGTGGCCACACATGGCTGTACATGTCATGAACATATCACCTGTGACTACTCAAGAACATACAGAGCAGAGCTGGATTTCCCCGAGTCTGTCAATACAGGCCTTGTGTAGGTCCTATAATCCTGTTATTTGGGTATGTTTGTAGGCATTGCATTAGGTGGACATGTCTAATGACATACATGCCACATGGGGTGTTGTATGATATGATAGGTGTCATGGGTGACCAGTAGAGAGGGAATATTACCTCTGTTAACATAGATATCAAACTTTATGTACTGTTAGCATGCTATCTGCCATGTGCATGTGTGTAATGACTGTAGCCACCTGTATGTAGAAAGGATGATGAAAGCTATGGTAATGTCATTTATGTTGTATGAGTGTGGGATGTACATATCCAGGGCAGGTACAGTTAGGTCATATCCAGCCATGAGGGTGTTGTTTACTGGTGTACAGCAACAGTCGACAGTGTTAATGCTGACATCTGAGGGACCCTGGTATGTGTACAACTGAGCTGGTTACAAACAGTGGTATTATTGCATTGCATAACACATTATGCAGCTGTGTCTGTACATGGGTACTTTGCACAGTTGATGTAGGCCTAGGTACAGTCCACCAATCGAGGGTTATCTGGTGGTCTACCATACTATGTCATACCACATATGGATGTGTATTGGTAGTCTGGAGACAAGGTGGTGAATGTATATGAGGATACAACCTAGAATGCAACATTTTCACTGTCACCTGTACTTGACTCATCTGTGATGAGTTATGTCGGGGTAGTGGTCTTTACATGTGAGTAGCCTTTATTAATATATAGATACCACCACCTGGAATGGTCCATACCACTGTTATGGCCCACATGTCGGATCTGAGTTATATGGAGTTAGTGCAATTGTGCACTACAGAGCCTTCAGCTAGGGGTTCCTCACTGCACAGATGTCAGTATACCACACTGTAGGTTCTACATTGAGCAAATGGATTACTAAAGCCACACATCTAGCACTGGTTAGCATAAGCATCCAATGCAATTGCTTGTAGGTGTCAGGGTGTTACTTCTGTGTGTAAGACATCTGCCTCGGAATGCGGCTATATGGGTAAATGTGACCTAGGTATTATCCACACACACATGAAACATGTATGCATGTGCTCTGTGCTGGAGGCTTGTCATTCAGTCATGACAGCCTGGAATGACAGACACTGGACAACCTTATAATAACAGCAGGACATTGGCTCATTGTTTTGGTCTGGCAGTTGCCACTCATACCATGACATCACTGTGAGTGGCAGTAATGTGCTTGGTAGCAAATACCTCATGTAAGGAGATGGACAGTAGCAAAAATTGTGTATATGACCACTGTGAGATATACTTAGGGTAGCCGTCCTGCTAATAATGACAACTACTAACACAGCTGGGAGAGGTCATCTTGACACCTGCACCTCAGTACCATTACACAATGTGGCTCACACATTATGCTTGCACATGCCACTGTTCCACATATAATGCCACTGTCTACAACCTGCTATCAATGTATGCCATTCAGGGAAGCAAGGTGTGTGACACATGCTGTAGGTAGCATCCGCCTGTGTGTTCCAAGTAACCTATTGTCTGTCATGTCCACACATGCATGAATGTGTATACTTAACATATATATGTCAGTACTTCATGTACATGTATGCATGTGTATCACACAGCACAGACACAGATATATCACTTACAGGCCACATACAGGTATCAGGTAGTAAACCAGTATGATGGGCATATATACTGACAGGTAAGATGTACATAGCTGTAAACCTCAGTGTTTACAATAGGAGTCCATTGCAATGTGTTCTGTACATGTAAGTGTATGAGCATGTACACTGTGGCTTTCTGTGGTTAGAATCAGAGTGCATCTCAAACAGCCCAGTGCTACTAAGTGTATGAGTACCCGCTGCCACCTTGTATAATTTGAGTCAGTGCATCCAACAAGTCCTTTGTTACTAAGTGTATGAGCATGCCCAGTATAACCTTGTGCAGTTGTAGTCATAGTGCATCCCAAACGGCCCTGTGCTACTAAGTGTATGAGCATGCCCACTGTAACCCTGTATAGTGATAGTAGGTGTCCATTCCACAGATGGACATACTCCAATTCAGGTTCCTGTTCTACAACTATACCTCTCAGGCCTACCTATGTACTACCTGCAGATGATGTGTCTTGTTTGTGCATACAGGTTGTAATGGACATCTACTTTAAACACACAGGTTTACAGCTATGTACTTTGTGACTGTCAGTCTCCCTGTTGCTGTCCTCGATCTTAGAAGGGCATTCTGACTGCCTTGGAATGTGTAATCTCTGTGGCATGTCTCATAACTATGTAGTACTGTAATAGTGATCTGCAGATAGGCAGGAGTTCTGATCCCACCACTGGCAACTGTGTGCATGTGTTTGTGTGTGTGACGGCAAATGCCTGAGTGTATGTGTCAGCAAATGGCTGAGTGTGTGTGTGTGTGTGTGTGTGTGTGTGTGTGTGTGTGTGTATGTGTCAACAAATACCTGAGTGTGTGTGTCAGCAAATGGCTGAGTGTGGTTGTCTGTGTGTATTTGTGTCTGCATCCTGTCATGACAGCAGGTTTTGCTGCATTCCAAAGGGATACCTCCTTTTGCACTGGCCTTTATCCTTGTCAACTGCTAAACCTCTCTCTTCCCCCTCCCCACTGCAAGTAATCAGTCCTGTGATGTCAGCCAGCTGAGAAGTGGAATCAGAGTAAGTATAATTGTAGGTGTTCTGTGGCACATACTCCAACTGCATACCACTGTACTAGTTACCTTTACATAGGCAAGACATGTATGCACAATACTGGCAAGTGTGTGCGTGTTTGTGTATGTGACTACCCTGTAGCCAGGCATACACGTGTGTAATGTCTTTTAGCACACCATGGTAGCTATCTGTGATGACCGGTGTCTACAAAGTATTACATAGTTAGGAATGGTAAAGAATACACAGTCAAGCACGACTACAGTTGGGTATGTTATTTTCCTGTGCCACTGTCGAGCAGTGACATAGAAGTGGTCGCCGGGGTATAAGTCCATACCCATCATTCCCCCACCCTAATTCCACAATCCCTGGGGTAGATTACATTAGCCACCATTCCCCACCCCAACTTCCACATACACAACAACCAGCCCTTCTCTGGTGAACTGCTTAAGATTTAAATGTTATAACACAAGAGATGCCTCTGTTTTGTGTACACGTCATTTCCTTTGGAACCCTTCTGTGTCACAAAGGGTGTTCAGATGTGTATATATGTAGTTATATATATATATATATATATATATATATATATATATATATATATATATATATATATATGGCTATAGCTTTGTCAGTGTATATGTATATATATATATATATATATATATATATATATATATATATATATATATATATATATATATATATATATATATGTGTGTGTGTGTGTGTGTGTGTACATCCTGTAGGTATATATCTATCTATCTATATATATATATATATATATATATATATATATATATATATATATATATATGTAGTTATGACAGTTGTACAGATGTAGACTTGTCTTTGTTGTTTCACAGAGTACAGTACAGTCAAGGGTATTGTACATATGTACACAAAGTGACTGTCCCATGTGTTTTCAGTACTGTGGAATACCTGTAGTAAGATGTGCATTATAAACTCCATGCAACATGTATACAACCCAGATGGCTTAGTGGTACATCCAGTACCTCAGTGTGCATGATCCAGTGTTCAAGACCTGCAAGCCTTGTTGATACTGTCAATTAGGACTGCATAAGACACTTTTAAGCAGTTGTAAGCAGGTGTAAATGTGTTTTTATGACAGTAAGCAGCGTGTACACGCAGGTAACAGACATGTACAACACGCGGTACACTTGAAATGCCCTTCTTTTGTAATCCTGCTGATGTCACCCACCTAGAAATACACCTCTGGGACTTCTGTAACCCAGTAATCTCTGTAGCATGTGCTGTAACTGCATATTGCTGTAGTGTGATAAACTAGTTAGGTAGGGGTTCTATTCTAAGACATGACAGGTGTGTGTGTGTTTGACAGTCAGAGCCTGTGTGGATGTGGCTGTGAGTGTCTAACCACTGGACATGATGGGGAGTGGATTTTGTAGATTTCCTATATGGTGTCCATATTATATGTCACAATGTCCACCTCACGAGGAGTACAGATGTCAATCAGCCAAGGGACACTGTTGGCAAGCCATACCCCTACATATGGCAAAAAGCCTGTTGAACAAAGTATGCAATCCTACTATTACCCGGAATGCATTCTGAACTCATGTGTCATACACAAACACACTTGCCTAGACTATCCCGCTATGCTGCTACTTCCCTACACATTGATGACAGATAGTAGGCATGGTGTGATTGCAGTGGGCTGCAGAGGGCATGTCACCCTGTACAGCAGTACAATAGGCACATAATAGTGGACAATGTGCCTTCACTATGTTCCCCACTGGATACCTGCAACATATGTGGTGCCATCAAATGTGATCCACAGAGGCCATACAATGCCTTACACACGTACCCTGTATGGACTGATGCCACGGACACCAGGGAATACCTGTATCATGCTATCAATGCAGGTGCAGGGTTAACCTGCTGTCTATAAGCAGGTCCTGCCACACCAGGCCAGTATTGGCATATCTGAGGATAACAGTCTGTGTACACAACATGTGCCAGCCAAACCAGGTACACTTGCACATGTCACTGTACATTATTATGGGACGGGATGTGCACATCCCAGGCAATGTCCATGTCAAGGACTATCAAACACAAACATGGCATGCATTGCAAAGCAATGGCCATACACAATGGTAACCAGGATGTCAGGACAGTTCAAACAATACCCATCTGTGTGGGACATTGCAGACACTGCACACCTGTACCACACTGCACACCATTGCTGGGTGGCACGATGCCAAGGATTACCCCACACCCAGCTTTGTACAGCCATATTGCACAGCCAACCACTACACACCCATGAAGCAATGCACACATGCATGTCAGTACTGGCACCTTGTGTCTGCATGTTGGGTATGATGCTCCCAACCACATTCGCACCCAGTATAACTCCCACTGGCATACCGACTGATGTCAGACACATTCACATGCCCTAGCCCATAGAACCTCTGGATATTCCCTGTGGTGCATGTAGTACCTGTGCATTACTGCCATGTGGCAAACTAAGTAGTTAGGAAGTGTATTTGTGGGCCTGGCAAAGTGTGGCAATGTAAGTCCATTAGAGTGTGGTTGTGTTGACAATGACATCTGTTTATGTGGACAGCCATGTGTGCTACACCTAATGTATGTCTACTATATCTCTGTTGCAGATGTCACTTACCAGCACACTTATATGTTCTTACAGCACACCAACATGTCAATTTTGTGGTACATGGAGTAACTGCATGCACTTCTAATAGTAATGACTAGTCAGTCAGGGGTTTGAACCCCTGTACTGGTAGGTGTGTGACAGATGATGCTTAGGTTTTAGTCTCCAAGCACTTCTCTGATGTACTTTGCCTCTGTCTGTCTCTCCCACACAATCTCTGGTGGATGTGGAGTTGTACACCTGCTCAGCAGCAGCTTGTGTTTTGTAAGTGATGGTCATGATCAGGTGATGGCCTCTGCACCTGTTGCAGTCCTCCTCTAGCTGATTGCATGTGGAACAGCTGTGGTGATGTTCCCATAGCCAATCACATGGAAACACAGTACGATATCTAGGAACATTATGTTGGTGTTTGCCCATGACAGTCGCTGTGAGTGGACCCTGGATCTGGTGTTTGGTAAACGGCATCACAGATGATATCTGGATGTCCCTCAAACAACATACATAGTGGAAAATAGCCTAAAGATGGGAGGGTGATGTGCCACACATGACTACAGCATATAAGTGTAGCTATGCTTCATTGAGACTACTGCCAGTTTAACAAGTTGTGTGTGGTAATGGCTATTCTGCATGTTTTAAAACTGACAAGACAGTGCTCTGCTTGTGAGGAAACCCCCATCTGTCGAGCCATCTGTGGATTGGTCAGTGTGCAGAACCATTTGTTTCCTGTGTTACTCACTGAACACACATCTGTGAACTGCAGAAGCATAGTGTGAGGATTGCGGTCAGCACATGGTGATAGTAATGAGAGTTACTGCCATTGCATCCCTAATTGGACATATATCACATGAAACAGTGGTATGATAGTCACTATCTGGGGTTCTCAGTAACATGCCAATAATGGGCCACTGTTAATAGCTGCAGTCACAAGTCTTCTACACTTTGTACAGATGTCATGTAGAATATATGCATGTGTTGTGCTCCCTCTGCAAATGTATACCATCTGTTGTGTTGGGTTGATGGTCATATATATGCATGCTGTTATAAGTAATCCTGAATGCTAACCAAACAGCAGAGAACCAAACCAGGAAGTAAATGCACACACAGCCAGGAAATGGAACAGCTTGTTGTAAGTTCACCAAGGCAGATTCAGTAAATCCAGGTAGGCACCAAACGAATTCAAATAATTCCTTTATTCAGAACCACAGAATAATAACACACAAGCGCTTTCGCTCAGAGGAATTCTGAGCTTTATCAAGTGACACCATGCTGTTGAATCAGGTGTCTTATATACCTTGAAAATCCTAGGTTAATTAGAAAGCACTACCAATTAACATTTTAAAGAGACTGTGCACTATTCCACATGCTTAAAAATTCCTTTAAAACAAAATATATAAAAAATATAATAGATTGCTTAAAAATAATGCATTAATGCATCTGTCACTACTAAAAATGCTGATAGCTTAAAAATAAACAAAACATTGTGCACTGTTACCATAGTGTTTAACTTTGTAATAAAATTTGCTTTGTGCAAAAGTTGCACTTCTTTTGAAAATTGGGATGAGATGGAGTGACTTGACGCACTAACTGTTGTTCGTGGTAAGTATAATATAAGGCTAATGCCTAGTATGGGTATGACAATATTTTTCTTTTTCTTGGTCTTGTTGACAACCCTGCTGGAAAAAGAACACTATATCTTAACCAAGTTAAACTATGCTGTACAATAGGTCTTTCCTTAACATAGACTTTGTATAGTGTAGCATTAAGTGAAAATCATGCCCATGTGTATGAGTACTTGCCATAAGTAATTGTGTGGGGAATGTCAAACTAAAGTCTTGCCCTTCTTAGTTTCAATGGTGGCTTGATACTGATCAAGCCGTTAAGCCCAGGGGGTCTCCCAGCATCTAACTTTAATTGCCAGAGGAGTTCTCGATATTCTAAAGTTGATTCCCAATCACCCCCCCTGGCATCAGGCTTAACTTGCTCCAGTACCATAAATTTCAGTTTTATGTTTGGACAGGTCAGGGAGTGCTTATAAAAAGCGTTGGTTTCCTTCTTTTTGTTTATATCATAAAAATGCTCAGATATCCGCTATGAATTCCCTTTCCATTTGCCACGTGAGAAACTGCTGCATGTGGTGCAGAAGCCTAAATAGACCACCCCCTTGCTACCACATGTGAAATGGCCTGTGGGGTAGATTTTAAACCTTCTGAAGGTTTTTTCTTCCAAGATGGCATGGCATTGGCTACATGCCCCACATTTAAATGTTCCCTTTCTTGCTGGGTTAGTTTTCCTTGTAATGTTCTGCTTTTTCTCAAACATTTCCTTGAGATTGGTACCCCTTCTCCTTACAAATGAAGGTTGGTCAGGCAATAGCCCCTTAAACTCTTCAAAGAGGGCAAGTACAGGCCAGTACTTTCTTACAGATTCCTCCATTTCCCTTGAGTGCAAAGAGTAGGTGTAGATAAAACTGTTCTTAAATTCATTGTTGATAACGGAACAGAGCTAGCTGGTATGCCCGCTCCTTAACCAGAAGGGGTGGATAGACAGTTCCTCTTTGAATTTACCTCCTCGACCAGGCTTTTGAAGAGGTCCAGAGGATAGCCCCTTTCTAAGAACAGACTTTCCAAAACCTGACCTCTGCCATGTAGTCGTCATGTCCACTGCAAATCCTGCTTGCCCTGATGAGTTGTCCTGACAATGCCTTTTTCTGGAAAAAGGATGTGCACTCTCAAAGTGCAGAACAGAGTTGGAAAAAGTAGGTTTTCGATACAGCTTAGATTGAAAACTGTTCTCCAAGTAATTTTTGTATATGGTGACATCCAAATAATGCAATTGGTCTGGATCGGTGGAGTGAGTGAACTGCAGAAAATTGGTACTTGCATTGATGTGAGCAAAACCTCAAAAGCTCATCCCCAGACCCTTGCCACAAGATGCAGATGTCATCAAGGTAACGCCTGTAGAGTAGTAGATGTTGCTCCCAAGGGGATCAATACAAACTTGTGCTCCCATACGTGAAGCACCACGTTGGCGTAAAGGTGGCACAGGATGCCCCCATTGCTACTCCTTTACTTTGCTTGAAGATTTCTCCATTGAAAAGATGAAGTTACGTATCACGATTTCCATGAATTCAATGACCAAGTTGCTTAGTCTGTTGTTCAAATCGGTTTCATTGGTGAGAAACTCACCAAACCAGTCCAGACCCTCATCATGTGGAATGCTAGAAAAGAGATCCTTGATGTCAATGGTCACCAGCAACAGGTCAGGAGAAAACTTGGTAGTAGGAAAATCACACAGAAAGTGCCAGGAGTCCTTGCATACATGCGTAAGCAGGGGGGTGAATCTCTTAGTCAAACAATCAATAAATTTACTGATGGGCTCCGTGATTCCTCCTGCCCCTGCCACTATTGGCCTGAATGCTGGTGGGTTAGTTCCTTATGAATTTTAGGGATGCCAAACAAAACCGGTATCCTTGGTTTTCTACATGTAAATAATTGTAGAGCTTCTCATTGATGGAATTTTGCAGCAATAAATCATACAAATGGTAGTTGATTTGCGCTAGAGCAATATTGACTTCATTTCGTGAGACTGTTGAATATTGCCCATCATTTTGAAGCATGTTATGAATGTAAGCCTCATAGTCTGCAGCAAACATCAACACTACCGCTCCGCCTTTGTCCGCTTCATTATCCTTACATTTTGCCCTTTAACTGTTTAATAAAGTTGAACCCTTCTTTAGAGAAGTTGCCAGCTAATGAAGTCTTTCTGTCCATAGATATTTTCCTAAAATCCTTTTCCACCAAATTCTCAAAAGATATGAGTGGGTGTAGTGGGGGTTAAATACACTTCTGCGCTTTGGACCTGTCTCCATAAATTGCTGCCCTTAAAATAGTGTGTTAAATTCCCCTGGTAAAGAGTTTTAACTCAACCAGGGACTGTGAAAGATTCATAGGTCTAGAAGGCACAAATTGCGAGCCACGCTGAACACGTCAAACACCCAGTCATCCAGTTCTAAGTCCGTGTAATTATAAATGGCAAAGTTATCCTTTCTTAAAATAGTACACATGTCATTAAGGCCCCTATACCATTGCCTTTAATACTGTTAATGTGGTCCACAGCAAATTCTGTGTTTGAAGTGTTTAGTGTTACTTCAAAAAAACTTTCCTCATTCACTACCTGCGGTCCATGCCCTGGGTGCCTGTTTGTCCCCAAACCCCGGCCTCCCGGGTTCTGCTGAAAATCCTGGTTGACACCCTTCCTACCCTTTTCAGCTAGCCTTTCACTTCTTCGAGGTGGCTCTTCCACCTCTTCGTGAACATTTTCCTCTTGGGCATGTACTACAGAAGGTACTTTGTTAGACACTCCTTTGGTATAACGGTTAGGGCAGGGTAAGCCACCCTTCCTGTATTCTGCCAAGTCTCTTTCCAGCTTTCTCAATTTTCTGTTTAAAACCTTGTCACAAAACATATCAACTTTGTTAAACATTAGATCATAGTCACTTTTAAAAAGCAGAAAGTCTGCATCAGTTGTTATTTTAGTATTCAATATTTCCAAATCCTCTAATAATGAACAAGCTTTACATTCATATTCAGAAATCATTAGGTTCAACATTTCCACACCTGCTCTATCAAAAATATCACATAACTTTTCATAGTAAGGAGTACCTGCTTGCACATTATTGGGAAATTTGTAAAACCTTAAACCTTTAGAATACGCTTAACCCTAGAACATTCTCTAAGGTAATCAATCTCAAGCTGGTTAGATTTGAGCAAGTATAGCTTGTCTTTAAATTCATCAAAGTCTTGTTCAAATTTGGAAAAATTGTGATTGTTTACAGTACCTTTAGAAAAGCCAAACTGTTGTCCAGCCCATCTAGAAAAATTAAAGTCTCTAGGTCTATTCCCAGTTCTGTTGTTCCTTGTATTCTCATTCTCCTCGATTAATTCGTTGTTCATGGTTAACTTCATTGTTTCCTCGTCCCCACGTGTTCCTGTTGCATCAAAGGTAGGTAAACCTTTGAAAAGTTCTGTTGTTGCACGCCAGAGGATGCCTTGCCTCTAGCACCAGCTGCATGCTGTTGATTACAAGCAAATGCTGGTGAAACTGTACCATTAGATTTTAACAAAGAAGTGCTCTTTTAAAGCGTGTAAAACTTCATTAAATTCTGTGCGTGTAACAGGAGTTCATTGTCAGCTCCTTGCAACACCTCCGTGTTTCAAGAGCATTAAAAGTGTCCAATCCAGTAGCCATGGTGAGAAAAGCAGCAAAGAAGTCAAACAAACAGCAGAGAACCAAACCAGGAAGTAAATGCACACACAGCCAGGAAATGGAACAGCTTGTTGTAAGTTCACCAAGGCAGATTCAGTAAATCCAGGTAGGCACCAAACGAATTCAAATAATTCCTTTATTCAGAACCACAGAATAATAACACACAAGCGCTACTCAGAGGAATTCTGAGCTTTATCAAGTGACACCATGCTGTTGAATCAGGTGTCTTATATACCTTGAAAATCCTAGGTTAATTAGAAAGCACTACCAATTAACATTTTAAAGAGACTGTGCACTATTCCACATGCTTAAAAATTCCTTTAAAACAAAATATATAAAAAATATAATAGATTGCTTAAAAATAATGCATTAATGCATCTGTCACTACTAAAAATGCTGATAGCTTAAAAATAAACAAAACATTGTGCACTGTTACCATAGTGTTTAACTTTGTAATAAAATTTGCTTTGTGCAAAAAGTTGCACTTCTTTTGAAAATTGGGATGAGATGGAGTGACTTGACGCACCAACTGTTGTTCGTAAGTATAATATAAGGCTAATGCCTAGTATGGGTATGACAATATTTTTCTTTTTCTTGGTCTTGTTGACAACCCTGCTGGAAAAAGAACACTATATCTTAACCAAGTTAAACTATGCTGTACAATAGGTCTTTCCTTAACATAGACTTTGTATAGTGTAGCATTAAGTGAAAATCATGCCCATGTGTATGAGTACTTGCCATAAGTAATTGTGTGGGGAATGTCAAACTAAAGTCTTGCCCTTCTTAGTTTCAATAGCGGCTTGAAACTATTACAACTTATTACAAAGTTAAACACTATGGTAACAGTGCACAATGTTTTGTTTATTTTTAAGCTATCAGCATTTTTAGTAGTGACAGATGCATTAATGCATTATTTTTAAGCAATCTATTATATTTTTTTATATATTTTGTTTTAAAGGAATTTTTAAGCATGTGGAATAGTGCACAGTCTCTTTAAAATGTTAATTGGTAGTGCTTTCTAATTAACCTAGGATTTTCAAGGTATATAAGACACCTGATTCAACAGCATGGTGTCACTTGATAAAGCTTTTCCCCCCAAAAAAAAAAAAA